>NC_080622.1:2454621-2761449 GCF_027887145.1 Ammospiza caudacuta
TCAAATTCCAGCCCCTGGCCCAGCTGTTAGTGACCCACCCTTGTGTAGGGGATCACCCCATTTCCCCCACCCACATTGGGTGCTGAGCTCCAGCCCTGCCTGTGGGGTGAAAAGAGATCCTTGTGGGGTCCCTTTGCTGCTGGGGGGGGCAGCACAGCACCCCCAAATCCCCCTGGAGAGCAATGATGACAGCACACGGCATGGGAAGGGTTCAGCTGTATTTTGACTCTGGAAGGAAGTACAGGCAGTAATACAGAAGCTTTGCAAGCATAGATACATAACAACCACCCCAAAACCCACTGGAGTGGGGGGCTTGTCCTGGCACCTTCTCCAGCCCCACCCCTCTGCTGCACTTGAGGTCAGGGGGGGCTGCAGGCGTTTCCCAGTCCAGGCAAAAAGCCAAGAGATCTCTGCCAAAGGCTAGATGGGCTCCTGCCAAGGGGGAAGCTGCACCTATCAGACCCCAAAATCTGCCTCACTCGAACAAAAAGCCTTCCTGGGTGCTTTCCTGGCCAACCAGCTCTGACCTGGACTGAACATCTTTCTCTTAATCCCTGAAACAGCTCCTGAGCTCTGGCCACCAGAGAGGAGCCTGAATGACTGCGGCTGAGGGAAGGTGGGGAAACCCCTCCAGATGCAAGGGGGATGAACCCCTTTGGGGTATGAACCCCTCTGGATGCAGGGGGGATGAACCCCTCTGGATCAGTGAGGGATGAACCCCTCTGGATCAGTGGGGGATGAACCCCTTTGGGGGATGAATCCCTCTGGATGCAGAGAGGGATGAACCCTCTGAATCAGTGTGGGGTGAACCCCTCTGGGGGGATGAACGCCTCTGTGGGGTGAATCCCTCTGGATGCAGATGGGGATGAACCCCTCTGGATGCAGGGGGGATGAACCCCTTTAGGGGATGAACCCCTCTGGATGCAGATGGGGATGAACCCCTCTTGGGGGATGAACCCCTCTGGATGCAGTGGCTCTCAAAGAGGGGTCCTGGGGGAACCCTGCTGGGGCTGAGCTCGTGGGACTGAGCTCCATCACCCCAGCTGCCAAATCCATCTGGTCCCAAAACGCAGCTCCGCGGTTTTCACTTGCCCTGCTCCATCTCCGCTCCAGTGGGGCTCCCAGCCCAACCCCTCAGCTAAGGCACAACTTGGCTGATTTAGAAAAAGGGCAAGAGGTGCCTGGGATGGGGAATCAGGGGGATACAGTACACAGAGCAGGGAGGGCAGGCGGGCAGGGGGCTGGGGAGGGGGCAATGGCCACACAGAGACGTGGGCATCGCCCGCGAGCTGCCGGGAGCCCCCGCGCCGGCGCTGCCGGGAATCACAACTCAAAAACGACAAAAAAAAAAGGGAATTTTGGCTTCAGATCCCAAGAAAAAAGGGTTGTAAAGGCACTGTGCTCCACTTGAGACAGGACAGCAGGCCCTGTGGCACGCAGCTCCAGTGGGTACGGCTGCGCTTCTCCCTGTCCTATGTAAAAAGCTTTGGCAAAAAAGGTACAATGGAAGGAGCATTTCAGCTACAAACTCCTCCTGCATGGCTGCTCTGTAAACACAGTTCTTTGCTGTCTTTGGCTGAAGTTCTAAAAAATATTTGAAGCTGAAAAGCTATTTTTTGGTTTGGTTTTCTTTATATAGAAATAGATTTTTTTCTTTACAAAAAAAAAAAAATCAAAGCATCTTTTAGCACTTTTAATATATATATATATAAAATTCCTGCTATAGAAAACAAACAAAAAAAAACAACCTTGGTTTTTGATATCTTGTTTTTTTTAAAGGGAAAAAAATTTCTTTGCTTTGGGAAAAAAAAACAAACCTAGCTGGAGACAGGCAGGAACCACAGGAATGCGCCATGGAATTACATGATGCTGCAGTTCTGCACAGCCTGAGCCTGGAAGGGAGAAAGAAAAAAAGAGAGTTAAGAAGACCCCAGAGTCACCAGTGTCACCATCCACTTGCTCTGACTGCAAAGTGTCCAGTGGGATCTTTTGGATTCCCACAGGCTCTCCTCCATCCTGGCCCTTGGGGTGTGATAAATAAATCCTCCCAAGCTGGGATGTTCACAGTTCCAAAATTTGAGGATTAGTGGCACGTGATATATGAGGATTATAATATTGACTAAAAGTATCAATATAGAATACATTGTATATTAATCCAATATAGAGATATAAAGTGCTGAAGTATTCACATTACCAGCATGAACACCCAGCATCAGTGGAATGAGTGATGTGGTGTCACAGACATCTTCTATGAAAAATCTTTTTTTTAAGATTTTTTTCTTGAGAAGCTGAGAGGCTTCAAGAACAAAATGTAAACAATGGTTATCTGCTGCTGTGGAATGCAACAGGTGCATCTGTGATTGGTCTCATAGAGTTGTTTCTAATTAATGGCCAATCACAGTCAGCTGGCTCAGACTCTCTGTCTGAGCCACAAACTTTTGTTATCATTCTTTTTTTTTCCCCATTCTTAGCTAGCTTTTTGATGAAACCATTTCTTTTATCCTTTTAGTATAGTTTTAATATAATATATATCATAAAATAATAAATCAAGCCTTCTGAAACAGAGTCAGATCCTCATCTCTTCCCTCTTCCTAAGACCCCTGTGAACACGGTCACAATGTGAAGGATGGGAATGGGGTGCCAAGGGGGATGAGCGTAAGATGGAACGGGGTGGGAAGCATTTCCAATCCCTCTCAGAACCCTCTATCCCTTATAAAGAAGCTTGTGTGAGCTCAAAGAGGAAGAGGAAGAGCAGGGAGAAGGAGAGCTGGGAGGAGACAGGATTGCAGGGAGGGGACAGGATTGCAGGGAATGCTCTGGGGTGCCAAGGGGGATGAGTGAAAGATGGAACGGGGTGCCTTCCAAAGAGGAAGAAGAAGAGAAGGGAGAAGGAGAGTTGGGAGGGGACAGCATTGCAGGGAAAGGACAGTGGCAGGACAGGGTGCCAGGGACTGACCAGAGGCCTGGCACCGTCACTGGCACTGGGATGGCACTGACCTGCCTGCGGGGGCTGGAGCTGCCCAGGAGGTAGTTCCTGGTCACCAGGCTGTCCCCGAGGCCGATGCCCGAGTCGCCCATGCTGCGGTAGCTGCGGGTGACGGTGACGCTGGAGCTGGACGAGCCCGAGGACATGGAGGTGATGCCGGCGTTCTGGGAGCCCGACTTGTCGGCCGGCTGGCCACACGTGCCACACACGACGGTGCGGGAGCGCAGGTTGTACTCGCCGGGGTCCCCAGAGCCACTGCAGCCCTGCACATGGTGGGGACAGACAGACAGACCGGCCTCAAGGCCCTGCCAGAGCCTGCTCTGCACAGAGTGCCTGCCCTGGGAATGGTGGCAGGAATGGTGTGAGCCAGGAGAGCTCTGGAAGTGAGCCTGCCTCACCTGTGCTCTCCATAATGGGGTTTAAAAATAATATATATTATTATATATTAATTATTATATATTATTATATAATGTTATATATTATAATATATTATTATATTATCTATTCTTATCTATTATTATATTATATTATATTATATTATATTATATTATATTATATTATATATATTATATATATTATATACGTTATATACATTATATGTGTCATATATATAGCATATATATGTACTATATATACATATATATAACATATATATACATACATAGAACATATATATATAAATGATATGATATTATATTATATGATATATGATGTATGATATATGATAATATAACATATATAATATAATATAATATAATATAATATAACATAATATAATATTATATTATATTATATTATATTATATTAATTTATATTAATTTATCTTTATTTATTATATTATTTACTTAAATAATATTTAATTAAGAATAAATAATATTTAATTACTGTGTTTCTAATCCCAAGTGAACTGGGGCCAGCACGCTGCCAGTGGGTGACCTGCCCTGCTGCCCTGAGCTCTCAGCACATGGGAGACACCTGAACTGTGCTGCTGAAAACATCCTCTTCCTCACTACCTCGTGAGCTGGCAGTTCTCCTATGGGAAGTTTGCTCCTGGAAAGGATTCAGCCTCCTGGAATGGGCAGCAGTGGCTGCAGGCGCTTGGCTCCTCTGGCCAGGGATAGTCAATACAGAGGAGAATCACAGAATCATGGAATGGTTTGGGTTGGAATGGACTTGAAAGCTCACCTCATTCCAGCCTCCTGCCATGGGCAGGACATCCTCCACTAATCCAGGTTGCTCTAAGCCCTGTCCAGCCTGGCCTGGAACACTTCCAGGGATGGGGCAGCCACAGCTGCTCTGGGTAACCTGTGCCAGGGCCTCACCACCCTCACAGGGAACAATTTCCTTCCAGTATCCCCTCTAAGTGTCAGTGGGAAGCCATTCTCCCATGTCCTGTCACTCCAGACCCTTATCCAAAGTCCCTCTCCAGCTTCCAGGAGCCCCTTTAGGCCCTGGAAGGAGTTCTAAGCTCTTTCTGAAGTCTTCTTTCCTCCAGGCTGCCCCCAGCTCCTCCAGCTTGCCTCAGAGCAGAGAGACTCCAGCCCTCATAGCATCTTCATGGCTACTTCTGGATTTGCTCCAGCAAAAATTCCCTGTCCTTCTTGTGTTGGGGGCCTGAGAACTGGACTCTGCACTGCAGGTGGGTCTCACAAGGGCAGAATAGAGGAGAACAATCCACCAGCTCAATGTGCTGGTGTCAGTCTCAGCACAGCTCTTCAGATCCACAGAACTCAGAGGGAAGTGGATAATGGATGCTCCAATTTGCTCCTGGAAGTGACATCTAGATGATCTTCCACCCTCACTGAGGCACAGCTTGGCCACGATGGCACCTCTCTGCCCGTGATTCCTGCGGGCACCTCGTGTGCAGGGCACGCACACCCTGCAGGATGGGCAGCAGCCAGGGATGTTTCTCTGGGAGAAGAGGCTGCAGCTCTGCCCCTGGCATGCTGCCTGCTCTCTGCCCACTGCCTGCTGCTCCTCCTGGTGCATATTGCAGCTCCACATGGGGAAAGATGGGCTGAGAGGAAGGACAAAGCCACCTCTGGATTTGTTCCAGCGCCCTCATGAAGCAGAGAGGACAGAGCAGCTGCTGACAAGAAGTGTCATCCATCACCTTCCCGCCATCCTATCCTCCAAGCAATGCTCAGCCTCCCTCTGACTCTTCTGGCCCTTTTCATGGCACATCAGGGTTCTTTAGGGTTGGAGACAACTTCTAGCAAGGTTTTCAATGCTTTTTTAGTGAGCAGCAACCTCCTCCAGATGCCAGAGCTCTGTTGGCTTCTCCTCCCCACTGCCTTCTCCTGCATGCCTGATCCTGCTCTGAGCTCCCTCCCACCCTGCCTGGAGCTGCACCCCCTTGGAACCACCAGCATCACCTACTCAGGGCCCTACTCACATGGTGGTGGCGGTGGTGGATGCTCATTTCATCATCATCCTCATCCTCATCGTCATTGATGATCACAGCGCGCACCAGTTTCCTCATGGCCACCTCCTGCAGGGGACAGGGGGTCAGTTGGGAGGTTCAGAGCCTGTCACCCCCCCTCCCTGTGTGCCAGAGCTGCCAGGGGCTCTCACCTCCCCGTTGGAGTTGATGAGGGCGGTGCGCAGGCTGTCCCCGGAGCCCCAGCTGCTCTGGGCTTTCCACACCAAGTTACTGGGGGGGCTGTGGGTTGCTCCAGCTCCCGAGGCCCAGATCTAGGGAGAAAAGCAGGAGAAAAGTGACTTCTCTGGTCTGTCTATCACCACACAACCAAGCACTCCGTGTAAGTGGCCTGGCAGGGTTTGGGATCTTTCCTGGATCCTCCACCAGGCAGGGACTCACCGTGACCACCTGGCCAGCCTTGAGGGTGAACTTCGGGGGGAAGCGGTAGGTGAGGGGGGGATCATCCCCATTCTGCCTCTTGATCTGCCAGTTCCCCATGGCCTGGTCCTGTGAGAGAGAGCAGAGACCCTCAGAATCCTCTCCAGCTTGTCCCATTCACCTCCTGCCCCTAGGGTGAAGCAGGGCTGAACCTCACCCCAGGGACCCTAGGGTGCCAGGACCCAGCACATCCCTCTGTCTGTCCTGAGCATCCAAGATCCCTGCCAGGGCTCTCAGGGGCCCTGGCACAGAGCCTAAAATGCCCCTGTGGGTTTGATTATAACTTGTGGAGTAAGTTACCAACCTTAGATGAAGATCTGCAAGCCACAACAGTTTAACAGAATAATAGTGAAGTTATCACGGGGTGAATAAATAGATTTTAGGGTTTTCAGAATGGGGGTTCAGGGGGCAAGATGGAAAGATCTGAGTGTGCCCAGCCTTTCTCTTTCTTCTTCTTGACCTCTGTCTTCTGCTGTGATGGTGACACTTTAGACTGGTTTAGAGTAGAAGTTCACTGTCTAACATAGATGACAGGTATTGGGAAGTAATTGTAAACATTGTACACGTAGTTTTTAGTATAAAAAGATAACACTGCCCTGGGAGCAGGCAGAGTGCCTGGACTGTCTTGCTGAGTGGACCTCAGCTGGACAGGAGAAAGAATTTTGTAGATAAGATACAATAAACAACCTTGGAGGCCAAGAAATGAAGAGCCCTGACTCCTACTAGCACCGGGCTGGGAAAAGAGACTTTCCAACTTTTCTTGGGGTCACTCTGACAAGCTAGAGACCCCAACAGTAGGGATCTCACCAAAGGCAAGCTCACCTCATTGGATTTGTTCCTGAGACGGACAAACTTGCCCTCCAGGTCCACCTCCTCCACGCCAACACGGCCGCTGGTCCGGGCATGGTGGGAGAAGCTGGTCCGGCTCTCGCTGTCCTCCAGCTTCCTCTTCTTGGAGGAGCTCGAAGTGGACAGGTGGCTCCGGGAGGCACCTTTGTGGGATGAAGGGCTGGGGGACAGCCTCAGCCTGTCAGGGGAGAAGAGGAGATTAAACCAGTGAGTTCACAAAGGCTGGGACCCTGTTGAAGATTGCAATGCAAGATTTTTCCATTACCATCTGTATGGCAGATTATCTTTGTTAAGTGGGCAGTTTGCTTTATTTCTCTCTTTGAGTGACCACATTCACACCTCCCTCAGGAGGGGACATTGCTGATAACAGACTATTGAATGTCACTGCATGGCTGATAAGAACTATAACATCCCATTGGGAGATGTGAGCCCAGAGGGAGGAGCCAAGCATTGCTACCCAGATATAATCCAGAGGTTTTTGAGACACCAACATGGCTTTCTCCACAGGATTCCCCAGAGGAACAGCAGCTGCCTCTCCTTCCACTGGATCTTCAGAGGAAGAATACATCCTTCTCTACAGGACCCCCTTGCTCCAACAGAGCCACACCTGACACTTCAGGAGGACTGCAGCCACATTTCCAATGGGACTGCCACCAACACCCTGACCCACAGGTGTCAGGTTGGGTTCTGACTCTGTCAGTGTTGTTCTAGTGTACTGCATTGTTTATTTTATCCTTTTTTATTTTCTTTTCCCTATTAAAGAACTCTTATTTCCTGCTCCCATATTTTTGCCTGAGAGCCCCTTAATTTAAAATTTATAGCAATTGGAAGAGGTGGGGAGGGTTTAACATTCTCCATTTCAGGGGAGGCTCCTGCCTTCCTTAGCAGACTGCTGTCTTTCCAAACCAAGACAGACCCTCATGGCCCAGAGCTGGGCGCAGCACCCTGGGCTCACCGCTCCTCCTCGCCCTCCAGCAGCTTGCGGTAGGCGTTGATCTCCATATCCAGGGCCAGCTTGATGTCCAGCAGCTCCTGGTACTCATCCAGCTGCTGCTGCATGCGCGCCCTCATCTCGGCCATCTCCCGCTCCTTGTCGGACAGCAGGCGCCGGTTGGTCTCGCGTTCCCTGGCCAGGATGTCCTCCAGGTCGTGCAGCTTCGCCTCCTTGGCAGCCAGCTGTGGGGAGGAGACAGATTGGTCTCCTTGAGCCAGGTCTTATAAGCTCTTGGAGGTCTATATGACACCTGAGATAGCTCAGCCACCTCAGATGGCATCAAATCGGCAGGGTGGCTTCTGTGGTGGTTTGGAAACCGAAAAATTTCAATAAAGGCAAAATAACAGCTCTTTACAGAGAAAAACGGAGCCAGGGGTAAGAGGCTTTTGCTCCTGGTAAAACACCTCAAAAAAGCAATTAGTTCCTTTGTTCCCTTCTTTTTCTAGTAAATTGCTTAGGCGAGACTTTTTGGCTTCTGTCCAATTGGCTATCCTTAAATTTGAGGTGACGCCCCCAAGGTCCTACGAGGTGTCTTTTCACCCAGTTGAGGAGAGAAACTTCTGGGCTTTTTTCCTTTTTTTAAGGAGACAAAGGATAATTTGGTCACTCCGTCAACAGGGGGCACATTCCTACAGGGAGGGAAGGTGAGGGCGAGCCACTCCACCTGGAACCATCCCAAGGAACCCTTTGGTCTCAACCCACCTGCTTCTGCAGCTGGCTGACTTCTGAGGACAGGTTGTCAATGCGGATTCGGGTCTGCTGCAGCTCCTCGTGGGCAGCACCCGCCATGTTGCTGTTCCTCTCAGCTGACTGCTTGGCATTCTCCAGCTGGGGAACAGGACAGGGGCATCAGCACCTCATCACCCGCAGCCCACCCGCCCTCTTTGGGGCTGGAGGGACGGGAGAGCGGCGTGGGGGATCTGCTCACCTTCGCCCCGTAGGTTTTCTCCAGTTCCTCCTTGTACATCCTGATCTGGGCCTCGTGCTGGCTGCGCAGCTCCTGCAGGGCCTCGGAGAGTTTGCTCTCAAACTCGCGCTGCCGCCCGTTGTCGATCTCCACCAGCCGCGTCTCGTGGCGCCGCTTGGTCTCACGCAGCTCCTGGGGACACCAGGGGACACTGGCTTGTCACAGACATGTTTTAGGAAAAATCCTTTTCTTAGGATTTTTTCCTCCTGAGAAGCTGGGAGGCCTCAGGAACAAAATGCAAACAATGGCTATCTGCTGCTGTGGAATGCAACAGGTGCATCTGGGATTGGTCTCATGTGGTTGTTTCTAATTAATGGCCAATCACAGTCAGCTGGCTCAGACTCTCTGGTCAGTCACAAGCCTTTGTTATCGTTCTTTTTCTATTCTTAGCTAGCCTGCTGATGAAATAATTTCTTCTATTCTTTTAGTATAATTTTAATATAATATATATCATAAAATAATAAATCAAGCCTTCTGAAACATGGAGTCAACATTCTCGTCTCTTCCCTCATCCTAAGACCCCTGTGAACACAGCCACACTGGGTCACCTCAGGGAGGGGACACAGCACACCCAGTGGGGGTGATCCCACACAGCACATCCCAGCTCACCTCGCTGTAGATGTTCTTCTGGAATTCCAGCTCCTCCTTGAGAGTCTGCAGCCGGTTCTCGGCATCCACGCGCCGCAGCATCTCATCCTGCAGCTGCTTCTTGGCTTCGCCCAGGGCGCTTTCCAGCTGCCAGGGGATGGAGAAGGAACATCACAGAGGGCTCTGGGCATGGCTGGGGAGCCACCACCCAACTGCATCTGCCCCACGGCCCCTGGCAGCCCCAGGCAGGGGGGGAAAAGGGATCCTTGGGTCAGCTGGAGACAGCTCTGCCACTGCTCACCTTGGCCACTTGTCCCCTCAGGTCTCGCACTTCATTTTCCAGGTTTCTCTTCTCACCCAGGGCTGTGGAGAGCGCGGCCTCCTTGGAGTTAAGCAAAGCCTCCACGTCCTTCAGGCGTGCCTGGGCAGTCAGCAGGTCCCCTTCCTTCTTGGCATTCCTGCAGGGCAAAGGGTGGCACAGGTGAGTGGCACGGCAGGAATAATCACAGTCATCAGGAAATGATGGAGCTGCTTTGGTTCAAAGGGACCTTAAAGCTCATCTTGTTCCACGCCCTGCCATGGGAAGGGACATCTTCCACTAGACCAGGTTGTTCCAAGCCCCGTCCAACCCGGCCTGGGACACCTCCAGGGATCCAGGGGCACTCACAGCTTTTCTGGGCAACCTGTGCCAGGGCTTCACCACCCTCACAGGGAAAAATTTCTTCCCAATATCCCATCTAACCCTGCCCTCTGGCAGGGGGAAGACATTCCCCCTTGTCCTGTCACTCCAGACTCATGTCTGAAATCCCCCTCAAAATTTTCTAATCCCTCTAAGTACTGAAAAGGACTCCAAGGACTCAGCAAGCTTCTCGTCCACCAAAACCTCCAAGTTCTTCTCCTAAGGGCTGTTCTCAGAAAAGCCCGAGCACAAAGAGTGTCACTGCAGCCCCTCTCTGATCACTCCCAAAAGGGCTGCACCACTGTCCCTAAGAACCACCCACAAGGGGACCAGCACATCCCAGTCCAGCTGGCTCAGACTCTCTGTCCAAGACACAAGCCTTTGTTATTCATCCTTTCTTCTTCTATTCTTAGCCAGCCTTCTGATGAAACCCTTTCTTCTATTCTTTTAGTATAGTTTTAATATAATATCTATCATAAAATAATAAATCAAGCCTTCTGAAACAGAGTCAGATCCTCATCTCTTCCCTCATCCTCAGACCCCTGAATACCATCACACTGTCCCTGACCTTTGCACTGCCCCGAGAGCAGGGTCAGCCCCCAGGCCCCTGCACAGAGCGAGCGTCCTTGGTTGACTCTATGATGCTTTTATTCCCCATTGTCTTGTTCTGTTTATGCTGAATAATAAGTTTTGCACCTTTAAGACTTGTTGCAGAGAGTGAAGGAGGGGAGAGAAGAAGCTCAGTTTATTTTCAGACACTGCATTCCTCCTCCACATTCCTGCTCCTGACTGTGTTGTCTGCGGATGGGCAGACACAGGACAGAGCTCTCTTTTGCTTTTAGTTAGTTTAGCTAGCTGAGGCAAAGAAGTTTCCTGGATTATGGGGTTTTTCCTTTTCTTTGGAGCTGTTTAAACCTGCTCGGGACTGAACCCCCAGCAGAGCACCTGCAGCTCCACCTGTGGCCACCAGGCCTGGCCTGTGACATTTCCAGCACCGGAGGGACTGAGCAGAGCCAGAGTGAACTGAGCTGCAACCTGGGGATGGGGACTTTCTGAGTTTGTCATCTCTTTTGGAGCAGCAAGGGGTTTTATTGTTTAATATTATTTAGGTTTTATTATTTAATAAACAAATAAATTTATTTTAAATAATAAATAATTATTATTTAATTTTTTTTTTCCAAGGAGGTGTTTTCTCCCGGACCAGTTGTGGGGAAAGGCCAAATGAATCTGCTTTCCTAGAGGAGCCCCTTTGGGGGTTCTCTCCCAAATTTTGCCTGAACCAGGACAGTAAGCCAGACCCTCTGTGTGTGGGTGTCAAGATTTGAACACCTCACGGTATGGCTGAATAAAACACCTGTGGATATTATGCAAAGATCCTTTTTGTTTCCTTACTATATAATATAATATAATATAATATAATATAATATAATATAATATAATATAATATAATATAATATAATATAATATAATATATTTATAATTATATATAAAATATATATTTATAAAATATATATTATATATTATATATAATTAATACCATATAATATATTATATAATATTAAATATTCTATAATTCTATAATATAATATAAATTATATTATAATATATTATATTATATTATATTATATTATATTATATTATATTATATTATATTATATATTTTTACATATATAAATTTAAATATAAATATAAATATAAATACTATATATTTTTATACTATATATAATTTTTTTATTTCCTTACTATACTAGCAGCTATTCAGGCTTCTACACAGCATGGCATGGATCTGTGCCCTGAGGGGTGGCAGAGGCCACAATCGCATGGGGCACTCAGGTGTGTTAGCATGGCGGAGGCCACCATGGCATGGGACACTCAGATATGTTAGTGTGGCTCAGCACGGCGTGGTTCAGCTCTGACGTGGGCCTGGATGGTGGAGCAGCAGCTGGGGAGGAGCTGGAACTGCCCCATGGCCAGTGCTGCCCACTCAGGTGCCCAGGCAGAGGAGTGTGTGGCACCCGTGCCAGTGCCAGGAGTCTGGGGACTGTCCTGGAGCAGCCAGGGAGCACCAGGGGCTGGGACTGCCCTGCTCTGGCTGTGCCTCGCCATTCTCAGGATCTTTTGCTGGTTGAGAAATGTTAAAAGCCTCTTTTCCCAGCCTGGCTGTTGAAGAATGAGTGGAGCTCTTCATTTCTCAGTCTCAAGGTTGTTTATTGCGTCTTATCTATAAAAAATTTTCTCCTGCCCTGCCGAGGTTCATCCAGCAGCACAGTTCCAGGCACTCTGTCTGCCCCCAGGGCAGTGTTATATCTTTGTACTAAAAACTACCTGTACAATATTTACAATTACTTCCCAATACCTGTCACCTGTGTTAGACAGTGAGCTTCCACTCTAAACCTATCTAAAAGTGCCAACATCACAGCAGAAGATGGAGGCCAAGAAGAAGAAGGAGAAAGGCTGGACATGCCCAGATCCCTCCATCTTGCCCCCTGAACCCCCATTCTAAAAACCCCAAAATCTACTTTTTCACCCCATGTTAACTTCACTATTATTCTACCTAAACTGTTGTGGCTTGCAGACCTTCATATAAGATTAGTAATTTGCTCCAGGGTTCGTAATCAAAACCACAGGTGTTTTGTGCTTCTGAGCCCCCTGGCAGGGGTCCTGGCTGCTCTGGACAGCCTGAGGGATGTCCTGGGTTCCCACAGAGCTCAGCTGGTGCTCCGTGGGTGCAGAGCTGTGGTGCCTCAGCCCCCCAGCCCACCTCTGCCACCACCATCCTGGCCCCCCTCTCTTTTCCAGCCTGTCAGAGCCGCTCCTCATCCCCCGCCGTGTGACCGGGGAACCTGATCTGACTGCACACCCAAACACAGCCTGGAGCTATTTCGGTCGTTCCTATAAAAAGAAGACACCCAAGGGCTCCCCAGCAGCCACCAAGGCTGAGCTGGGACTGTCACCCCTGCTGGGGCCAGGAGGGAACACCAGAGCGGGGACGCGGCGGGGACAAACACAGGGAGTGGCTGAGGCAGTCTGCCCATCCCATGGCAGCACCAGAGCCCATCCCATGGCAGCACCCAGAGCTCATCCAGATCCTATCCCATGGCAGCACCCAGAGGCCATCCCAGAGCCCATCCCAGAGCTCATCCAGATCCTATCCCATGGCAGCACCCAGAGCCCATCCAGAGCAGCATCCAGAGCCCATCTAGAGCCCATCCAGAGCCCATCCCAGAGCCCATCCAGAGCCCATCCAGAGCAGCATCCAGAGCCCATCTAGAGCCCATCCAGAACCCATCCCATGGCACCATCCAGAGCAGCATCCAGAGCCCATCCCGAACCCATCCCATGGCAGCCCCCAGAGCCCACCCAATGGCAGCACCCAGAACTCATCCCATGGCACCATCCAGAGCCCATCCAGAGCCCATCCCATGGCAGCACCCAGAGCCCATCCCATGGCAGCACCCAGAGCCCATCCAGAGCCCATCCCGAGCCCATCCAGATCCCATCCCATGGCAGCATCCAGAACCCATCCAGAGCAGCATCCAGAGCCCATCCCAGAGCCCATCCAGAGCCCATCCAGAGCAGCATCCAGAGCCCATCTAGAGCCCATCCAGAACCCATCCCATGGCACCATCCAGAGCAGCATCCAGAGCCCATCCTGAACCCATCCCATGGCAGCCCCCAGAGCCCACCCAATGGCAGCACCCAGAACTCATCCCATGGCAGCATCCAGAGCCCATCTAGAGCCCATCCAGAGCCCATCCCAGAGCCCATCCAGAGCCCATCCAGAGCCCATCCAGAGCCCATCCCATGGCACCATCCAGAGCCCATCTAGAGCCCATCCAATGGCAGCATCCAGAACCCATCCAGATCCCATCCCGAGCCCATCCAGAGCCCATCCCGAGCCTATCCAGATCCCATCCCATGGCAGCATCCAGAACCCATCCAGAGCAGCATCCAGAGCCCATCCATATCCCATCCCATGGCAGCACCCAGAGCCCATCCCATGGCAGCACCCAGAGCAACAGGCATGGACCTGGGAGCAGCAGGACAGAGCTCCCAGACTCTCAGATGAGCGATGTTGGAAGCTCCTGGATTGGCCAGCAGAAGATTTCCCTGCATTTCTCTCTGTTTCCTGACCCGAGCCAGCACGCAGAAGCTATTCTGTTATTTTGGGTTTCAAAGCCCCAGGTTTCAAAATCCCAGGCTACTGTTTTTAAGTGCAAACCTCCCTTCAAATCCCAGGATGTTCCATGTCAAAAAGAGCAGGAATTCCCCTTAAGGACAGTTTAAAAAACCCCACAATTCCTACACGTACAGTAACGAAATTCAGAATCACTTAAAGTGCTGCTGGCAGGAAAAGCAGAGCCCAAGAGCCTCTGGGAATCTGCAGACTTTTTCTTGGAAGTGACTGAAGATCTGCCTTCTGCCTTCCTTTCAATTTCTGAAAGCTCCTTTCCCAGCCCAGAACACTCCTTATTGTGGTGCAAAGAGCCCAGTATAAAATGTTGGATTTGTAATGAATTCTAGAATGTATCTGTGGTTGGATTTTCATATTTTAGTGTTTGAGGCTCTCAGGTAAGAGGGTCTCAATGCTACGCACAGAGTATGATTTCATAGCCCATAAATTCCATAAAACAGCCTCTTTTATGTCTAAACAGCATTTCAGCAGTCTGGAGAACTTGGAATTTTGCCCACAGAGGAATAACTGACCAAGAAATGCTGCTTTTTCAGGGAACCACAGTCCCATTTGCTGCTGGATCCTTCCTGTCCAACCCCCTCCTTTTTGTGCCAGTGACTCACAGGACAGGAATGCCAACTGGGAGTGGGTCCCAGGCTGCTCCAAGGCTCGCTGAGTTTTCCCATCTGGCCCTGGCTCAGCCCCCTTGGCCAGCGTGGCCACCCCAGCACTGCCCTGTCCTTCCTGAGGAGTGATGGGGCTGCTCCTCATCCCTGGGGTTTGGGGTTCCTCCTCATCCCTGGGGTTTGGGGCTGCTCTCTGCTCATCCCTGGGGTTTGGGGCTGCTCTCTGCTCATCCCTGGGGTTTGGGGCTCCTCTTCATCCCTGGGGTTTGGGGCTCTTCCCTGCTCATCCCTCGGGTTTGGGGCAGTTCTTTGCTCATCCCTGGGGTTTGCAGCTGCTCTCTGCTCATCCCTGAGGGTTTTGCTGTTTGTTTGGGTACAGCTGGAGGACTCTGGCTCGTTGGGATGGGGCTCCAGCATCACCTGGATGGTGTCACTCTTTCAAGGGACAGCAGCTCCATTGACCAGGGACAAACAGAGGGGAAAATGCTGAGGGTTACCCTCGTGCCTGCAGCAGATTTGCCTCTCCAGGGACCAGAAGCATCCAGGGTTCTGTGCATCAAGCCCCATAGTAAATCCCAGACTCAAAGACAAATCCCTTTTGCTTAGAAACTTGTTGTGCTCAGCTCTGGGTTCCACTGTGAGGAGGAGAACCAGGAGCTTGGAGCTCACCAGCCTGAGCTGAGAGACAAATCCTCTCCTGTCCCCTGTTCTGGGGGTCCTGTGAGGCTCCCTGGGCCTGAGCATCTCCCCCAGGTTCCTTCCACACACACCCTGACCCCAAAGTGCCTGGATGAGGAACCAGCACACAGGTGAGTCCTCTCTGGCCGTGTTCAGGCCAGCCCTGCTGATCCCCGGGTTTGAGTTTTCCCTTCTCCTGCCCTCAGGTCCTGCTTTTATTCCAGGGAAGCCTCACAGGCTCCAGCTGGCGCTGGGCTAAAAATAAAAACTTCCATGGCAGCTGTGTCACTCCCACCTCCCTGGAGAGCAGGACGAAGGCAGACCTTCCTCCTCCTCCCCAGAGGGTTGCACTGGCCTCTGCTAGAGCCTGCAAGATCCCAAATCCCCCAGTGAAAAGGGAAGCAGAGAAAAGGGAAGCCCTCCTCATTCTGGAGGGCTGGGTGCCTCCAAATCCCACAGGATTTGATCCCCTGTGCTGCGAGAGCCAAGGGTGAAAACAACCCAAGAGGAGAAAAACAACAGAGGCACCAAATCCTCGAGAAACAAACGTCTCAAGAGAAAAGATGGAGGGAAAAGGGGCCCCAAGGCATTTTATTTTTAGCTTTTAAAAGCAGGAAGAAGGAAAAAAAAAAAAAAGATTGAAAATTGCAGCTGAGCTGCCAGAAAATCCAAATGTTAATGGAAAGTTGGATCTGCTCTGGCTGCGCTCAGCACAGGCAGACACGAGGCTGTGAAGCCAGAGAGGGCTCAGGGATCTGCTGCTGCTCCCCCCTTGTCTGCCCCAAAATCCCAGTCAGGAAACCTGGAAATCTGGGCTCTCCCTCTGGAAAAGTCAAGACAGGACAGAGCTGTTGGAGCAGCTCCAGGCATGAGCCCACCAGGCTGCTGGAGAGATGCCAACCCGCTCCGAGATGCCACAGCCCACTCGGTGCATTTTGAGGAAACGCTCTTTGGTTTCCCTCGCCACTGTGAATCCCCACAAGTGTTCCTGAAGCATTGTGCACTTTGATCAATGAGTGGGATGGAGCTTGTAGAGGCACAGTTCCCCTCCCTCCCTGCCTACCCAACTGCAGCTGCCCCACCCTGGAAAAGCTGCCAGCTCAGGGAACTCGCTGGCTCCTGCCCCATCCATAAATCTTCATGGAGCTCTGCAAATCCCCCCTCCCAGACTGCAGGTCCCAGTCCCACCTGGCTGCCAGGGCCCACAGCTGCCTGCTCCTGGCTATCCCAAAAAACACATTCACAGCTTGGGAATGTGACAAATGCATGTATTTCATGATTGGCTTTTTGCAAATGTTAAAATGAATATTGTATGTGTTGTTTTAGAAAGTAATGCTGTATTGATTCTCTTAAGTCCTGTGTTAAATATAGTTTTAGGTTATAAAAATTGTTAAAATAGAAACAATGCTATGTAGGATACTTTTTAAAAGAAAGGACTCGCAGCGAGACAGCAGCCACAGGACACCTGAATCTTTCAGAGAAAAAGAATTTATTGCTCCATTATCAGAAGAAATGAACTTCTTCCTGCCTCAAAGGTGCTGTCAGGATTCAGAGGAAGAAGCTGACGATGACCAGACAGAATCCTGTGTTTGAATAGAATTTATGCATCGTGTATGAAGTGTATGAATATGCAACAGGCTGTTGCTTTTAAGGGCTAATCCTCTGTTAACGTGGGTCCTTTTTCGGGCTCGTGCTGCCCAGAAAAAGATACCTGGACATCCATAATTCTTTGTATTTATTGTCTCATATTGTCCTAATTCAAATTGTCCAAATTATTATTACTCTAATTGTATTACTATTTTCATAACCATTTTATTACTATTAAACTTTAAAAATTTTAAAAACAAGCGATTGGCGTTTTTCACAGGAAGGAGTGGCAGTGTGTGCCCAGATTGCTGGGAGGACCCAAAAAATCTGCTTTGCTCCTCCTTGGGCAGTTTGCTCTCATGGCACTGCCTCCAGTGCCAGGGATCTGTCCCAGGATCACCAAACACTGTCATGGTTTGACACTGCAGCAATGCCAGTGCCCCCATGAAAACACTCTCTCCCTGGTGTCTGCTGTGAGATGTGACCAGGAATAGAGCAAAGCAGGCTCCAGCTTAGGAATAAAGAAGAGAAGAGTTTATTAACCTACAACTATTTGTTAAAAAAAAAAACAACAAAACCACACACAGAAAGAATGAAAACCTTCCAAAATACATTCCTTCTTTCCTCACCAAATTTCCAGTACATCTATCTCTCAGATCACCAACTCTCAGTCCACTACCCCCCTTCAGATAATCAATTCTCAGCTCAACAAGGAGTGAGGGGTCTCTCTTGTATTATAGGCTTCTTCTGGAAACACAGTGAGACCTTGTGTGTCTCCATGTCACCCGTGGCACCGCGTCCCACCCATGCCAGGGACCGTCACCCCACTGCAGGCCCTGCTCCCCACTCCCAGGGCTTGTTTTGTTCCCCCATCCCAGGGAGCAGGGGCCCCACAGGAGGAGGAGAGGCAGAGCTGGAAAAGCTCTGCAGTGGGGCAATGGGAATGTGGCAAAGCAGCTTCTCCCAGCTTGTGACTCATCCGTGCCGCAGCAGCTCTGCCAAATCACCAGGATAAACACGGGCTGGTCTCCATGCAGGGGAGCTGGAAATAGCCAGCATGATGCACTGCAAGGACAGTGTCTGCACGGAGCCAGCATCCTGTGGGGCACCAGAGGCAGCTGGGCATGCCAGCCCCAGCTGTGTGCATGGAAACAGCCCCCACATCTGGCACCAGTGGTGCCAAGGACCCTTCCCCGTGCCAGGGTCGGTGCTGGCCCTCCTGATGCACTCATGGCATGCTCAGCCATGGGGATGAGGGGCTTGTCCAGCTCCACGTGGAGCACAAACAACTCAGTGGCACCTCCCAGGAGCTGGGCTTCCCCTCCTGGAACTGGGATCTGGCCTCTCCTTGTGCCCTTAAAGTGAACCAAAACTGCTGCTTAAAATGAACCAGAACTGCTGCCTTGTTGGGAACCAGGACAAAGCCTGTAATGGGGAGGCAAAGAGACACCCTGTCTAGGACACCCCAAATCCAAGGTGTTCTGAAAATGAACCAAAACTGCTGCTTGAAATGAGCTTACAATGAGTTAAAAATTAACCAAAACTGCTGCTTCATTGGGAACTAGGACAAAGCTTTTCATGGGGAGGCAAAGAGACCCCCCTGTCTAGGATTCCCCAAATCCAAGATGTTCTTAAAATGAACCAAAACTGCTGCTTAAAATAAACTTAAAATGAGCTTAAAGTGAACCAAAACTGCTGCTTAAAATGGGCTTAAAATGAACCAGAACTGCTGCTTAAAATGACCCAGAACTGCTGCTTTATTGGGAACCAGGACAAAGCCTTTAATGGGGAGGCAAACAGGCCCCCCTGTCTAGGACTCCCCAAATCCAAGGTGTTCTTAAAATGAACCAAAACTGCAGCTTAAAATGAACCAAAATTTCTGCTTAAAATGAGCTTAAAATGAACCAAAACTGCTGCTTCGTTCGGAACCAGGACAAAGCCTATAATGGGGAGGCAAACCAGCTCCCCTGTCGAGGACACCCCAAATCCATGATGTTCTTAAAATGAACCAAAAGCGCTGCTTAAAATGAGCTTAAAATGAACCAAAACTGCTGCTTGAAATGAGCTTAAAATGAACCAAAACTGCTGCTTAAAATGAGCTTAAAATGAGTTTAAAATGAACCAAATCTGCTGCTTCTTTGAGAACCAGGACAAAGACTTTAATCGGGAGGCAAACAGACCCCCCTGTCTAGGATTCCCCAAATCCAAGATGTTCTTAAAATGAACCAAAAGTGCTGCTTAAAATGAGCTTAAAATGAACCAAAACTGCTTCTTTGTTGGGAACCAGGACAAACCTTTCATGGAGAGGCAAACAGACCCCCCTGTCTAGGACTCCCCAAGATGTTCCTGTCCCTCCACAGCTCCCACCACCAGGAACACATCACCAGGGAGCTGTGGGTGCACACCTGACCATGCTGGTACCCCCAGGAATCAGCCACAAACGTCCTTCTGAAGGTGTGGAGAAGCTTTTCTCCTGCTGGATGCACCAGAACAAAGACCTGTCACCCTTCCTGCCACAGGAGAAGCCCTTCAGCCTCAGCAGCACCACACCAGCCACGCTCTGCTCAAGAGCTCCAAGCACATTTCTGACAATAAATAGAGTATTAATTGTTCAGAATTAACAATGCTGCAGCTCAGTGCTGGCTGGGGAGCCCCAGAGTGGCTCACTCCCTGTCCAGGCTGTCACGCCAGCTGGTGACTCACCAGCAGCTCGAATGGAAATCCCAAATCACCAACCGACACTGCTGCTTGGGCTGAGTCCCCCACAGCAACAGCCCCTGGGTTTGGAGGGGGCTCCAGAGCTGGAAAAAGGGGTTTTAGCCCTTTTGCCACATGGGAATCATCAGGGGAATGGGAAGGATTTGGTTCTCTACAGCCCACGTTGTGTTTTTGGGGGAGGTTTGTGTCAGGCATAAATCTGTGCACAAAGGGCAGGACTTGTCCTCCAAGTACACATCACAACACCCCAGTTTTGTGTCTGCCAGAGCCTGGCTGCCTGGGAGAGCCCCTGCCAGCTGTAGGACCCCATCTGCTGCCTGTAGGACCCCCTATTACCCATGGAAATCCATTTCTCAGCTGCCTGGCAAAAGCTTTTCCAGGGTGCAGCAAACCCCAGGAGATGGATGCAAAGAGGATGCAAAGCGCAAGGAGGATCAGCCCTGGAGTCCCCAGTGCTGGGGGCAGCACAGGGAGCCCAGCAAAAGGAGGGCAGGATTTCCCTGTGGGGAATTTTGCCACCAAGCCCTGGGTTACCTGGAACGGGCCTCCAAGCCTGGGGGGGGGACATGCAAAGTGCTACCAGTTGAAACTTGATTTAGCAAACTGGCTCAGTCCCAGCTCTGTTAGCAATCCCTGAAGAGCTTGGGGATTACATGGCACTGGGAAAACCTGGCTGGTCCTGAAGAGCTTGGGATTACACGGCACTGGGGAAACCTGGCCAGTGTCTGTGCACGTCCTGAGGGGGCTGAGCCTGGTGTTTCCCTGCTTGAAAAAAATTGCATTTTCCACTGAAAAAAGTCACCAAACACCTCAACAGGGTAGTGGTGGAGCTTCCCCCTTCCTGGAGAGATTTAACAGACAGGTGGATGTGGCATCTGGGGACATGGTTTAGTGGTGGCCTTTGGAGGAACTCAGTGGTCTTGGAGCCAAACTAAATTATTATATGATTTTATGTCTTTATGAACCTGACCTATGATTATTATATTATTTTTAATTATTATATGATTTTATGTCTTTATAAACCTGAATATCTCAACTCCTCAGAAGACCAAACATTGGCCAACCCCACTGCAGCCCATGCTCAGCACAACCCAAACCCATCCATTCCAAACATGCCACCCTGCCTTTTCCCAGCTTCCCATGAAATATTGAATTGGGTGAGCTAAATGACACTTGATGGTCTGGGATTGAATCATCCTAAATATAGATTAAAGCAATAATACCCCATATCAAGAAGAAGAAAGTTGCTAAAATTTTTGGAATTGAGCTGGAAAATGAATTTTTTTAGACACAACTCAAATATGTCAATACACCACCTTCCATGCTGCTCAATTCAATTCTTGCTCCTTCTGAGGGCAAGATTGCAGTAGGAGAGACAGGAGAAAAAAAGCTTTGAGATCACGGAATATCCTGAGTTGGAAGGGACCCACAAGGATCACAGATTTCAACTCCTGCACAGGACAGCCCCAGAAACCCCACCATGTGCTTGAGGGCTTTGTCAGCTTGTTTTTCCCAATGCAGAATTTGCTAACAGTTTGCAGTGCTGTCTATTGCTGACTAAAGCCAAAGCCTTTGGGAAGAGGAGGCAAGTAGGAAATTCCAAGTCTTTATACCACTACTCTGAACATTCACCATTTTAACAAGTCAGATTTGTGCCATAAATACAGTTAAATTACGTGTTAAATAATAACAAATTAACAATTAAGTTTTGGACTGGATGGAATTGAAGGAGTTTTGCCCAGCCTTGACTATCTTACTCCAAGCCAACTTTTGAATAACTGGGCTAAAACTTAATGGGAAAGTGGTGGGTTTGGTGTTTTTTATCACCCAGAGCAGCTCTGAGTGTTGCCCCTCCATGGCAGCCCCAGAACATTCCGTTCACTTCAACACATCCCAAACCCATAAACCAGCACCTCAAAGGATGAGGACAAAGCAGAGATTCCCGGTGTTTCCCTGGGAGATTGGGCACGGTGGGAGCCTTACAAAGGCAGTTAAAAACAGGGAGCTGAGTCACCGTGTTAGTCATGCCTTCGGGACAGGAGCACTGGGGGGAAACAGCCCTAAACCCGTGTTTAGCTGGGAGCTGGCAACACAGCCAGGATGTGCAGCAGGGATGCAATGCCAGGGAGGCAATCCCAGCCCCAGGAGCAAGGAAACATGCTGCCACTGGTGCAAATGTGGCTGTAATTCCCTTCTCTCTGCTCACACGTGCAGCTCCTGAGCCCAAAGAGGGGTGGAAAGGATGTGGAGGTCGCTCTGTGCCTGCTGTGTCCTGATCCACGATGGAAACCTGTGCAAGCTGGGACAAGGCAGAAAGGAGCCAAGAGAAGTAAAACAGCCCCAGGAGCAAGGAAACATGCTGCTACTGTGCAGATGTGGCTGTAACTCCCTTCCCTCTGCAGCTCCTGAGCCCAAAGTGGAGTGGGAAGGATGAGGATGTCACCGTGTGCCTGCTGCATCCTGATCCACAATGGAAACAGGGCACTGTGCAAGGTGGAACAAGGCAGAAAGGAGGCAAGAGAGGTAAAACAGCCCCAGGAGCAAGGAAACATGCTGCCACTGTGCAGATGTGGCTGTAACTCCCTTCTCTCTGCTCTCACATGCAGCTCCTGAGCCCAAAGTGGGGTGGGAAGGACGCGGAGGTCGCTCTGTACCTGCTGTGTCCTGATCCACGATGGAAACCTGTACAAGCTGGGACAAGGCAGAAAGGAGCCAAGAGAGGTAAAACAGCCCCAGGAGCAAGGAAACATGCTGCCACTGTGCAGATGTGGCTGTAACTCCCTTCCCTCTGCAGCTCCTGAGCCCAAAGTGGGGTGGGAAGGATGAGGATGTCACCGTGTGCCTGCTGCATCCTGATCCACAACAGAAACAGGCCACAATGGAAACAGGGCCCTGTGCAGGGTGGGACGAGGCAGAAAGGAGCCAAGAGAGGTAAAACAGAGGATGAGTTCAAGGCCTCCTTTTTCTCCTCAGAAGCAGCAGGAACTCACTGTGTTTTTCATAAACTGGGTACGCAAAGTTTCTGGCCAGCAACATTTGCTTGAGAAACAAAGCAGGGGATTGTTGGCTCCAGATGCCACACATACTGCTGGGAACAAAAGGGTTTGCCAGGCTGGCTCCAGCAGCAGATAAAGGCACACAAGGTGTTTACATTGCCCACAAGGTCTGTTTGCATGTGGCGGTGACAGTGTTGAGTCACTGCCGGCACAGGGAGCTGCAGCTGCTGCTGGGGTGGCTCTGGGGATGGACAGGGACAGGATTCCAGCAGGAAAATGTGGCTTAGCACAGGGATGAGCAGCGAGCAAGGTGCCTGGTGCTCTGTGCCACGTGCTGCCAGCACACCTCTGCCCGCTTTCCCTGCAGGGACAGAGCCCAGACCTGCTTGGCACGTGGGCAGGAAATCAGCACTTCCCCACAGCAAGGGCTGCACTTGTGGCATCCCTAGAAAGCAGAATTCAGCCCCAACTGGTGCTTGCACAGAGCTGCCTGTGAACAGAAGCACTACGAGATGCTCCAGCCTCACACACCCACCACCCAAACCCACCCCAGTCTGGTTTATTTGCCCTGGAACTGCAGAGCTGAGGCTGGGTGGCACAAAGCAGCATCTCTGCCTTGAAAGGGGATCCTGGTACCCACCCAAACAGCAAAACATGATGCCCAGGGCTGAGGCTGCTCTCCTCAGTGCTCCCATTCCCCCTAGAGCTCCCAACACAGACACTCAGCTTGGAAACCTCCCCAGTTTGTCCCAGTATAGCCTGGTGTCTGGCAGAGGAGCATCCTGGCAGCCCAGGGTGCTGCTGGGTTGTGTGCCATGGTGCCAGGAAGGAAGGAAGGGGCACAGCAGGGCAGGGGGGGCCCCAAAGCACAGCCCAGAGCCACAGGCTGGGCATGAGTCACCTCCCTGCTCTGATCTGGCACGGGCTGCGATGGAGGGCACACAGCTCTTCACAGAGGGCCATGACAAATAAATATCAGTGAAGACTGGAACTGAGAGGAGTCGATTCTCATCCAGCTCTGTTTGGGTGGAATCAAAAGTGTTAATGGGCAGATGGGCAGTGGGACCAGGGTGTGCTCCAGGGCTTTGTTTGTCACTGGGGCTTTGTAGGATTGAAAAATGATTTGCATCAGGTCAAGAAGCAGCTTCTGATATCTGGGGGAAGCTGTACAATTATTTTCTCTCCTTTTCCTCAGTCAGAGTTGTTACAAAAGGCAGAGTTGGAAGCCAGTTTTTTTTTTTTTATTTCTCTTTCTCACTCAAAATTCTTGCATTGCCTGAGGTTTTATCCTGAGCTCTTGGCTGTGATTAAAAATCGTTTAGTGTTGATTGGGATCAGTGAGAGGAAGAGATGGGAGGGGTAAAAGCAGAGGGATGCTGTGTGTGGTCAGAGTTTGGTGCTACAGAGCAGGGAGAGGATCCAAGGCATGGAAATGATCACAGGGATGGATGGAGATGATCCAAGGGATGGATGGATGGATGGATGGATGGATGGATGGATGGATGGATGGATGGATGGAGAGGATCCAAGGGATGGATGGATGATGGATGGATGGATGGATGGATGGATGGATGGATGGATGGATGGATGGATGGATGGATGGATGGAGAGGATCCAAGGGATGGATGGAGATGATCCCAGGGATGGATGGAGATGATCCAGGGATGAAGCAGCTCTGCTGTGGAAAGAGGGCACTGGCAGCTGGCCACCCCTCCGTGCCCATGGGAATAACTTCCTTTGGGAGCTTCCTTTGGGCTCCCAGCCCTTTTTGGAGCCCACTTTGCACCCCCACACCAATGGCTTGGACGTTTGTTTGGGCTCGTGTGACTCACAGGGGGTTTTAGGGAGAAACTGTGTCAGTAAGCTGTTAATAAATAACCACCAGAAAGTGAAAGTTCTTAGCTCCAGTTGAACACCACGGCGTGGTGATGCCAAGCTGTGCCTGACCAGGGTGGTGGCACTGGACTGGGTGGCAGGAGGACGGACAGGAGGACGTGTGTGTGTGCAAAGCAGCAGCCAGAGCGAGTGCCTGGAGGTGGCTTTTGTGCGAGAGGGAGGAGAGACCTCTGCTATCAGAACCTTGCTCCTACAGAGGTGCTTCTGAGCCACTCACAGCTCCGACAGAAAAATGCAACAGGAGAGCCCATGTTTGCTATTGAGCAGCTTCAGGAGAGCCCATGTTTGTTATTCTTGAACTTCAGGAGAGCCCAAGTTTGTTATTCAGCAGCTTCAGGAGAGCCCAAGTTTGTTACTCTAGAGCTTCAGGAGAGCCCATGTTATTCTAGAGCCTCAGGAGATCCCATGTCTGTTATTCTAGACCATCAGGAGAGCCCATGTTTGTTATTCTAGACCTTCAGGAGAGCCCAAGTTTGTTATTGAGCAGCTTCGGGAGAGCCATGTTTGTTATTTTAGAGCTTCAGGAGAGCCCATGTTTGTTATTTTAGAGCTTCAGGAGAGCCCATGTTTGTTTTTGAGCAGCTTCAGGAGAGCCCATGTTATTCTAGAGCATCAGGAGACCCCATGTCTGTTATTCTAGAGCTTCAGGAGAGCCCATGTTTGTTATTCTAGAGCTTCAGGACAGCCCATGTTTGTTCCTACCTGGCTCTGCCACCTCTCTGCAGCACCAACGCCAGCAAGGTCCCACCCCATAATTAAAGCAGGTTCAGTACAGGCAGGGCAGCACCCACCCTGTGTGCTGGGGAGCTTTGTCCCTGCTGTTGCTGCAATTCCCAGCTCTGCCAACCATGGGAGGCAGGAATTGAGCGTTGGCTGCAGCCTGGGGGACACCCCAAGCCAAGGGCACCTTCACCTTCACTGGAAATGGTAATTGCTTTATGACAGAGAATGTGAAATGTTGACTCAGCCTCAGCAGGAGCAGAGGCGTCCCAACCCCAGCTGGGTTTTGTGGTGCCTCTGTGGGCTGAGCTCATTGCACCTCATTAACCAACTTCCACACCCTTTGGCTTTCCCCAGCACCCACACAGCCCTGGATTTCACACCATGGCTCGTGGACATGCTCAGACATCCTTCATGTACAGGAACAAGGAAAAACGTGGGGATTTTATTATACTCTTATCAAGGTTGTGGAGTGACTGGGCGAAGCAGAATGGCTTTAAAATGAGAGGACAATTTAGACAAGGTATTGGGAAGAAACTCCTCCCTGTGAGGGTGGTGAGGCCCTGGCATTGCTCAGAGAAGCTGTGGCTGCCCCATCCCTGAGGGTAGCTGAGATTCTGCTGTCACAGAGAGGCTCCTGCAGTCAGGGCTGCAGCTGCCCCTGCACCAGGCAGGGCTGGGGGACCACGCCAGCCCCCACAGTTGTTGAGCCTCACACTGGGGACATTCAGCCCTGGGCAGGGAGGGGAAGGCAGCAGGGGCAGGTGGGCACCCAGGCCTGACACCACGCTGTGTGATGGCAGCTGTCAGCAGGGACAGGTTTAACACAGCCTCAGCTGTTTGGGAACGTGCTGAGCTGGTCACAAAGGAACAGGCTCAGCAAACAACCTCACAGAGAGGAGCAGGATGGTGAAACAGGTAATGCAGCCAGTGGCAGGGCAGTGGGAGGTGATTCCCAGCTCTCCCTGAGCCCACTGGGCTGACGCTTCCTGGGGAATCCTCCACCACAGCTCTAATTTTGGCCAGGAGCAGAGGGAGAACTCTGGTGACTTCCTCCTTTCCTGGCTGCCAGCAGCACAAAAGGAAGCTACCCCTCCCAAAGGGCATGAATTCAGCAGAATAAGGAGCTGGCAGCCGTCCCACATGTCCCACCCTGGCTGTGTCACCTTCTCTGTCTGCCTCCCTGAGCACCACACAGGGAGCTCCCCGTTCTCTGGGCTCTGGAGTTTGAGTGTTAATGGGACTCAGACAAGTCAAGTGGCACGTGCAAGGCTGAAAAAACACTTGTGGCAGCATGTGAGCCCAGGCAGGCTGGGATGGATCCCTTCCCACAGCAAACACAGCCCTGACTCTCTTGGCAATCATTTCTCTTTAATCCCCAGCTCCAAAGAAAAGGTTCTTAATTTTCCAGAGTGCATCCTTTCATCCTAAATACATCTGAGACAACAGGATTTCCCCTAACTCCCCTCATTCCCTCGGAAAGGTGAGGGGATGAGCTGTGACACTGGCAAACAGCAGTGGGAGCGAGGTCACAAACCAAAACTGCTGGAGCACGTTTCTCTGCCACAGTTTTTTCTTGGAAAAAGAGGGGCTGGATGTTTGCACAGGCAAGAATCCCTCTCCACTGGGAACAGCTAATGAAAACCTTCTCCTGGAAGAAACGTTTTGCCACAGAGCCCTGCAGCGTGCCAGGAGGGCCAGCGTGCCCAGCCACCCTCAGCTGCTGGCTGCACATGTCAGGGGACACCCAGGGCTGCAGATTCAGGGGGGCTGGCGTGCTCAAGAGGGTCCCAGAGGGCCACGGAGGTCTGGATCAGCCCAGCCCTGTGCTGATGACTCCCCCCAAAGTATCCCCAGCTGCACAAGCTGCTCTTTGTTTGCTCAGAAAGGGCAAAGCCTCCTCCCAGCCAAAGCATTCCCTCCCTGGCAGGGATCCCATGAGGCAGACGGGGGAGAAACCCAGGAGCCTGAGGTTTCACCCCACGCAAAATGTTCCAGCACAGGCTCATTGCTGCTGAAGGAAGGGCACGGCCCCCTCCTCCCCTCACCAGCAGCACCGAGCTTTAATTCTTTTTCCTCCCTTTTTTTCAATTGAACAGGTTTTATTTACCTGCTCCTGCCTGCAGGGTCACAAAACAAGGGGCAAAACCCCCTTGGGCTGGGGAAGGTTTGTGGGGTTCTCCTCCTGGCACCCCAGTGGCTCTGCCCTTGGATGAGCTTTCCCCTCCACAACAACGTTTGGGAAAAAGGAGATTTGTCCTCATTAGAGCCAGGGAGGAGGAAGAGGCTCTGCCAAGGCAATGCCTTAATCGGGTTAGGGGCTGCAATTCAGGAAGGCATTGCTCATCAGGGTGCTGCTAACGAGGGCTGGTTCCTGCCTGCAGAGGGGAGCTGGTCACGGTGTGCCCACCACATGGTCACTCCTCACCCTGAACACTGAATTTCTCAGGGGTTTCTCCTGGCATTGAGGGTGCCAAGGGCTGTATTCTACACCCACTGTGTCCCCAGGCTGGGGCTTGCACTGTGGGATGGGACGGGATGGGATGGGATGGGATGGGATGGGATGGGATGGGATGAACTCCCATGGGGCAAGGCAAGGGCTGTGGCTCTGTTCATCCTGTGAGTCAGAAGGCAGCTTAAGGAGAGGGAGAAATGGGCAGGACCCAGCAGAGAGCAGCTCTCCAGCCCCATGGAGGTGCCCATGGAGGTCTCCCAGAGCATCTCTCCAGCTCCATGGAGGTGCCATGCTGGAATCCAGGCCCTCCAAGGAGGGGACAGAAGCTTGAGGACATCAGGAATGGGGCATTTCAGACTATTCCTGTCTCTTACCACGGCCGGGGAGGGGATGATGCCGGTGTTGCCAGCACCCCTGAGTCACCAGGCACCCTCCCCACACCCTCTGCCTCGCTTGAATCGTGGCTACAGCACAGCCAGAGGCCATCCAGAGCTGGGGACACAGGACAGGCAGGAGCGCCCAGAGGGGTCCCTTGTCCTGGGGCACAAGCAGAACCAGGCTGCTGAGGGTCCCTGTGCCAAGAGCCAGGTGGGCACTTTGGGGAACCCCTCCTGGATCGCCACTGGCAGTGGGAAGATCCCACTGGAAACTTTCCCGAGAGAAGCTCAGCTGGCCAGGAGCAGAGGGGAGGCAGCCCAGCTCCTCTCAGACCCTCCTCCACCCATGCAGCTCCCGCACTGCTACTGCTTGGACTGGTCTGTGCTAGCGCAGCCCGTCCCCCTGCAGCCAGCAGCTCTTTCCCCACCCCAGACAGAGCACCCAGCACCCGGGGCCGTGTCACATCGTGCCCTGGCATCCCGGCCCCCCACCCTCCCTCTGTGCTGCCGAGACAACCCCTGCGGCAGGCAGCGGCGATGCTGCGGCTGCTGATAACGCAGCCCCGGGCGCCTGCCCTGCCGGAGATACCCGCGCTTCTCCGGGGCTGACGGGCACGCCGAGGGGCGCAGAGGGCTGCCGGTTACTCATTAGCCAAAGTCAAGGACAGCGAATGCTCGGGATGGGCGGGGAGAGCCGGCAGAGCGGGCACATCCCTGCCCAAGAGGATGGCAGGGAGGAGAACGGCGTCAGAACGGGGCCATCCCGATCCCACCAAAAACTCTGACCCCTCCGCGGGGCTGGGCTCGTTCCCTCATGCCCCAAAAATTCGGGGCACCGCATCAAAGTGAGCATCGCAGCTCGGCAGCCGATTGTGCTGCTCTCTGAGCAGCACTGGCACATCGGGCAGGTGCCCAGGGACACAAAATGAGCTGCAGCCTCCTTGAAAGGGTTTTGGTGTTCAGAGCAGCCCTGGCACATCGGGCAGGTGCCCAGGGACACAAAATGAGCTGCAGCCTCCCTGTAAAGGTTTTGGGGTTCAGAGCAGCCCCCACACCGCGCCCTAAGAACAGGACAAAGCAGAGGCAGGAATGAACAGCAGCGGCTTCCCCCGCATCTCCGCTGTGCCGTGACTCAGGGATGACTCAACACAGAAACACCCCTGGAAACACCCCTGGCCCCCCGAGCCCACCGAAACCCATTGCTCGAGCACAAGCCGCTCTCCGGGAACCCCCTCGAGTCACAGCACTCTTTCAGAGGATTTATCAGCGCCCAGGAACAAGCACAGCAGCTCCAGGAGCGCAGGGGAAAATTCCTCATCCGTTTCCAGCTCCCAGCTCCCCTCCAGCCGCAGCTGCGGGCCGGGCATTTTTTCCAGCCCTCGAAAGATCGTGGCCAAGATAGTTCTGGGTTTGCATAAGGCAGAAAAAAGCCTTCAGACAGCTCAGCTCCTCCTCTGAGCAGCATCCGGATCCTCGGGATCCGGGAACAGGGATCTGCAAACCGCCTTTATCCGAGGACGAAGCTGCAGCGGCGCACGGGAAATCGAAAGCTAAATATAAACGCGCACAGCTCCAACAGGCAGCACAGTCCCTCCCTCCCAGGTAGAATATTTATGGCATCTGCTAAGGAAGTTAATTTTAGCCTCATTTGGTACAGGCTCAAAACGAGGAGCCCAGAATAAGAGGCAAAAGATCAAACGGAATGAGAGGGGGCTGTCCCGCCACTGCCCAGCCCGAACGCGGCTGCGAGCCAAAGGTGATGACGGAAAGGAGCGGCATTCGGGGAACCGAGCGCCACAGCGACATGTCCCGACACTGCACGGGCTGGCAGAGCCCGGGGGAAGCCCGGTGCCAGCCCCTGCTTGGCCAGCAGCGACATCGGCCAGGGAGCCCCGTGTCCTCAGGGGACCCCAGGGACAGCCCCGAGCAGGGCAGGGTGGCAGCAGGCAGGGGTCCACGAGGGGGCATTTCTGCCCCAGGGAGGGAAAGAAACGAGCCCGGAGGAATTCGAGCCTCGGCGGGAGCGCATCACCCGGTGACAGCTGCTGGGAGGGGGACACGAGCGCTGCCCGCGTATTTCTTCCTCCCCAAAACCAGGGACCCCACAGAGTGGGAGCAGCTTGGCACAGGGAGGGTTAAGGCAAACAAAAACCTGGAGCAGGTTCTCTAACCGGTGCCAAAGACAGCAAAGGAAAATGGGACGAGCAAGAGAAATCCGTAGGCAGGACAGAGCCAGCTGGCTGGCACCGCTTCCAGGGCTGTGCCGGAGCGTGTTTAGGAATAGCTCCAGCATGACGAAGGCACAGGGGCCGCCAGCCCGGCGCTTGTAGACCCTACCGGGGGCCCAGGACACGTCTGCTCAGCCCCTGCCCCAAGCCACCCCAGCTCCGCTCCCAAATCCCCGCTCCAAGGGCATCCCGGCCAAAGATGGCGCTTGGAAGGAGAGCAGGAATGACGAGACAGCTTCTCTCCTCTTTTGGTCCCTACCACAGACACCCCAGGCCCGGCCAGGCCACGGATTTTTCCTCTCTCCGGGTCACTCCTTCCTCCCTCCCGGCTCCCTGCCAAGCGTGACGGCAGCACCCGCCATCCCCAGGGCACTCACCGCGCTTTCAGCTCCTTGTGCTCCTCCCGCACTTTGCTGAGCTCCAGCTGCAGCCGAGCCCTCTCCTTGGCCACCGAATCCAAGGTCTTGCGGGCATCCGCCAGCTCCGACTCGTAGGCAGCCTTGATGCCCGACACCTCCCGGCTCACCACCTCCTCGGACTCGGTGATGCGGAGCCTCAGGCCGGCGTTCTCCAGCTCCAGCGAGCGCACCTTGTCGATGTACACGGCCAGGCGGTCATTGAGCTCCTGCAGATCCTCCTTCTCCTGCAGCCGCGTGATGCGGGTGGGGGACAGGGGGGTCCCCGCAGCCCCGCTGCGGGTGCTCCTTTTTTGCGAAGGCGTCGCCATCGGGGTGCGGAGTGGAGGCGAAGGGCACGGCTCAGGTCGCGGCGCGATGTCCCCACGCCACCCGGCCAGCTGTCGCGGCAGCTCCCCGCTAGCTCCGAGCGACTCGCTTATATCCCAGCTGGGCTGTTCGCCGGGAGGAGGAGCTGAGGGGCGGCGGGTGGAGTTATCCAAAACCTGGGTGGGGACAGCTCGCATCAGTCCTAGCCCTTCCTTAGGAGAGGCTGGGAAAATGTCCCTGCGTAAAGGGGACTCGGGAGGGCGGATATGGGGACGCAGTTCGGGGAAACCTCCTTGCACACGCTTTTCTGGGGCGATTCCCCCGACAGAGGCTGGATTGAAAGATTGTGGGGACTTGACCAGGGAAAAGAGCACCTTGAGAGGGGCTGCCCTTGCGCTGCGTACCTCCAGGACATTGCTGTCCCACAGGGCAGGGCAGGCAGCATCCCCGCAGCTGGCCCCAGGGTGTGGGGAGTCCTGGCACACCCTGAATTCAGGACCCTGCGGTACCTAAAACTCTGGGGTCCGGGGACACAAATACAGCCCCAAAACGCTCTGTTCTGGGTTCCCCTGATCCTGAGGCATCCCACACAAAGAGCTCTGGGGCACCAAAGAATGTCCCCACTCACTTAGCCACTTCCCTGCACTGGTTTTGCCCAGTTCTCCCAGCACTGGCATTCCCCATTTCCCAGCTCTCCTCAGTGCCAGCTGTGCCAGTTTGTAGCTCCCCAACTTGTGAGCACCCCGCCCCAATTCCCTGTTTCCTGTTCTCCTGCCTCCCAGCCCTCTCCAGTCGCACTCAACCCCTCTCCCAGTATCTCCAGCTCCCAGCAGGGGTGATTCCCAGCTCCGTCTCCCTCGAAGCTCTGCTGAGACTCGTGATTTCCACATCTGCCAAACGCTTCCGGCACTCCCAGTGCTGCCAGAGAGACTCGGACTTCATCCCCTTCCCTGCCTTATGCTGTGGAGCCAAACCCTCCCGTGTGTGAGAAATGGGAATGGAAAATCAAAATCAACCCTTTTACACCCTAGAAATGAGGGGAGGTGGGTGGGGGTCCAGGGGGGGATCCAGCTTCCTCCTGCTTGGAAATTTGGGCTCTGCAGCAAGGAAAAATGGGAAGGCAGCTGCCTTGTGCGTTGTGGAGTCAATGTATGTGAGAAATGGGAATGGAAAATCAACCCTAGAAATAACAGGAGGTGGGTGGGGGTCCTGGGGGGATCCAGCTTCCTCCTGCTTGGAAAGGTGGGCTCTGTGGTAAGGAAAAATGGGAAGGCAGCTGCCTTGTGCGTTGTGCTGTGGAGACAACGTGTGTGAGAAACGGGAATGGGAAATCAACCCTTTTATACCCTAGAAATGAGGGGTGACTGAGGGTCCTGGGGGGATCCAGCTTCCTCCTGCTTGGAAAGCTGGGCTCTGCAGCAAGGAAAAATGGGAAGGCAGCTGCACCTTGAAGCTGGGCACACCGGCGAGAACCGGAGCACCCCAAAGCACAACCTCCCCCAGGCATTCCCTGCGAGCAGAGGGGTCCAAGGTCAAGGGCAGCGCCAGCCCAGCCGCCCCCGGAGCCGCGGCTCCTCCCGTCCCTGCCGCAATCCGAGCTCAATTTGCTTTTTCGGCTCAGGGAGGGCGGCAGAGCCCCGGGCGGGCTGGGAATGACTCACACAGCAACGGAGCAACACACGCAAACACGCGGGGCACACACGGCACACACGCGTGTGCGCTGGCCGGCAATGATTAACCCGCTGGCAGCCGCTGGGGACAGGGATAGGGAAAGGAGCCGGTAATAATCCAGGGTGAAAACTTTGAAAAAGCAACAGTTCCGTGCTGGGGAACGGAGCCGGTAATAATCCAGGGTGAAAACTTTGAAAAAGCAACAGTTCCGTGCTGGGGAAAGGAGCCGGTAATAATCCAGGGTGAAAACTTTGAAAAAGCAACAGTTCCGTGCTGGGGAAAGGAGCCGGTAATAATCCAGGGTGAAAACTTTGAAAAAGCAACAGTTCCCCAGCGCCACGTCAAAGACGGGAGGGGAAAAAGGGAAAAGGGAGGGGGTCAGCTGGGCACAGCCCCCCTGGCATTGCCATGGGGAGGGGTTGGGGGTCGGGATTCCTCCTCCTTCTCGCTCCCCCGGCTTCGCTACAGCCCCTTCCCCACCCTGGCTTCTCTCTCTGCCTGGAGAAGCCGCCCGAGCGCTGCAGCATTGCTGTGCCACCACCCGCTCAGTGTTTATTTCACTCAGCACTGATCTCCCTGCCTCTCCAGGGGGATTCTGCGCTCCTTCACGCCATTCCTCTGCTCAGTTCCGCACAAATTCCTCCTTCCCTGCCTCCTTGCCTGTCCCAGGCTGCCTTTCCTTCCTTCCCCCTCGCATGGGCACAGCTCCATCCCTGGTGGCTGGGGGGGGGACACCCGTGCGTGTCACACAGGCAAAGAGGGCCATGGGGCAGGTGTGAAAAATGCATGTATGTTATGGTCGGCTTTTCGTAAATATTAAAATTAATATTATAGAAATGAATGCCGTATTAATTCTCTTAAGTAGTGTGTTAAATATAGTGTTAGGTTGCAAAAAATGTTCTTTGTCTCTATTGTCTCATGTTGTCCTAATTCAAATTGTCCAAATTATTATTGCTCTAATTGTATTACTATTTTTATATTATTTTTAAGATAATATATTTATCTTAAAATATATCTTAATATATTTATTTTAAGATCATATATATATTATATTATATTATATTATATTATATTATATTATATTATATTATATTATATTATATTATATTATATATAATGTAATATATATAATGTAATATATATAATGTAATATATATTATATTATATTATATTATATTATATTATATTATCTTAAAATATAATATAATATGATATAATATATTTGCAATATATTTATAATATATTAAATAATATCTATAATATATAATATTATTTATAATATATCATTATTTATAATATAAAGTATATTTTTAATATAATAGAATTTATGTATATTTTTAATATATTTATAATATATTTGAATAATATTTATAATATAGAATAATATTTATAATGTATAATTATTTATAATATATATTTATAATGTAATATAATTTCTATATTATATTTATAGTATATTTTAATAATATATTTTAATTACTATTTTTGTAATATTTTTATTACCATTAAACTTTTAAAATTTTAAAAACAAGGGATTGGCGTTTTTCACAGCAGGGATGGCAGCAGAGACGGTGCCCAGGGATGGTGGATGGTGCCCCGCGGGCAGAGCGGAGCGGAGGGCGGGCTCAGCGCTGTTTTCTTTCAAACCCCGACCCTTGATGGGAAGGAGGGACAGCCAAAGGCCGTTTGGCTTTGGCCCCAGGTGCTCTCTCGGCAGGAGGTGCCCGCCTGCCTCCAGGGCATCCACGCTCCAGGACACAGACCTTGGAGCGTGGCCAGGGTCACCAACTGCCTTGTCTTAACGTGGAAAACGCATCCAGGGTAAAGGCGGGAAGGGACCGGCTTGGGCAACAGCTGGAAATCGCAGCCAAGGGTCACTGGCTCAGCCCGTGGCTGATCTGGCTCCTCATGCTCCCTGCAAAGCCTCTGCTGTGAATGGGACCCCCGGCTCAGCAACCCACCCTTCCCTGCCCGGGGATCAAACCTGAGGGGTCCCTCGGGCTGGCATCGAGGGGGGACCTGGGGGAGCCTGCAGGCTCCAGAGCCCGAGGGGATCTTGGCAGCCCGGAGTGAAAATCCCCCAGGGAGGGTCAGACTTCACTCCTGGGATGGGGGGACAGTGCTGTCCCCACATTGCTCCTCTGCAAACCTGTCACAGACATCTTTTGTGAAAAATCCTTTCCTTAGGGTTTTTCCTCCTGAGGAGCTGGGAGGCCTCAGGAACAAAATGCAAACAATGATTATCTGCTGCTGTGGAATGCAACAGGTGCATCTGGGATTGGTCTCATGTGGTTGTTTCTAATTAATGGCCAATCACAGTCAGCTGGCTCGGACTTTGTCTGGGACACAAGCATTTGTTATCATTCTTTCTTTTTCTATTCTTAGCCAGCCTTCTGATTAAATCCTTTCTTCTATTCTTTTAGTATAGTTTTAATATAATATATATCATAAAATAATAAATCAAGCCTTCTGAAGCACAGAGTCAGATCCTCATCTCTTCCTTCATCCTTGGACCCCTGTGAACACGGTCACACAAACCCCCTTCTCCTGGCCATGGAGATGCTGCTGCCCTTCCCCAGCAACCCCCAGGGACAGGGACAGGGAGTTAGCACAGCCCTGAGCTGGTCACTGGCTCCTGAGCAAGGCAGGAGGGCTGAACTCAAAGTAGATGAGCCAGGAGGGCTGGCTATGCTCCACGGCTCTGGCACAGTGCTGTGCTCCAATGTGGATTCCTCCAGGATCCACCAATCTGGATTTCTCCGTTATCCACCAACATAGATTTCTCCAGGATCTACCAATGTGGATTTCTCCATTATCCACCAATCTGGATTTCTCCATTATCCACCAACATGGATCTCTCCAGGATCCACCAATGGATTTCTCCAGGATCCACCAACATGGATCTCTCCAGGATCCACCAGTGGATTCCTCCAGGATCCACCAACATGGATTTCTCCAGGATCCACCAGCGTGGATCTCTCCAGTTTCTGTGGGCACTGAGGAACTCGGGGTGCAGAACATGCAGCAGAGTGAGGACAGTGAGGGCCAAGGCACTGGGGACAGGAGCTGGGGTGTGAGGAGAGGCCCTCAGCAGAGGCTGCATGTCTCACATGACTCAGAAGGCAGAGAGCAGCCACATCCCTGGAATTTCAACACATTTCCGTTGAAATTAGCCTCCAAAACCAGCCCAGTTTTGGGCCTGTAATTGATACAATTTTGTAATACAAACAATGTGAGGGCAGTGATGAAGCCGGGAGGACAAGAGGAGCTTCAGGGACCCCTCCATCCCTGGCTGCTGCACTGGAGGGGCACAGGAAGGGATGAGCCGTGGGGTCAGGCAGTGTCCCTGGGGGCTGCTTTGCTGATGGCTTTCCAGGTCTTTTAGGCTCTTTGGAGTTCACTTTTTAGACTGCACAGCTTTTGGCACCTGTTTTTGCAGGGCTGAGCCACCCCTGTCTCCCAGACACCTTCCAAATTCTCTCCCCAGCCAATGCATTCCCCTCTGTCCTGCTCCCAGCACAGGGCAACTTCTCCTTTCCAGGGCAGACAAATCCCATCTCCAAGTGGGGCTTTTCCCCTTCTAACCCATCCTTAGGGCCCATCCTTAGCCCTACACCCCCATCTGCCTCACTACCAGGAGGAGACGATCCCAGCCTCAACATTTCTTCCCATCTGATCCCAGAAATCCAGATCAATGTAGATTTGTGATTTGTGGATGTTTCCTCTTGCAGTCCATGTGGATTTGTGATTTTTGGAGGTTTCTTCCTGCAGGCTGTGTGGATTTGTGATTTGTGGAGGTTTCCTCCTGCAGTCCATGTGGATTTGTGATTTGTGGAGGTTTCCTCCTGCAGTCCATGTGGATTTGTGATTTGTGGAGGTTTCCTCCCGCAGTCAATGTGGAAAATTCCTGGGCTGGATGCATGCAGCAATCCTGATCCCTGATAGCCCACCAAGAATGAAGAGACAGGGGGTGGTACAGGCAGGAATGGGACATGGGGAAGGGTGAATGGGTTTAAACTGGAAAAGAGAAAGTTTAAAAGAAGGAGATGGTGGGAAGAAATTGTTCCCTGTGAGTGTGGTGAAACATCAGCACAGGTTATCCAGAGCATGTGGCTGCCCCTGGATCCTGGGAAGGGTCCAAGGCCAGGCTGGACAGGGCTTGGAGCAACCTGGGATAGTGGAAGGTGTCCCTGCCCATGGCAGGCGGTGGAATGAGATGAGCTTTAAGGTCCCTTTAAATCCAAGCAAGTCTGTGATTCCATGATCTCCCCACCCAGCATCCTGACCCATCACATCACACCTGACCTCGAGACCCAGCTGCAAAGGGCTCCCAGTTCCCCCCGTGCACCAATCTGTGCACACCAGGGGCTTGGGGTGCGTGCATGGAGGAGTTTTAATTAGCTAATAATCTTTAATAGGGTTTAATTGCCTTGTTATAAAAGGTAATTACAGCAATACATCAATTAGAGCTGTAAAATTAATAGATTTACCAGTTGTATTTATCGAGGAGCTGCGACTGGCAGCGCGCAGCAGCCAGGGCAGTGCTGGTGGCTCTGCTCTGATACCCAACAGGGAGAAGAAGAGCAGCCCCCAAAACTGTCTGAATTTTCTCCTGCCCTTCCATCCAGGACAATCTGAGCACCAGCAAACTGCCCCAGGACCAGCAGTGAGGCAGAGCAGATGGACAGACAAACCAGAGGGGAATATGAGGCTCACATGTCCCTGCCACGTCCCTTGGGGACACTGGAACACGTCCTCTCTGCTCTGCTGGAGATCCTGGGATGGGAACAGCTCTGCCTGCACATGCAGATGGCTGTGGAGATGCCCCTCATGCCCACGCTTCACTTTCAGGAGAAAAGCCATGCCCATATCCCTGAGTCTCTCTTTAGGAGAGACCCGTGGGTGCCAGGATGGGTGCCCAGCCACATGCCAGGCAGAGGGGAGGCACTCTGGGCTCTGCAGCCTGCTCCCAGCTCTCCCAGACCCTCCCAAACCCCAAGCACGGCTGCTGTGCTCGCACTGCCAAGTGGCAAGGGGTGACCCAATGGAAAATGCATCTCACGGCTTCCCAGAGCCCTCCCCTTTAAAGGAAAAGCTGGTTTTGTGTGCTGCTTTGTGGTTTCAGCTCATGGGGGATCAGGGATGGGGTGCTGAGCCCTCCCAGCCCCTTTCCAGCTTTGCTGATCCTTCTCTCAAGCAGCATCAGCCTCTTTTCCACGGGGGCTGGAACTTGGTGATTCACTTTGTGATTTGAGGAGGTTTCCTCCTGCAGGTGATGTGGACTTGTGATTTTTGGAGGTTTGCTCCTGCAGTCAATGTGGATTTGTGATTTGAGGAAATTTCCTCCTGCAGTCCATGTGGATTTGTGATTTGTGGAAGTTTCCACACTAGACCACACAAACATCTGCTCAAATATCCCATTTCACTGAAATAAATGGTTTTGAATATAAGGTCCCAAACAAGCCAGTTTCCTGCTCCCACATCCCCCAGCCCCATTTTCCTGCTCCCCACATCCCCCAGCCCAAATTTCCTGCTCCCCCAGCCCCAATTTCCTGCTCCCCACATCCCCAAGCCCCAATTTCCTGCTCCCCCAGCCCCATTTTCCTGATCCCCCAGCCCCAATTTCCTGCCTCCCACATCCCCCAGCCCCATTTTCCTGCTCCCACAGCCCCAATTTCCCGCTCCCAAAGCCCCCAGCCCCATTTTCCTGCTCCCACATCCCCCCAGCCCCGTGGGTTTGGGTCAGGCTCACGTTCCCATGCCCAGCTCTCCCAAAGCTCTGAGTTGGTGCCTGCAGGGAAAGCCAAAACACAGTGGGCTGGCACGAGACCAGGCCAGAGCGGGGCACAGGGATGGAGGCTCACACACACAGCACCAGCCCCATGGAATGCCAGTTTGGAACAGCCCCCAAACCTGCAGGGACTGATGGGATCGGTCCTCAGCGGGCACTCAAAGGAGTTAAAAATCCCTTTGAGCTTTGCCCGGACATCTGGGGTAAATTAGGGGACTCTCAGCACAGCTGGAAATGAATCTTTGCTTGAGGGAAGCAGCAGAGTTATCTCAGCCTTGGAGAGAGCAAGTTGGTGCAGCAGCTGGTGCTCTGGAGGTTTTCTCCTGCAGGTGATGTGGATTTGTGATTTGTGGAAATTTCCTCCTGCAGTCCCTGTGGATTTATGATTTGTGCAGGTTTCCTGCTGCAGGTGATGTGGATTTGTGATTTGTGGAGGTTTCCTCCTGCAGTCCATGTGGATTTGTGATTTGTGGAAATTTCCTTCTGCAGGTGATGTGGATTTGTGATTTGTGCAGGTTTCCTCCTGCAGTTCATGTGGATTTGTGATTATTGGAGGTTTCCTCCTGCAGGTGATGTGGATTTGTGATTTGAGGAGGTTTTCTGCTGCAGTCAGTGTGGATTTGTGATTTTTGGAGGTTTCCTCCTGCAGGTGATCTGGATTTGTGATTTGTGGAGGTTTGGGATGCCAGGACAGGGATGTGATTTGTGGAGGTTTCCTCCTGCAGGTGATGTGGATTTGTGATTTGAGGAAGTTTCCTCCTGCAGGTGATGTGGATTTGTGATTTGTAGAAATTTCCTCCTGCAGGTGATGTGGATTTGTGATTTGTGGAGGTTTCCTCCTGCAGTCAGTGTGGATTTGTGATTTTTGGATGTTTCCTCCTGCAGGTGATGTGGATTTGTGATTTGTGGAGGTTTCCTCCTGCAGTCAGTGTGGATTTGTGATTTTTGGAGGTTTCCTCCTGCAGGTGATCTGGATTTGTGATTTGTGGAGGTTTGGGATGCCAGGACAGGGATGTGATTTGTGGAGGTTTCCTCCTGCAGGTGATCTGGATTTGTGATTTGTGGAGGTTTGGGATGCCAGGACAGGGATGTGATTTGTGGAGGTTTCCTCCTGCAGGTGATGTGGATTTGTGATTTGTGGAGGTTTCCTCCTGCAGTCAGTGTGGATTTGTGATTTTTGGATGTTTCCTCCTGCAGGTGATGTGGATTTGTGATTTGTGGAGGTTTCCTCCTGCAGTCAGTGTGGATTTGTGATTTTTGGAGGTTTCCTCCTGCAGGTGATGTGGATTTGTGATTTTTGGAGGTTTCCTCCTGCAGGTGATGTGGATTTGTGATTTCTGCATGTTTCCTCCTGCAGTCCATGTGCATTTGTGATTTTTGGAGGTTTCCTGCTGCAGGCTGTGCCAGCTCCCCCTGGCACACAGCGCACCGGAGCTGCTGAGCCCCAGCAGGGCTGGCATTGCCACGGGCAGGATTTGGCTCTGCCCACCCTCATGCCAGGCCAGAGGAACCCCCAGGCTGCACTCATCCTTTTCCTTGCAGGGCACTGGAGGTGCCCAGGGGATGTTTGTGCAGAACAGAGCAGTGCAGGACCCAGGCCAGGGGCAGGGCTGGCTCTCCCCAGTGCCACACTGAAGGTGGGTAACACCATCACAGCCCTGCTGAGCTTGCCAGCACCCTCCAGGATGCCAGCCCAGCCCCAAACCTGGCCTGAGGGCTTGGCAGGGCTCCTGGAACCTTCACTGTGTCCTGGGGAAGCCCAGGATGGGTCCTGATGTAAGAAACTGCAGCCCAGAGCTCCTGCAGTGGAACATCCTTGTGCTCAAGGGTCTCCACTGCTTGGGGCTTTAAGGATCCCACAAGAAAAAATCATCTCCAGGAACAGCTTCAGGATGAGCTATTCCCACCTCTAGAGTGGCCTTTTCCTCTTCCACACTTTGTCCCTGTGCACAATGTCCAGCTCTGCCCCTCTGCTGCAGGGATTAAAGCTCAGCTTCAGCCCCAGGCCTGGCTCCCTCCTCCCTGCTGCCCTGGGGAAGGGATGGGGACAGGGACAGGGCACGTGGGACACCTGGAGCCCCACATTGCTGTGCAGATATTCCCATCCCTTTTCACCGCCTTTAAAGGGGGAGAGGCCTTGGCATGTCCCTGCTGGGATCCTTGGTGCAGAGGGACAGAGCAGACACACTCCATGCTCCAAGCAGCACCCCATGTCCCCAGCAGCCTTCATGCTGTCCCAGCTCCTCAGGTGGTGCCTCAGACACCTCCTGTGTCCCTGCAGCTCCTCAGGAAAGGGCCATGTCTGCAGATGTCCATGCACAGCTGGGAGCAGAGCACCGGGAGCATTCCACACTGACAGAAGGGAATCAAGCCCCAGCAAATCCAGCTATCAGCAAACCCAGCTCTCAGCATCCTGAGGTCTTCTTGTGCCAGAGATGTTTTATAAACTCACTGCTCCTCCAAATCCAGCATCTTATCCCTGTTTGTCCTTTGACCACCCTGGAGCTGACAGCAGTGAGCACCTCAGTGCCAGCACAGCCTGCCAGGAACATCCCAAACGTTTTCTCATCTAAAAGGTGGTGTTGGCTCATTTCAGCTCAGAATGACAGGGACATGGAAGTCAGTCTTCCTTCCCTTCCCTTCCCTTCCCTTCCCTTCCCTTCCCTTCCCTTCCCTTCCCTTCCCTTCCCTTCCCTTCCCTTCCCTTCCCTTCCCTTCCCTTCCCTTCCCTTCCCTTCCCTTCCCTTCCCTTCCCTTCCCTTCCCTTCCCTTCCCTTCCCTTCCCTTCCACCTTTGCTGCTGTGGAGGCAGCTCTGAGCAATATTGACAAGCTCAGAGAACAGGATTCCATGAAAAAACTGCAGAATTATGGAATATCCTGAGCTGGAAGGGAGCCACAAGGACCATGAGTCCCACAAGGACTCCTGGCCCTGCACAGACACCCCAGCAATCCCACCCTGTGCCTGGGAGCAGTGTCCAAACCCTCGTGGAGCTCTGGCAGCTTTGGATCTGTGACCATTCCCTGGGCAGTGCCAGCATCCTCTGGGGGAAGAACCTTTCCTGAAATCCAACCTAAACCTCCCTGCCACAGCTCCAGCTCTTCCCTGGGGGAATTCTCCCCCTGTCCCAAATGCTCCTTGTGCTCTCAGCATGCTGAGCATCCCCTGGCTCCTTCTCAGCAGAGCTGCTCAGGGCAGCCAGGTCTGAGTACTGGGGCTGCAGCCTCTGGGGAGGGTCCTGCACGGCCAGACCCAGATGGACACCAGCCCAGGGCAATGATGGATGGATGGATGGATGGATGGATGGATGGATGGATGGATGGATGGATGGATGGATGGAAGGATGGATGGACATCATCCTAGGGCACTGATAGACACCAACCCAGGCCCTGATGGATGGACACCAGCCCTGGGCCTTGATGGACACCAACTCAGGGCAATGATGGACACCAGCACCAGCCCAGGGCCCTGATGGACACCAGCCCAAGCCCTGACGGATGGACACCAGCTCATGGCAATGATGGATGGACACCAGCCCTGATGGACACCAAACCAGGGCAATGATGAATGGACACCATGCTAGGGCACTGATGGATGCCAGCCCAGGGTCCTGATGGATGGACACCAGCCCAGGGCACTGACAGACACCAGCTCAGGGCAATGACGGAAGGATGGATGGATGGATGGATGGATGGATGGATGGATGGATGGATGGACGGACACCAGCCCAAGGCCTTGATGGACACCAACTCAGGGCCCTGATGGACACCAAACTAGGGCAATGATGGACACCAATCCAGGGAAATGATGGACACCAGCCCAGGCCCTGATGGAAGGACACCGGCCCAGGGGATGGATGGATGGATGGATGGATGGATGGTCGGTCACCAGCCCAGGGCCCTGATGGACACCAGCCCATGGCAATGATGGACAGCAGCCCAAGCCCTGATGGATGGACACCAGCTCATGGCAATGATGGATGGACACCAGCCCTGATGGACACCAGACCAGGGCACTGATGGATGGGCACCAGCCCAGGGTAATGATGGATGGATGGATGGATGGATGGATGGACGGACACCAGCCCAGGGCACTGATGGACACCAGCCCAGGGCCATGATGGACACAAGGCCATGGCCATGGGGCTGCTGAGCACCTTTCCCATTCTCCACTTTTTGTATTTCCTGGAGATTTGCTGCCCATATTCCATCAGCAGGAAAAGCTGCATGGGGCAAACCCTGCCAGGTGTGACCACAGCTGCTTCCATTCCTTTCCATCCCCAGTGCCTTCTGTTCTCTGCTGTTCACTTCACTTCTCCCTCCTGGCCTGCTCAGTGCTGCCACTGGGGTGGAGGGCAGCATGGTGTGACTGGTTGGCTTTACCACATTCAGTGATCCAGAAAGCCAACTTTAAAAAGAAAAAAAAAGAAATTGTACTCAAAATAGTACTGAACCTAAGTGGTGGGAGAGTCCCTCACATTAAAGGAGAAAACGAAACTGAAACTGGGCTCAGTTGTAGAGGTTAGAGCAGGAGGTTGCACAAAGCTGGAGTCAGAGCATGGTGCAGAGGGGGTGTGGGACTCTCTATCAGCCCTGCACAGGTAGAAATCTTTTCCCTGAGGAGGTAGAATTCTTTTCCCAAAGCAGGGTGCAGAAAGCTCTGTGTGCTGGCTCTGGAGCCCCAAAATGCCCCCAGGGTGACCCTGATTTGTGTTTTGCATGGGGAATCCAGGGCTGGCAGCACGGGGCTGGCAGCACGGGACAGAGCCAGAGCAGCTCAGCTGTGCTGCCCCTTGGAGCTGCTCCTGCAGCACCCCCAGGCCAGCAGCAGGATTCTCCCAATGGGGTTTGCACGTAAAAGGCAGCAGAAGCTGGAAGTGAGCAGATTAACATCAAAGGAAAAGCATGATAAAAAGGTTCTCCATGCCAGGAGAGGCCCAGTGGCCAAGCCCCACCATGAATCACCAGGCTGTGACGAAGGCACTGAGGAGCTGTTTGTTTGCCTGTTGCCAAGGGCCCCGTGGCTGTGGGCTGGGATCTCTGAGCCCTGTGGTTCAGCCACTCTTTCAGGAGGGTTTGGGATGGGGACCCGGGGATCCCTGCTGTGGTTTGAGGGCAGAGCTGAGAGCACAGGGTGGGGATGGAATGGGCAGGATGGAGCCTATGGTGGCAGCAAAGGGGGCTGTGCTGGCTGGAGAGCCCAGGAGCTGCAGGGAGCAATAGGATGGAAGCTTTGGGAGCAGGAACAGAGTGTGCTGTGACACACACCAGCCCCAAGAACCACTGTGCCAGCAGGGCTGGAGGACAGATCCCACTGGGAATGACTCATGGACAATCAGAAAACTCCCTTGGCTCCAATGACAAAGACAGAGAGCACCAAACTGCCTTCCTGTTCCGTGCTGGAGGTGAGTTTCTCTTTCTACTGCATCCATTTCTACCTTCTGCCCTTCTCTGTGCGCAGCCTGGCCCCACTCACTGCATGCTCAGATCTGCCTGCTCTGCAGTGCCCAGCCCAAGTGCTAAAGCATCCCCTGCTCCCTCCAGCGAGCTGTGGGGTCTTCAGAGCTCATCTGTCAACCATGCAGAGCTACATTCCTCCATTTGCCACTCTGGGTTCAGCACATTCTGCCATTTTTCCATTCTTCCATGACTGTTAACTCCTGGGGCTTTGTCTGCATAGAGGTGGTCTCTTCAAGCATGCAGAATCTCAGAATCACAGACTGATTGGGGTAGGAGGAGCTTTAAATCCCATCTCCTTCCACCTTTGTGCCATGGGCAGCATCACCTTCCCCTGGAGCAGGCTGCTCCAAGCCCTGTCCAACCTTGAGCATTTCCAGGGATCCAGGGGCAGCCACAGCTTCTCTGGGCACCCTGGGCTGCTGCCACCACTCTCACAGGGAAGAATTTCTTCTGAATATCTAAACTAAACCTACTCTTTTAAACTTTAAATCTGTTGCTATTTGTGGTCTTTCCATGGTCCCTTCTCCCACTGCCTGTCCATTTCATTCTTGCCCTTCCTGTTGACCAGCAGGTCTCCCCCCAGCCATGCCAGCCTCTTCTCTTCCTTTCCTGATTAATTTCTCATGTGGATTCAGAGTTCTTGCCCTTTATTAAAAGAGTCCTTGAAGAGCAGCTAACTCTGTTCTGCCCCCTTGTCCCTCAGGGCAGTTCCTTAGGGGTCCCATTGACCAGCTTGCAGTTTGCTTCCCTAAAATTCAAAATCCTGTCCTAATCTTTGCCCGTCCCACATCCCCCAGGGCTGTGAGCTCCACTGCTGTGTGGTCCCTGCAGCCTCCAATCCTGATGCTGCTGCTGAGCTCACCTGTGTTGGTGACCAGCAGGTCCCATGGTTTATTTGTCCTCTTTATAGGTTTTCCATAAGTGGCTCCTTGCAAAGCTCTGCTCTCCTATGAGGACCCTGGAAATTACCACAATGCAAAAAAAGCAATGTATTATTAACTATATTTATTAATATATTCATGATAATTCAGCATCATAATAATTATCTGATTACTTAAAATGTAGTTTAGAAGTTGCTTACCAACAGGTGCATTTTTGATGAGTTCCATGTGAATTGTTTTTTCTTAATGACCAATCCCAGTCCAGCTGTGTCAGACTCTCGGGTCAGTCTCGGGCTTTTATTATTATTCTTGTCTGGCCTTGTAATGTCTCTTTTCTCTTTCTTTAGTATAGTTTTAGTATATAATTGCTTATAATATGATATGATATATGATATTATACGATATATTATATAGTATAATAAAATATGATATAATGTAATGTAATACAGTAATTATAATATAATAAATATAGTAAATATAATAAATATAATATGAATATAATATGAGAATTATATTATATTATATTATATTATATTATATTATATTATATTATATTATATTATATTATATTATATTATATTATGTTATGTTATATATATTATATGATTTGATATAATAATATGATATAATATAATATAATATAATATAATGTAATGTAATGTAATGTAATGTAATGTAATGTAATGTAATGTAATATAATTAATATAATATATGCCACTTCCCGCACCCTCGAGGGGAGCCTCCATCCCCGGAGGTGATGCCAAGGTCACCCCGTGGCCCGGCAGGGACCAAGGCTGGGCCGAGCACACGCCGGGCCCGGCAGGGCACAGGAGGGATCGGCAGCTCCATCTCGTGTCTGATCCCCGCAGTACCGAGCGGGGAGCCCGGCCCCGGACAGCGCTGCCCGCGGCGGCTCCGTGTCCCGGCGGGTGGGACCCACGGGCAGCCTCACGCCGTGCCCCGAAGGGACTGGGGACAGCGGTGTCACTCGGCTCTGCCAAGTGCCAGCCTGGAGCCTCGGAGCGGCGAGGCGATCGTCCGGCCGCCGTGCAGAGCCTGGAGGCTCCCGGCAGTGCGGGGGTGCCACTCCTCGCTATCCCGTGCCACCCTCTCGCTGTCCCGTGCCACCCCCCACTGTCCCGTGCCATCCCCTCGCTGTCCCGTGCCACTCCCTCGCTGTCTTGTGCCACCCCTCGCTGTCCTGTGCCACCTCCTCTCTGTTCCTTGCCACTCCCTAGCTGTCCCGTGCCATCCCTCGCTATACCATGCCATCCCCTCGCTGTCCCGTGCCACTCCCTCGCTGTCCCATGCCATCCCCTCGCTGTCCCGTGCCACCCTGAGCTGTCCCCTGTCACCCTGAGCTGTCCCGTGCCACTCCCTCGCTGTCTTGTGCCACCCCTCGCTGTCCCGTGCCACCCTGAGCTCAGACCCCCAGCTCTGGCCATGGCACCGAAGGCACAAGCACATTTTCATTTTTACAGGCACGGGGCCAGGCCCGAGGGATGCTTCTCATTCGGGAAAATCAGGGCTGGCAGTGAAAGCTCCCGAGCTCCCATTGTAGGCTGGAGGAATCCCGAGGGGATGAGGGGAGAAGCCATCCCTCATCGGGGTCTCATTGCCAGCTGCACTTGTCCCTTGTCCCTGAGGCACTGAACACCCCGAGTGGGGGAACATCAGGGGAACACGGGGGGAACATTGGGGGAAAATGGGGGGAACATTGGGGGAAAATGGGGGGAACATTGGGGGAACATTGGGGGAACGTCAGGGGAACATGGAGGGAACATTGGGGGAACATGAGAGGAACATGGGGGGAACATTGGGGGAACACTGGGGGAACGTCAGGGGAACATAGGGGGGAATATTGGGGGGGAGCATGGGGGGAACACGGGGGGAACATCGGGGGAACATCGGGGGAACATCGGGGGAACATCGGGGGAACATGGAAGGAACATTGAGGGAACATGGGGAGAAACATGGGGGGAACATCAGGGGAGCATCAGGGGAACATGGAGGGAACATTGGGGGAACATGAGAGGAACATGGGGGGAACATGGGGGGGAACATGGGGGGAACATTGGGGAACATTGGAGGAATATTGGGGGCAACATTGGGGGAACATGGGGGGAACATCGGGGGAGCATCCCCTTGATGAACAACCATGTCTCCTGTGGGCACAGTCCTGGCATCTCCCCAAGCAGAAATCAGCCCTGCACAGCCCTGGCATCCCCTGAGCAGAAATCAGCCCTGCTGTGGGCACAGCCCTGAGCAGAATTCAGCCCTCCTGTGGGCACCCCTGGCATCCCCCAGAGCAGAAATCAGCCCTGCACAGCCCTGGCATCCCCCTGAGCAGCAATCAGCCCTGCTGTGGGCACAGCCCTGGCATCCCCTGAGCAGAATTCAGCCCTCCTGCTCCTGCCAAGCAGAAATCAGCCCTGCTGCGGGCACAGCCGTGGCATCACCCTGAGCAGAATTCAGCCCTCCTGTGGGCCCCCCTGGCATCCCCCCAGCAGAAATCAGCCCTGCACAGCCCTGGCATCCCCTGAGCAGCAATCAGCCCTCCTGCTCCTGCCAGGCAGAAATCAGCCCTGCTGCAGGCACAGCCCTGGCATCCCCCTGAGCAGAATTCAGCCCTCCTGTGGGCAGCCCTGGCATCCCCTGAGCAGCAATCAGCCCTCCTGCCCCTGCCCAAGGCCGGGATCCCGTTGCTCCCCCGGCACGGCGCCAGGCGCTGGGCATGGAGCGGGGCAGGCTGGGCTGCCGCAGGTGTCGGGCTGGCGGCACCTCCCGCCGCTCGGGGCTGCTCCGGTTTCCAGAAACCAGATCTCCAGGGAGCTGCTGGCCCCAGCACCAACTGGCAGACGTGGCAAGCGTGGTGCTGCTCCACTCACCACAGCCCTGCCAGTGACAGGGCTGTCGCCTTTGGAGCATCCCAGAGGACCGAGGGGGAGGGACAGGAATGAATGAATGAATGAATGAATGAACAGCGAGATTTTGGTGTTGCTCCAGCCAGATGGTGGCCAGCACCCACCTGCTGGTGCTGGCTCGGTGCTGCTCCAAGGCATAGCCCAAGGTGCTCACCGCATCTCCTGCCAACAGGGTCAGGAACAGGGCCACGTGTGTCTTAAAAGGGCAGGAGGGGCCTCAGCAGCTTGGGAGGGTCTTTGCCCAAATGCTGAATTCTTGGAAACTCCTCCCTGTGCTCACCCACCCTCTCCAGGGCAAACCCAAGGTGGAATTTGAGGCAGGAGCAGGGGAGCACCTGGGATCAGCATTGCTGCCCTGGGTGTCCCCCCTCTCCTCCTTTGGCACGGCTCAGGGGCACGGTGACACTGTCCTGAGCCACCTCCCTGCCCCCGAGACGCTGAAATGAAGGAGTGGGAGGCTTCAGCCCATGTGGGGGTCTCCTGGATTTGCCAAAACAGAACCAACAGCTGCCCTGTGCTCCATAGAGGGGTCTGAGCCCAGGGCAGCAGGGTGACACTGTCCTGAGACACCTCCCTGCCTCCAGGATGCTGAAACCAAAGAGTAGGAGGCTTCAGCCACTTGGGGGTCTCCTGGATTTGCCAAAGCAGGACCTGTGCTCCATAGAGGGGTCTGAGCCCAGGGCAGCACTGGGTGGTGAGACCCCCCCCAGGCTGGGGCTGTGGAAACCTCGGGAATAGCCTCCCAATCCCCTTCCCCTCTCCCTGCTGGCTGTGTGCATGTGCCAAACCCGGAGCCCCCGTGCCCCACACATGGCCAGGACTGGGGGAGCTCCGGGCTGTCCCCACAGCCGAGGCAATCCCGGCATTTTGGGAAGCAGCCCCCGCTCGGGTTTACACCGCCGGGCCGGCTCTGTGCTGCTTGCCCAGGCTCCGAAACCATCCCAAGCCCCCCTGCTTTGTTATTAAATCAAATCCATCTGGCCTCGACCACGGCCGCTTGTTATTCGAGATCCCTCTCCTAGAGGAGCTGGGATTAGCTCCGGGCACGGGGGATTCTCCCTCCCTCCCTCTCTCCCACCGCTCCCAGCCCTCCTGCCTTCTCTCTTTTGTGTTTCTTCACTTCTCCAGGAGCAGGGGGAGGCGCGGGCTCGCTCGGCAGCTTTTGTGCAGCCCGAGCTGGCTGCAGGATGTCCCCGCAGTGCCACCAGTCCCATCTGCACATCCCTGCACCCCCCGACCCGCATCAGGGCAGCCAGAGCCCCCCGAACCCTGCGGGCTGGCATGGGGGGTGACAGTGACACCAGGCTTTGTGCCAGCCACCTGCCACCCACATTTCTGACCCCAAAAAAGCTGCTCTGCAGGGTTGAGCTGGGTAATGCCCTCTCCCAGCCCCACAGAAGCCAGGAGAGCAGGGTGAACTGGAATGGGGTAGGATGCAAGTGCCTTTAGCTGTACAGCAAGTGCCCTGAGTGCTGCTGCTTGTCCTGGCGTCACTGCTGTCACCTCCTTAAGGCTGCAACTTCCAAACAGCACTGAGGAGCTGCTGGGTGGAGGATTTGGCTTTTGGAGCCTCCATGAGCGCGATGGATTTGGCAGCGCAGAAAGCAGTGGGTGAGTTAGATGGAGATGAGCTGCCAGCAGGAGGCAGAGGCAGGGCACCCAGCCGGGGTGGGGATGTTTGCTCCCGGAGCAGCCCTCGGGGCCACCTGGACCAGGATAAGGTGACAGCATGTCTGGCTCCAGCCCTCCAGGGACTCTTTAGGTTGGGCAGATGGAGCCGTGGTCCCCCCTGGGCTCTGCAGTGCTGGGCCTTGTGTTCTGGCTGGCAGCAATTAAGTGTTCCAGCTTGTTTTGGAGGGATCGCTGGGTTTGGGCTCTCCCTGAGCAGTGCTGGGGCTCAGAACACGCCCTGACAGACCTCTCCTGGCTGAGCTTGACCTTGGGCACTTGCAGCTCCTCTGCTGTAAACTTCTTTCACAAGGACACAGTCCCCATCAAATGACACCCCAGAAGCTGTGCATGAGGCACATCCCTCCTGGGAGGAGTGGATGTGGCAGTGTGGGGTGAAGGCACAGGGTCAGAGGCCAAATTTAAACATGAGTTCAGTGTTTAAACCCCTTTAGTGTGTAAATTTTCAAAGCAGAGAGCACTTCCCAGCCTTGGCAAAGCTTTCACCACACCCCAGGAGAACCAGCACCAACCTCTGTGTTTCCCTCTGACCACAGGGATACCTGGACTGAGAAGTGGCACCTGGGCATCCTGGATGGTTCTTGCATCACCCCTGGAACCACAGCAGCACCTGCTGAGGCTCAGAGCTTCCCTGCACAGCAGCAGCAGCCCCCAGGTCACTGCAGCCCTCCTGCAGCCAGGTCTGCTGCACTCCAGCCTGGCTTCCAAGCCCTGCTCCTTCTGCAGCTGACTGGAAAACATAAAAGGAGACAAAGCACTTTCTGAGGGAGCCCAGGGAATCAGCAATGTGGGAATTGACACCTTCACTCCTGGGTCCCACCGAGGCACAAACATCACCACACCTGCTCTTCTCTCTTGGGGCACCTGCAGCGTTTAGGCACAAAGTCTGCGTCCCACAGGAGCTCTGTGATGGCACCAGGGACTCTCCAGCGACAGAGATGGTGCTCTCATCTTCCCTGGATGGCCCAAAGCACAGCCCCCTCCATCACCCAGCCCTGCAGCAGGCTGCCAGCCCGTTGGGGAAGAGATGGGAAAGTGTCCACTTGATGTGCCTGAAAAGCAGCACACATCTCCCTGTTGCTATGGAAACGCTGCTTTTAAAGCAAATTAATAATAATAATTAACACCATCTATTAAATAATGGTAATAAAAGCATTAGTAATGACTTGTAATTGGGAAAGCACTGGGAATAATGCACATTCACCCTGTGCCCTGCTCCCAGCTCAGAGCTGGGCTGGGGGCGGCATCTCCCACCCACAGGGGAGTCCTGGCTGAGGGCGAGTGCCCTCTGCCTTCAGTGCTGCACAGGCAGGGGCTTAGTGGGATTCAGGGAGGGATCAGACTTTTATCTGGATAATGAGGATGTCTAGACTGATAAGAAGAAGGGGTAAATTGGCTCAGGGCCTGATTCTGCCTCGCTGTGTGCTCGGTGCAGCAGCACGTGGTGGTGGTGGTGGTGGTGGTGGTGATGCCCGGGCAAAACTGAGGTGGGTTGAGAGCAGGAGTCTGTGCCAGGCTAGACAAAAACCTGGTTCCTCCCAGTTTTTAACCTAGAAATCAGAGTAATTCCAGGACTGTTAACCCCTGGGAGGCAGAGGTGAAGAGAACTCTGAGAAACTTTTAATGTGCTCCAATTCAGCCTGGAGAAGGGAAGGCTCCAGGGAGACCTTAGAGCTGCTTTCAGTGCCTGAAGGGGCTCCAACAGAGCTGGAGAGGGACTTTAGACAAGGGCCTGAAGGGACAGGACAGGGGGGAATGCCTTCCCATTTCCAGAGGGCAGAGTTAGATGGGATATTGGGAGGAAATTGTTCCCTGTGAGGGAGGGGAGGCCCTGGCACAGAGAAGCTGTGGCTGCCCCGTCCCTGGAGGTGTCCAAGGCCAGGTCGGACAGGACTTGGAGCAACCTGGGATAGTGGAAGGTGTCCCTGCCCATGGGAGGGGCTGGGACAAAATGAGATTTAAGTCCCCTTAGAACTTGGTTGCAGCCAAGGGGATGGGGCAGCCACAGCTTCCCTGGGTCCCTCTGCTCTGTTCTCTCTCATTGTGTCCCACTCATCAACCTACACCTCCAAAAGCAGGGTCCAGAGCAGAGCAGTGCAAGGCTGAGCCCAGAGCCACGATAAAACACCCTCTTCTCAAGCTGTGAGATGCTCCCAGAAGGATCTGGAACTGCAGAGGGAAAATCAATGCAAAGACCTGACAGCGTCACCCGCTTGCTTGTGCCCAAAGCCCCTGTGCTGACAAGGTCTCCTCTGCACGGCAGAGCAGGGACCTGCTCTCTCAGAATCGCTCAGCATTCCCACAGGAGCCTGCCCAGACAGGCAGAACCAGGATGTGAACACCTGGGAAAACCTGGCTCTGAGTTTAGGTGCCTGCATGAGACTGAGCTGTTCGGAAAACCAGGTCCCCACTGTTTCTGCTGTGCTTCTGGAGAGGCATCAACCATCCTTAGACTGGCATAAGCAAGTGAAAAACAGCTAAAAAAGTGCTGAGATGTGTTCCTTAGACTTTTCCCAGCCAGGTCTGACAGCCAGACTGCCAGGCTGTGCAGGATGCCAGAGCAGAATTAGGATTGCAACACACCTGCATGGCTCAGGCTCCATCCCAGCCCGAGCACCCGGCAGCAACTTCCACCAGGAGACTAAAATTAGCAGCGACAGGAAGAGCTCTGGAGCACGACAGGATGATTAGAGCCTCCCTGGAAAGGAGGCATCACCTGCAACGTAATGACTTTCCTCATCTCTGTCAAAATGTGCAACGACCGGTGCGGAATATGATGGGGAAAAGTGAGGCAGTGAGACAGGGGAAGTGCTTCTGCACAAAATTGGAGTGATAGCACTTGTCCAGAGGAGGAAAAACAGGATGCTGGATCTCTGGACTACACCACACCCTGTGTGACAATCATACCTGAAAGGTTGTGCCCTGCACCTGCTGCATGACTTCAATCAAATTGCTTAGAAAGACACAAAAGACTTGAGGATCGTGCATGCCAACTCCACCTGAGATTTATAAACAGCACAAAACCACCCAGATAAAAGGTAAAAAAAAAAAAAATCCATGCTTCAAAACTCTTTGTTGGCCTTCTTTGGCTAAAAATAGCCAACACCACCCACATCCATGTTCCTGAAAGAATGGGATGTCATTGGGCATCACCCCTCCTATAAACTTGCCCTGTTTTCATTTAAAATAACTCATAACTAGAAAGAGCATTAAAAGTGGGTGCACTGAGCCTCCAAGTGGGAAGATGTGACTGTGCTGAGGGAGCTCTTGTGCAGCTCACGGAAATGCCAGTGCCAGTCTTGCTGCACCTAGTGCAAGCTGGTTTGACTCCATGACTCACATTCCTGTCTTAAAACTGGAATTCATGGAATCACAGAATCTTGGGATGAGTAGTGTTGGACACAACCTTAAAGCTCATCAAGTTCCACCCCCCTGCCATGGGTGGGGACACCTCCCACTATCCCAAGCCCTATCCAACCTTGAACACTTCCAGGGATGGGGCTTCACCTCCCTCACAGGGAAGAATTTCCTCCTAATACCAACATAAATCTCCCCTCTTTTTGGTTTGAAACCACTTCCCTTTGTCCTCAGAACACGGCCCATCCCTCTCTCTCATGTGGCTCCTTACAGAGAGGGTTCATTTTTCAGGATAACAGGAGACAGGCAAGTCCCTGGGATGGAGAAGTGTTCCCCTCCAAGATCTCCTGGACAGAAATACGTGCACATGCGCTGCACAGCTTGACAATGAACACATCCTGGACGTGTTGGATCTGCTGGGCACACATGGACCATCTGGCCAACACATGGGCCTCGGGCTTGACATGTCCAGGAAGCATCTGAGTGATGGATGCAGCAGGCAGGCAGAGGCAGAGGGAGCACATGCAGGAACCCAGCCCCACTGGCACCACGGTGGGTGTGATGCTCACAGAGCTGATCTGTGGCATTCCTGGACTGATTTCTGGAGGTTCAGACACAGGTGAGTGCCAAAACCCCAACGTGCCCCTGGACAAAATTCAAAAAGGGATATACTCAAGGAAACTCATGGTGATTCTGGTGGTCTAGAAATTGAAATTGGGAATTATCTGCTTGCAGGAGATGGGATTCCAACAGGAGGAAAGCATGTTCCTTGGAAAATGAACTACATGTATACGCAGCAGGAATAAGGGGAGAGTGTGACCTTGAAATTGAGCACCCCCTTTTGACCCCAGACCAAAAATTACCCAGATTTCAGCAGAAGTTTCTTCAGCAACCTTAGAGCAGGTTTTACAAACAAACCCCTGGTGACTAGAGATGCAAACCCTCCACGTTATGAACACACCAAGCCTGCCAAGGGTGCGGCACCGCCATCCCAGCGCCAGATTGTCCCTGTAGCTTAGCACCCATCTGCAGCCAATATGCTGAGCTCTTAACAAAATTGAGGGGTTTTAAAAGCTGCTCTCCTGGGCCTGATCCCATGGACCTGGGCTCACCAAAACCAATGGACTTCAAGGAGCTTTGGATCAGGCTTTGCGCTAATTTACTTATCTCATAGAACAGCTTAATTAACAAATGTTTGCAAAGCACTTCAGGATCCTTGCACGGATAGTGAGACTCCTCTTGCTGCCAGTCCCATCGACAAAGCAAAGAGGTTTACTGCCAACAGGCAGCAGATGAGTTGTATGGACACAGACAGGGATGGAGGGACATCCCAGGTGGATTGGCCTCCATGGAGTCCCCCCTGATCTGTGTCCTACAGGGAATGGCCAGCACGTGGGCTCAGAGTGGGAGGGAGCCCTTAGAGCCTCCCAGCATTTGGGGTACTTCAGTTTCACGTGCGCCTGAGCAGTTCTTGAAATGACCTGTCCAGGGACAAGGAGATGAGGTCTCAAAGCACTCGTGGTGATGGTTTCCCAGCTTGAGCTTTCTACCTCAGGATATTCTATGATTCTATGCAAGATGAAAATGAAGAAAAGCCTAAAAAAAGTGTCCTGGTTCCAAGCAGGTGTTTGGTCCCCCTGTCCTCCCCATCACCTCAGACCATGGGATGTGGGATGCCTCCACAGCATCAAACCTTTCCTAGGAGCTGCCACCTTTTCCCCAGGCTTGTGTCCTGTCGGCGGGCAGGGGGATGCAGCCCTGGGAAGCGCCAAATTCGCCTTCACATCGAGGACACAAATTCATCCAGAAAGTTTCTCCCTGCGTTAGCTCTTGGTGGTGACTCTCAGTTCTGCCTGAGGACAGGCTGCTGGCACCTCCTCAGTCAGTGTCAGCTTTATTCCTGCCTCCCACAGAACTTTCTGTCACCAGCCCTGGTGCCCGGCCACCCCTCCCCGATGGCTCTGGCACCGGCAGCAGCTGCAGTTTGCAGTTTCTCCCTTTTCTTTGATCGTTCTGCAGCCTCCTGCCTCGGCAAGGGGCACGTGATGCCTCTGCCTGATCCCAACCTCTCCGCTCCGAGCCGCCGTCCCTGGCTTTAATTAATACTTTTTTTTCCCCCCTCTGACAGTAATTCGAGGATGTGGATTTTAAAACATTTGGAAATACCCGCTTTTTAACTAGAAACACTGAGTTTCTGCCAAACCCTCGGCGGGGTGTTCGCTGAGTGGATAGAGCTGTGCAGAGACTACACCCATGGTGAAATCCTCACTCGCAACCCAGCACTGCCTGCCCCCCAAAAAGAACCTTCTACCTCTCCATCCATGGAGCTGGGAATGATCCAGCCCCCCGTGAGCCCCTATGACCTACTCCAGCTCCAAGCCACCTGGCAGAGCTAACTTTAACCTGAATTACTCCTGAAATCCAGCTTCCCCAGAGGCAGCGATGCCAGACGGGAGCTCAGATCATTCCCAAGCAGCTGCTATCACTGGGAAGAGGATCAAAGTCTTGGTTGTAGCCCAGCTACGCCCCCAAAATATTGTATGAACTGAGAGATGCTGCTATCAGGGACCCATCAGGATTAGTCACTGCCCATGTTGCCAATTCCTGTGATTTTTTTTTTTTCCTAGGAGCGTTTCTGGTTGCCTTAAATTCCCAGCTCTGTGAGTCATGTGAATCTGCCTGAGTATGAATTTTTGGTTTTTAAAGTAAGTTTCTAGACCTTGTGGCTGTGCAGAAAAGCAAGGTGATGTAACCAGAGTGAAATCCGACAGCCCCAGGAGAAGGCAAATGAGAAGAAACTAAATTTTCAAATTTTTTTTTTTTGAGTCACACAAACTTTTTAGTCAGTTTGGTCATTTCTGGGCCTGGCTCATGCTGCTGGAATGCTCAGAGCTGGAGGTCCACAGTTTTTCCCTTTTTTCCTTTCACTTTCTGATTTCCAGGAGCACTTTCTTTTCCCAGGACCTCCATGCCAGAACTTAAAATGGAGGTGGAAGCAAAACCATGTCCCTAAAATGAGGTGCTGCCTCCAGAGCAGGCATTGCTACCAGCCTCATGCATAAAATCCAACCTGGACAAGTGAAAAGTCCAGAATTTACAGGGCAGAACACCTTTAAATTCCCACCACCAGCACATGGGCAGGCACACAATCCTCACCCACACTGGGACCTCCCTGCATGGAGACTTGTGTGCACACAAATACCTCATACATGAACACGTGTGGTTTATGGGATATTTCAGTGTACATAATTCTGTGTGTTACACCTGTAACACGTGCTTACACAGACACACACACCAGGGTTTCACCTGGTTGTAAGTGTGAGCCACAGCCAGCAGGTGTGTGAAGGGAACCAGCAGTGTGTGTGTGTGTGAACGTCCATGTGCATTAAATGCACATTTTTGGCCATTTAATGGGGCACACCCAGCCAAGTGCCTGTGTTAAAACTTGCCATGGGATGTGTGTGTGCCCTGTAGAACCATCATCCAACACATCCCAATACAGACAGACAAACTCTTAGAGGAAGGAATATCCCAAATTGCCACAAAGGAAAACATCCCAAACTGCCGCTCTCTGGACTCCCATCACCACACAACAGTGAAAAAAGAAATAAATCCCAATTCAGGACACTGACGAAAATGAGCTGCATGAAACACATCAGTAGAGGGATTCTCCTGCCCTTAACTTTACTTTTTCCCCTCTTTTTTATGCACAAGCTCCAACCCACAGCGCGGCTCCTGCGCAGAGGGGCCCTGCCCCTCCCAGCATCTCCCTGAGTTTGTACCGCACATCAGGCAAACCTGGATGCCTAAAACAAACTGAAAGAAAAAAATTCCCCCTTCCCAAAGTGCCTGGGCAAACTCACAGGGAGAGCTCCGGCAGCACCTTACCGGCTGAGTCAGTGGATGAGCCATCTCCTTGTGCTGGCTGCCCCATCTGCCGAGTTTAGCCGCAGCTGAGATCTTCTGCTGGTAGACCCAGAAAGGAGAGGTGGGGGGGGAAGAAAAAACCTTCCCGTAAGGATCCCAGAGACAGAGAGAGCAAATCTGCACAGGATGCGGTGTGGAGGGGGTGGAAGGTCCAGCCCTGGTGACAAGGCAGCGGTGCCACCACCCCGCGTTCATTGCCAGCGCTGCGCAGCGCGGTGTGGCTCGGCGGGAGCCTCGCATCCCTTTCTGCATTGTCCCTCTCCAGTGTGAGCTCCGGCAATCTCATTTCATGGGAGACATCTGGTTTGATTCAAAGAGAAGAAAGGGGCGAGGGGGGAACGGCGCGCTCACACGCTCAGCGCCCAGCGCGGCTGCCTGGGAGCTGGGGAGCGATTGTCAATGCTTCCCTCCTTCCCCCGGCGCTGAATCCTCCTCATTTCAATGAGAAAGGCCAGCCCGGGAGCAGGGCTGTCCCACGGCTCCCCCCCAGCATTCCCAGTTTGCAGGAGGGGGCTTGGCTGGGGCACAGAGCCAAGGGTGGGGAGTTGAGCCCCAGCAGCCTCACCGAGCCTGGAGCCTCTGCAAGGCCTGGGGGGCTGGGGGGGCTCCCCCTTCTTGTTTCCATCATTCCCAGGCCTGGTGGACGTGCAGTATTTTCTCTCAATGCTTGTGGCTGTGTCAGGGGTCTTCCCATTGCAAGATTGAAGTCCTCGTGTTTGTGGGGAGCCCTTTTGGAAGGCCATGTCCTTTTTCACAAGGACAAAGCAGTGAGCTCGTTGTCCATGGGAGAGGGGTCCTGCCCCATTGTGCCATCCTGCTGACCCTGGTGCCCTGTTATCCTGTCCCCAAGGTGTCCCTGCTGAGCCACCACTCCTCCCAGGGATCCCTGTGGGTCTCTGGATGGATCTCAGTGGTAAAACCCAACTCAATTCCTGTGGGTCTCTGGATGGATCCCAGGGGTGTAACCCAACCCAATCCCTGTGGGTCTCTGGATGGATCCCAGGGGTGTAACCCAACCCAATCCCTGTGGGTCTCTGCATGGATCCCAGTGGTGTAACCCAACCCAATCCCTGTGGGTCTCTGGATGGATCCCAGTGGTAAAACCCAACTCAATTCCTGTGGGTCTCTGGATGGATCCCAGGGGTGTAACCCAACCCAATCCCTGTGGGTCTCTGGATGGATCCCAGTGGTGTAACCCAACCCAATCCCTGTGGGTCTCTGGATGGATCCCAGTGGTAAAACCCAACCCAGTCCCTGTGGGTCTCTGCATGGATCCCAGTGGTAAAACCCAACCCAGTCCCTGTGGGTCTCTGCATGGATCCCAGCCCTGGACACCCCTGTAACACCCCTCAGGAGTGGGCAGCAACAGGTCCCCACACAAACTCTGCTTCACCCATGACCCCTCCACAGTGTGAGGCACAAGGTGGGTGTCCACAGAGACCCCTTCCACTCATGGCCCTCCATGCTGGGTGCACCCAGTGGGTCCCCTCACAGACCCCTCATTCCTGGGACCCTTCTCTGGCAGGGTGTGCACAGAGAGCCACTCATGGAACCCACAGTGGGTCCCCATGCAGCCCCTACAGCTGTGTCCCCGTGGGTCTCCATGTAGCCCCTACACCCACCCAGGGCATGGTGGGTCCCCAAGGAGTCCCCTCCACATGTGACACAGGGAAATCCCACTGCAGCCCACCCACCCATGGCACAGCGCTCCCATCTCAAACCCTTCCACCCACGACATGGCATATCTGCGTTTTGGGGTGCACATCTGTGTTTTGGGGTGCACATCTGTGTTTTGGGGAACACATCTGTGTTTTGGGGTTGTGCTCCTCTGTGTGTGCACATCTGGCCACGGCTTGGGACACCTGGGCACGCCTGGATGTGCATCATCCTCCAGCCGGGTCACGGTGGCTTCCCCGCCGTCCCCTCCATGGTTGGTCCCCTTGCACCTCCCTAGTCCGTGTCACAAAGGGACCCCCCAGTCCCCATCCCCATGTCATGGCATGTCCCCCTGCAGCCCCTCCACGTGTGACACAGCGTGTGTACCCTCTGCACGATGTGTGTCCCCACACCATCCCCCTCTCCGTGTCCCAGCGATCCCCACACCTCACTCCACCCCTGTCACCGTGGGTGCCTCTCCACTCGTGTCACCGCGGGTCCCCTGGAGCCCCCTCACCGTGTCCCAGCCGGTCCCTCACATCCCACAGCCCACATCCACTCGTGTCCCCGTGGGTCCCCGCATCCCCCTCGCAGTGTCACAGCGGGTCCCCCCCATCCCACGTCCCACATCCACTCTGTCCCCGTGGGTCCCCGCATCCCCCTCGCAGTGTCACAGCGGGTCCCCCCCATCCCACGTCCCACATCCACTCTGTCCCTGTGGGTCCCCGCATCCCCCTCGCAGTGTCACAGCGGGTCCCCCCCATCCCATATCCCACATCCACTCGTGTCACAGCGGGTCCCCGCATCCCCCTCGCAGTGTCATAGCGGGTCCCCTCCATCCCATATCCCATATCCCACATCCACTCGTGTCCCCGTGGGTCCCCGCATCCCCCTCGCAGTGCCACAGCCTGTCCCCCCCATCCCATATCCCACATCCACCCGTGTCCCCGCGGGTCCCCCTCCGCACGCCGCCGGTCCCCGCCGCCCCGGTGGCCGCCGCCGCGGGCGGGGGTGTGCCGCCACCGGACTACATCCCCCATGAGCCCGCGGGCCGGGCCGCTCCCGCAGCGCCCAGCCGCCTTCAAACAAAAGAGTTTCCCCCCGCGGGGCCGCGCTCCGCTCCGCGCCCCCCGCACCCCCCGCACCCCCCGGCGGCGGCGGCCGGGGGCGGGGGCGGCGGCGGGGGGACCGCGGTGGAGGCGGCGGGCGCGGGGCTCGGGTTACACGGGAAAGGGGCTTGGCCAGGCGGGGGGCGGGGGGCGGAGGGTCCTTTTCTCTCTCTCGTTCTCTCTCTCTGCCTTTTTTTTTCCCTTCTCCCTCCCGAGCTCTTTGTGTCCCCCCCCCTCCCCTCCTCTCGCCCCCCCCCCCCCCCCCCAGCCCCCAGCCCCCTCCCAAGCCTTTGTTAGCCATGCCTAGCCTGGTAGTCCCAGGGATAATGGAAAGGAACGGGGGTTTCGGCGATTTAGGCTGTTTCGGTGGGAGCGGCAAAGACAGAGCGCTGCTTGAGGATGACCGGGCGCTGCAGCTCGCCCTGGACCAGCTCTGCCTGCTGGGGCTAGGCGAGCCTTCCTCCTCCTCCTCCTCCTCGGCCGTGGTGCTGGTGGAGGACAGCAACAACAACAACAATAACCCGCCGCCGCCGCCGCCGCAGCAGCCCCCGCCGCCGCCGCCGCCGCCGCAGCAGCCGCCGCCGCCGCCGCCGCCGCCGCCCCCGGCGGCCCCGAAGGGCTCGGCGGCGCCCAGCGCCGGGGCGGCGGAGCCCAAGTTGTGCGCGCTCTACAAGGAGGCCGAGCTGCGGCTCAAGAGCAGCTCCAACACCACCGAGTGCGTCCCGGTGCCCAGCTCCGAGCACGTGGCCGAGATCGTGGGACGGCAAGGTGAGCTCCGGGCCCCCGGTACCCCCCGATGTGCCCCGGTGTGTCGCCGCTCGCCGGCCCCGGGACACTCCCCCCGCGGCCGCGGGGCCCCGCCGCTCCCTCCCGCCCATTGTTCGGGGCCGGGGCCGCTCGGCCCCGCCGGGGACAAAGCCCGGGGCTCCCGGGATGTGGGCGGGCGGCCGCGCTCCCGGCACGGCGGTGCTGGGGAACGGTGGCACGGGGGGCTCTGCGGGAACGCTGCGGGGGCTTGTCCGGCACCGGAGCCCCGCGCGCCGCTCCCCGCTTCTGCCCGAGAGCCGAGCTCGACCGCGCTCTGCTTAAGAAAGGAAAAAAACCCTGGGAATAAGGCGGGGGAAGGGCGGGGGGTGCAGGCTGAGCCCGGCCCCGCGCCTCGGAGTCCCCCTTTGTTGGCCGGGCGGAGGGGGTGTGGTGGTGCCGCCGGGCTCGGTCCGAGCGGCCGCTGGAGCGGCTGGGAGCCGAGCTGCCGAGCTGCTCCCGCCGCCCCCCGGCCACGGGGGGGACCCCGGAGCGAGGGGACCCCGGAGCGGGAGCCGCCGTCCCGCGTGGGCCCCCCGCAGCCGCTGCCCGCGCGCCGCCACAGTGATGCTTTTGTTCTCCCGGCTCCGTTCGGAGCGAGGTGGAATGGAGGAGGGCTTTAAAAAAATTACATATATATATATATTTATCTATATGTATATATATCCCCATACCACACCCACTCTTAAGTCACCCCTCGCCCACCCCCACCACTCCCGGGTGTGCGGTGCGGGGCCCCGCGCCTCCCGTGGGCACTGCGGGAGTTGGGGCACGGCGCTGCCGAGAGAAGTTTTGTGTCGCTACAGAGAAAAAAAAAATAATAATAGTGCGGCTAAGTGTTGGGCTTTTTTTTTTCCTTTCTTTCTTTCTTTCTCTGAACAAGTAACTTGACGCTCTGGAAGTGCGATGGGCAGAGCCTGCGGCTCCATGGGCAGATGCTCCCCTGTGGGTTGGGATGGAAGGGCCCTGAGCAGGGGGTTTGTGGGGGCACACGGGGGGTGATGACCCCCAGTGCCCCGAGGAGGGCTGAGGTGGGCGAGGGGAAGCCACGGGAGAGGGACACAAATGGCTCCGTGCTGGACATCTCTGACGCTAGGGCGTGCGGCTGGAACAATGGGGCCTGCGGAGGCTCTGCTTGCTCCCAGCCCTGGAGCGCGGTCCGGTTCCACGGGCCGGTCCCGGTTCTCCGGGATGGAGAGCGGGCAGCAGTGCGGGGGTGCTGACCTCCCCAAAACTCGGGGTCTCTGCAGCAGAGGGAGCAGCTCCTGCTGTGGTGTTCACACTGGGATGGGGGCCCTCATGGGGGAGATGGGCAGGAAGGGGTGAAGGTCTAGCCCAGGAGATCCCACTGGCCCCGATCCTGATCCTGATCCTGGTCCCGATCCCGATCCTGATCCTGATCCTCCCTTGGCTCTGCAGGCGCGGCGGGGCTCAGCACCAACTCTGCGCTGGTGTGTGTGTGAGGCCATGGAGAATCAGGCCCCCTTTGTTTCATAAAGTTGGGAAAGAGGATTCGGCAGGCGGAACCGAGGGGGAATGTGCCAGGGCTGTTTTGTTGCAGGATCTCAGCGCTGCCCCAGACTCCAGAGAAGGGGGTGTGTGCTCAGAACGCAGCACGTGCCTCTTGTGTCCAGAGCCATGGAGAGGAACGTGGAGACCTGGATTTTTTCCACCATTTTTTGTGTGTGTGTGTGTGTGTGTGTGAGTGAGGGTTTTCCCACATCTGGGAAGCTGAAACGTCAGCGTGCTGGAGCTGGGGGCATGCAGCTGTGGCTGTGCTCCTTTGGCTGGTGGGGCAGATGGTGCAGCCTGTGCCCCACCGTGGAGGTGGCTGGGATGGATCCTGTGCTGGGGGCTCCTTCAGCACGGTCCCTGGAGCTGTGGCTCTTCACCCCAGTGCACATCGTGGCCCACACTTGTTTCTGAAGGCCTGCAGGAATGTCTCTGCTGTCTCCTGTGCCTTGTTTTTGTGTAGAAGGCTGGAGTAAGAGGGGCTGGAGCTGGGTGTGGGGCTCCCTGGGGGATTAATTCCTGGACTCTCATGGATGCCTGACCAGGAATCCCAGAATGCCAGATTGTCATCCCTTGGTAGTACTGCTCCTGCTGCAGATGGTTTTCTAGGAAAACAATTGTTTTTATGGGTACCTTTGAGCAGGGTGACGAACATCTTGAAAAAGGGAGGGGGAAAAAAGTAATAATGAAATAAAAAATTATTTCACAGCTTTACTTGGTAACAGGGTTTAGCTTTTTCTTCAACTTACTATTTTCTGAAGAAACACACTATCCCTTCAGATTATTTCATAATAATATCAACCATCTGTTAAAGTGTTCCTCACAGGCAGGTGTGGATATGAGAGGCCTGGATCTGGGCACAGGGACCTGGCCACAGGAATTCCACCTGCTATCAGGCCACCCCTCACTTTGCCAAAGCACTGAAAAGGCACTTAAGTGTAAATAATGCTCAAGCCCAATGTATTTTTATTGGAATGCCTGTAAGAGTGGTTTGTGAAGAGGTGTAATCGTGGCAGAGGGGGTGGCTTCACTCCAAGCAAGGATGCTGCAGGAACTCGACCTGAGCCTGGCAGCTCCTGCTTTCCCCAGGAGCTGTGAACGTGCCCTGGAGGAGCCAATGGCCTGCTGGAATCCTTGCTCCAGTTTGTGCTGGGGCTGCTTTGTGCTCTGAATTTGAGCCACGAGCTGGTTGGGGTGGGAGACTGGCCTGGGGTGAGGTGGTGGTGGTGGGCTGTGGTAAGGGGGATTGGTGGGAACTGGCCAGGCTGGTGCCCCTGGGTCCATGGCAAAGAGCTGGGTGATGTGCCAAGGGCTGCTTTGCAACCTGGAGGGCAGGGAACTGGGAAAGGAAGAAGGAGGGGATGAAGTCACAAGAATCCCTTTGACTGGGCATGGTTGGTGGAGCCGTGACCTTCACGCCTGTCCTTCTGTGGGACATATCAGGGGTGAGTCTGCCTGAGTCAGGGCTCCTGCAGGTCACCTCCCTTCCCTTGGCATGTGTGTGAACTCCAGCTGTGCTGGGTTTGGGTGACCAAACCTCCTGGTGTGCGCCATGGCATGGCCAGTGCTCCCTGGGACCTGTGTGGCACATCAGGGAGCTTGGTGGCCCTTGTGTTCCTCCTGCCACCCCTCATTGTGGGTGTCCTGCCTGCAACACCCTGTCCATGGCTCTGCTGGCTCTCACGGCCATGCCCATGAAATTGTAAAGACAAAGCACTGGAGGGGTTTGCAGCAGGTTTTTCTGGAGATGGTGGGACATCAAGGGATGTGGGCTGAGATGGGGTGTGGGTGCTGGGAGCAATGCAGAGTGTCTGAAGGGCATCATGTTTTGGTTGTGCAGACTGAAATTAGGAAGGGGCAGAAATCATCAGGCGCTGCAGCTCTTCCCTAGAAGTGACCCGAGGTGGGTGTGGATTAGCCAGATCAAGATTTGTATCCAACTTTTCTGCCTGCTCTCACAGACAAGCTGGGCGGCTGTCGCTGCAGCCAGGGGAGAGGCTGAAGGGCACGTTTGAGGCCAGATGTTGTGGGCAGGGAGACATGGTGCTGGTTCTTTGTGTGCCTGGTGTGTGCAGGTGTCGGGAGAAGCCGTGGGGTTTGTGCTGCGCCCACTCCTAGATAAGACTTTCCCTGTAAGGATTTTTGGACTCTCTTAAGGATTTTTGGTCCTTCTAAGGGTTCTTGGTCTCATCACAGTAATAGCATCCATTGTCACCTGTACTCACAGACACCCTTTGATGCAGCATCTCCCAGCCTGCTCCAACCAGCCTGTTGTCACCAGGAATGAGATTATGCGAGAGAGGATCTTAACATAAATTGCTCTTTCTTGGCAAGGTGAAGTCAAATAACAAGAGGCTCCACTAAACCCAAGGTGATTGGGTTCTTTGTGTAGCTCCAAACATGCTCCAATGCTTTCAGCATTTAAAAATAGTCCGAGGAAGCCTTTTCCATTGAGGAAGTCTGATGATGGCAGCTCCCCCACCCACCCTGTGGAGGTGGATGTATGTACAGCATCCGAGGAGCAGCGAGGGGGGCAGATCTTCTTGTCTCCTTGTTTCATGGAAATCTTGGCTCGAAATCCACCCGATCTGCTGAGATCTGAAGGCTGCTCCAGCAGCTCGGGATGGGCCCGAAAGGGAGGGAAAGATTTGCAGTCGGTATCGGATTGTTACGAAGTGTTAACGAGAATTACTCCGAATTTGCACCGGCGGGGGGAAAAGTGCGGAGCGGCAGCGACTTTGTGCCGTTTGAACCGGAGGTGGGAGGAGAGAACGGCTCTGAGAGGAGAGGGAGACAAAGGGAATTTTCTGCGAGGGAGCCACGCACGCTCCCCGCGCAGCGCTCGGGCGGCCGGTGCGGCGCTGACCGAGTGAACCGCAGCGCAGCCGCCCGGAATCTAGGGCAGTGGGGAAGAAAGCGGCGCTGGCACTGGGTGGGGGCCCCCGCCTTTGTCTGGCAGCCCCCTCCCTCGCTGCCCGCGTCCCCCCGCGCTCGCCGTGCCCCGCTTCCCCCGCTCCGCCCGGCCCCGGCTCGGCTGGAGCCGTGCGGGACCGAGCCGTGCCACGGGCACACCCACTCCGCGCCGGGGGCTTCGCTTCCCAACTTTGCTCCGCCGCACGAGGGTTGTCTGTGCCTCTAGGCTTGATGCTGTTTAGTGTTTTTTTGTTTTTTCCCCTTTTTCTTTGTGTGTGTGGTTTTTTTTTTTTTTGTTGTTGTTGTTTCATAAACAACTTTCATCACAATGTGAAAAAGCGTAAAATCGCCGCGCTGGAATGAGGCGGTCGCTGGTTTTCCTGGCATGGTGTGCGTTGGGTGGTGGTTTTTTTCCCCTTCTTGTAAACACAACTTGCATCATCAGGACAATAAACCCTCCGTGCAAAGAGATTTACTTGGTTGGTTGTGGTCCTTTTGTGTGCATTTGTGGGGGTTTTTTTTGACACCACTTTCATCGGGTTTTCGATGCAGCAAAACCTTACCCCACAGGCCGTCAGGAGGGTTTATTTGTGAAGTTCTTTGTGTGCTTGTCTTTTAACAAGGCTTTCATGTTAACGGGGGAAAGAATGCCCCACCTTACCCGAGGTAGCTGAGGGTTGTTTATTTTATGATCCTCTTCAATTTTATGACTACAATAGAAAAAAAGGACCAAGTTCTAATTTGCCCTTAGACCCTCTTGCACCCCACTAGCAGCGCCAGAAGGGACTGGTGGGGTATTTGCAGGTGTAATTTGTATCTGCGCCTTGCCAGAAATGAGGAGAGGCCTTAAAAAGCTTTTGTCTGCAGAGATTACTTTGTATCTGATGAAAACATGAAATATCAGGACCTGGAGTGATTTGTGGGGTATGTTTTCCAAAATAAAACCACGACGCAGTCGATCAAACAAAAAGATGCAGCTTGGGGTTGGCTCTGGAGCTGTTTGCTGTGGTTGGTACAGCTCCCTTGGTGCTTCCAGGGTCAGGGTGATGCTCCTGGCATGGAGGTGCCAGTTGGTGCCAGGTGGAAGCCTCCCCTCTGCATCAGTGGCAGAATATACCTGTGCAGGGTCTGGCCTTGTCCCAGCACCGAGGAGAAGGTCATCAGCAGGTCTAACTCTGAACTTACACCAAAGTGAAATTATTTCAGGGGTCTTCTCCACAGGCACAGCTGAGTGTGCCACTGCACTGTCCTGGTGGCATTGTCACCGTGGTGCTGTGCTGGGCACATCCCTTCCATGCTCTGATCATCCTCTGCCCAAGGATGGAGCAGCACCTTGGGGTAAACCCTGTGAAAACCAAACACTGGCTTGGGGCTGTTCAGAGTGAGAACATTTGGGATGGGTTTGGCAGCTAGATCAGATGCATCCAGCACCCTGGTGTCCCTTGTGAGCAGCTGGAGAGGTGAACCAAGCTCCTGGAGCATTCTCTTTGAGGATTTGTTGCCCTCATGCAGGGGAAAGAGAGAGAGAGAGAAGGTGGCTGTGCATCCAGATCTCCCCCTGACCCCCACCACCCATCTTGGCAATGTCTAGACTCAATTTATTTCTGTGTTTTCAGCCAGAGATGGCTGCTCTGCGGATTAATTCCAGTTAGCTGACTGGTCTGGGCGCCAGAGGCTCTCCACTCCTCCAGGGTTTGGTCCTGTGTGGGAATGTTTGTGATGTACTCAGGTAATTTGCAAACACGTTTACTTTGAGTCAATTGGTAATCAGTGAAATTAAAGAGAAAAAAGGATGAGGGGAGGAACTGAGCTTACAGCCTCCTTCATGGAATGCTTTGGGATCTGCTTTATTGACAAAACCCAGGATAATAGAAGGTAGGCTGTGGAAACACAATGAGAAAGGGCTTAATTCTCTGTTTAATATAAAAATCTAAGTGGCAGGGGTCTGCCAGGGATCGACGCACTGATGTCTGTGTGCTGCAATAACAAGGAGAACATAGACCAAGTTATGTTTTTATGGGTCCCTTTCTTCCCTCAGCTTCATTTTGACACCACCTGCCAGGCAATCCCCTCCCTTCTACCTCCCTCTCCTTTGAATAATCCCCCGAGTAAAATGCTTTGTTACACGGTGTTTTCAAATTTCAGTTATGCACGAAGGGAAAGTGTCAAAAACCACCCCATGCAGGATGAATTTTGTTTGGAATAAGCACATTGGGGTGTGCTGCCCATCTGGCTGGGGCCACATCCTGATCCAGCTGAGCTCCATCAGAGCAGGGGGATCTCAAAGGAGGCTCAGCCCCTTTTTAGTGTGCAAAGCAGTCAGGGATGGGGCTGAGATGGGCCCGGAGCCTTGGCACTAAGTGAGTAAATCACATGTAAGCCCAGCCTGGTTTTAGCTGATGTAAAAAACCAGTGCAGCACCCCTGGAAGTTGTGGAGTTCTCTGGATTTGGGCTGCTGATGGTTTGCCCATTGTCTGTGCCAGGTCAGGGCTGCTGAGCCCTCTGGGCTTGCTGGGGTTGGTCTAATTTCCTAGGAGGTGATTTTCTCCTGTTTTTAAGCACAGGATCCCCATCTGTCTGTCTCCACAAAGCTGGCTTTCCCGTCTGCAGGCCTGCACAGAGACCCTCCCTCCTCCCCCCCTTCTCACACCACCGACTGCACCACGCGTCCTTTTGTCCGTTCCACATCCTCCTTCCCCTCCCTCTCGCCGTGCTCTCTCCTTGCCCACCTTCCTTTTGCCCTTTTGGGGTGTCTTTGGCTTTGCTCCCACGCACCTCATTCTCCTCCTCCCTCGGAGGCATCAGGGTGTGCCTCTCCCTCGATTTCCACCACCTTTGCTCCATGCCCAACTCCCTCCCGCTCCTCCAGCTCGTGTAACATGCTTACATTTGCCCTCATTCATGTGGATTCCTTGCCACTGCTCCCTTCCATCTGTCCCCAGCATGGAGCCCTGGTCCTTTGTCACAGCTCTGCCTGCCTGACCCTCCCTGCTGGCTCCGTGATTGTTTCCTGTCCTGCCAGGCTCACATCCCTGTCCCCCACACGCTGTCATTGTCCCACAGCTGAGAACAGCACGGAGCCCCCATGCCAGCCCCAATCTCAGCCCCAATCCCATCCATGCCACACGCCTGCCCGAGGTCTTTTCTGCACAGGAGAGCGAGCCTGGCTCCAGAGGCAGAGCTCGGGTCACTGCGGAATTCCACGGAGCTCCTGCAGCCTGGGGTGATGCACAGGGAGGCATTTTCAGCTTGATGCTTGCTGTGAACACCCCCCTGTCTTTTCCACACGATGCTCTGGTGATATCCCTGGGGAAATGGTGGCATCTCGGTTAATCTTCCTAAGATGGAATCTCCCTCTTTGGAGAGGGAGGGAGCAGCACTGGAGAGGGGCAGGGAAATGTCTGCCAGCAGTGGGGCAGGGACAGCCCACCCTGCCAGGGCTGCAGAGGGCACGGGTGACCTCTCAGGGATTTATGCAGCTCTCCTTGGGATGCACCTTTATTATTTATTATAATTTATCCTATAGTTGAGTTGTGCCTTTATCCTATGGTTGAGTTATCCCTGGCTCCATGAGGTCCCGTCCTTTATCCTGCAATTGAGTTGTGCCTGGCTCCATGAGGTCCTGTCCTCTGAGTTTCCTGGAGCTGACAGCACACCACTGCGTGACCACTGCTCCACATGGGCTGTTTGCAAACTTTACTCAACAAAGCATCACAAATCTACCTCACGGTGCAAACTCCGGGGAGTAACCCGTGAGCTACGCTGCGTTTGGTGAGGGGTGGATTTGGTTTGGATTTAGGGATTTTCCCAGATCCTTCTTTGTGGCATTTCCATTCCCCAGGAATGTGGAATTCCTGTTTCAGGGATGGCTTGAGTGCAGCAGTGCTGAGATATGAAGCGCTGAGAGGGAATTTTGCGGGAGCACAAGGCAGGAGACAGCGATTCCTGCTCCAGAAATGGGAAATGAGGCTCGGGGAGCTGAGGTGGCTCTGAGGAGTTCAAAATCACAGCGGGAGTTGACAGTGAAGTTCTGATTTACCAGCGTGTGTCCCGTGCTGCTGCCAAGACCCTCTGAGGGGCAGCGGGCTCATGGCTGTGCCAGGGGCTGTGTGGGGCTGCACTTGGCCAGGGCTGTGCCCGGTGTCCCTGTGGTGCCATGTCTGCGCTGTGCCATGCCTGGTGTCCACGCAGTGCCATGCCCGTGCTGTGCTGTGCCATGCATGGTGCCCGCATGGTGCCGTGCTCAGTGTCCATGTGGTGCCGTGCTGTGCCCGGTGTCTGTGCTGTGCCTAGTGTCCCTGCGGTGCCATGCCCATGCTGTGCCCAATGCATGTGTGGTGCCGTGACCGTGCTGTGCCACGCCTGGTGCTCGCACAGTGCCCCTGCTGTGCCATGCCTGGTGCTCGCACGGTGCCCGTGCTGTGCTGGGCCTGCTGTCCATGTGGTGCCATGCCCGTGCCGTGCCTGGTACTTGTGTGGTGCCATGCAAGTGTGGTGCCATGCCTGCTGCCCACGTGGTGCTGAGCCCAGTGCCTGTGCAGTGCTGTGCCCATGTGATGCCATGCCCCATGCCCACATGGTGCCGTGCCCCTGCTGTGCTATGCCCGGTGCCCATGCCATGCCCGGTGCCCACATGGTGCCATGCCCGGTGCTTGTGCGGTTCCGTGCCCCTGCTGTGCTGTGCCTACTGCCTGTGCAGTGTCGTGCCCATGCCATGCCCAGTGCCCACATGATGCCATGCCTGGTACCCATGTGGTTCCATGCCCATGCTGTGCCTACTGCCTGTGCGGTGTCGTGCCCATGCCATGCCCGGTGCCCACATGGTGCCATGCTTGGTGCCTGTGCAGTTCCATGCCCCTGCTGTGCTGTGCCCACTGCCTGTGCAGTGTTGTGCCATGCCATGCCCGGTACCCATGAGGTGCCATGCCTGGTTCTTGTGTGGTGCCGTGCCCCTGCTGTGCTATGCCCGGTGCCCGTGTGGTGCTGTGCCTGGTGCCTGTGCGGTTCCATGCCCCTGATGTGCTGTCCCCGGTGCCTGTGCAGTGTGGTGCCGTTCCTGTGCCATGCCCGGTGCCCACATGGTACCGTGCCTGGTTCTTGTGCAGTGCCGTGCCCCTGCTGTGCAGTGCCCAGTGCCTGTGCAGTGCCGTGTCTGTGCCATGCCCGGTGCCCCTGCGGTGCTGTGCTCATGCCATGCCCGGTGCCTGTGCGGTGCTGTGTCCCTGCAGTGCCCTTCCTGTGCCATGCCCGGTGCCTGTGCCATGCCTGGTGTCCATGCTGTGCCATGCCCGCTGCCCATGTGGTGCTGTGCCCCATGCCTCTGTGATGCTGTGCCCATGCTGTGCCTGTGCAGTGTCGTGTCTGTGCTGTGCCCCATGCCCCTGCAGTGCTGTGCCCGTGCCATGCCTGGTGCCCACGTGGTGCCATTCCCCATGCCCCTGCAGTGCTGCGCCCCTGCTGTGCCATGCCCGGTGCCCACATGGTGCCATGCCCCATGCCCGTGTGGTGCCGTGCCCATGCCATGCCCGGTGCCCACGCGGTGCCAGCACTGTGAGCACAGCTGGCCGGGCTGAGCGCGCTCCCCGCCAGGCACTGCTGGATGCAGCGGCTGCCCTGGCACCTGTGAGCCCAGGGAGCTTTTTCTGCCAGCTCTTGTGGCACCAGGCTGCTCCAGTGCCACAGGTGTGGGTTCAGCTCTTGCTGGCATCCCAGGGGGCACCCCGATGTCACCAGCCTGTGTCTCTCCAGAGGGGCTGAGCATGAGTGGCAGCCCTGAGCTGCCAGCCTGATATAGGTGCTGTTATTTATCAGGATCTGTAGAAATAATAAAATCCCAGCCCAGGAGTTGAGGAATCTGCATTTGGTGGTTGCAGAGGGAGTATTTGCAGGTCATTGTGTGTTGAAGTGTGGTGTCAGTGGGGTGTGTGGAGGAAAAGCTGCTGGTGTCAGGGAATCAGAGGAAAATGGTCTTTTCTGGGGAGGGAAGGTGGGGTAGGAGGTGCTGGGGGACCTCAGAGAGGTCCCAGTGCTGTGTCCTTGTCCTCTGGTTCTGTCAGACACCCAAATCCTCAGGAAACCGCAGCAAAGCGCTCACCTCGCTTCATCTGCACGGGAGAATCACAGGTTTTAACTTTCCTCTGAGATCTGAGCTCAGAGCACACCTCCTGCAGAGGAACCCCCAGCCTGCCCTGGAGCTGGTGCCAGAAATGCCTTGGGGCACCAAGTGAGGCTTCTTGAGGGGCAGGACAGCAGCAAGAAGGGCTCCAGGTGTGGTTTAGAGAACTGTGCCACATCCGTAAAAACTCTTAGTTGTTGATGGCATCCTGGTGTCATCTGGGAACCTGAAGCCACCCAGCTGGATCGAGACCCTCCAAAAAATCATTTGGAAGCCAAAACACACTGGAAAATCTTTTGCCCTTTTTGGGAAAGCAGAAGGCTGTTTTCTGAGCTGTGAGGAGCTGGGGAATTGGCTTGGTGGGTTCTAGGATTTGGGGAATGGGCTCTGGGGTGTGGGTACTGGTACACAGAAGTATCACTTGGCCAGTGATCTCAGGAGAGGCTCTGAGTACCTGGAGCAGGAGTCTTTGCACAGCCTGCTCTGGGGCTCACAGGAGGGCAGCCCTGCCCCATTTCTTGCTGTTTCAGCCCCAAAGCAAATCCTGGCCTCCTGCTACCCTTGGCCATCTAGCTCTGCTGGCATTTGCTGTCCTGCCCTATCTGCCATGGGGAGGCGCAAAGTGCTGCATCTCTGCAACTCCCCTGCAAACTTGTCCCCCTGAAGTTCATGGTATTCACCCCAAAACCTCCTCAGTAGTACCAAAATCCTCTGGAGTCAAGGCGACTCCCCTTGGGAGCTGGCACAGGGTGGCCAAAGGCTCCACATTGGCAATCCAGGCTGTGGGACCAGCATCTCTCTGTTCTCCTGTGACCTCCAGGCTGCCCCATGAGGGCATCAGCCCTGTCCCCAGAGCCCAAGGATGACCATTGTCACTGGGGGGCCGCCCTGGGGCTCTGGGGATAGGCCTTGTCACGGAGACCACTGACACCTGGGGTGGATCCCCCATTGCTCCGTGGTGTTGGGGTGGGTGGAAGGGAGATCTTAGGGATGGCTGCTGAGGGAAGGCAGTCGGGGGGGATGGTGTGGTGGGCTGCAGCACACAAAATGGTGATCCCCATTTTGGGGGACGAGGGAGCATGGCACTCCTGAGGGAGAGAGTCTGTGGGAATAGTGAGGCTGGGCCTCCCTCTGGCATTTCCCCTCAGGGAGGGAGTCTGGGAATGGTGAGGGTGGACTTCCCTCTGGCATTTCCCCTCAGGGTTAGGGGCCTTTCCCTTGTTCCACGTCCTGCACAGTGGCTGCCAGGTGGCACAGGAGATTGTGGCCTGGTGGGGCAGCCTCATTAACTGCTGTGCCTTCTTCTCTCTCTTCCCAAGGCTGCAAGATCAAAGCCCTGCGGGCAAAGACCAACACCTACATCAAGACCCCGGTGCGAGGGGAGGAGCCGGTCTTCATGGTGACGGGGCGGCGGGAGGACGTGGCCATGGCCCGGCGGGAGATCATCTCGGCGGCCGAGCACTTCTCCATGATCAGGGCCTCGCGCAACAAGGCGGGCACCACCTTCGGCAGCGCGCCCACCCTGCCGGGACAGGTCACCATCCGCGTGCGCGTGCCCTACCGCGTGGTGGGGCTGGTGGTGGGCCCCAAGGGAGCCACCATCAAGAGGATCCAGCAGCAGACCAACACCTACATCATCACGCCCAGCCGGGACCGGGACCCCGTCTTCGAGATCACCGGCGCGCCGGGCAATGTGGAGCGCGCCCGCGAGGAGATCGAGACGCACATCGCGGTGAGGACGGGCAAGATTCTGGAGTACAACAACGAGAACGACTTCCTCTCCAGCAGCCCCGACTCCGGCATGGAGAACCGCTACTCGGAGGCCTGGCGGGTGCACACGCCGGCGCCGGGCTGCAAGCCCCTCTCCACCTTCCGCCAGAACAGCCTGGGCTGCATCGGCGACTGCTCCGTTGACCCCGTCTACGAGACCCCCCGGCTGAACGACCAAAACGACTTCAATTACGGTTACCTCTTCCCCAACTACGGTGTGAACAAGCAGGATTTGTACTACGGGGTGCCGGAGTCGGGCGCCCCGATGTGGGCCGGGCAGGAGAACACCAACCCCGTCTCGGTGCTCTTCTCGAAGCAGCAGCGCTCCAGCAGCACCGGCGCCATCCACCCCAACTCGCACCGCTCACCCTCCTCGTCCATCCCCGAGCCCGGCCTGTCCGGGCTGCCGCGGCGGTCGCAAGGGGAGCCCCTGCAGGGCTTCTCCAAGCTGGGCACGCCCGCCGCCGCCCGGACGTCGGTGGGCAGCAGCCGCGAGTGCATGGTGTGCTTCGAGAGCGAGGTGACGGCCGCGCTGGTGCCCTGCGGCCACAACCTCTTCTGCATGGAGTGTGCCGTGAGGATCTGCGAGAGGACTGATCCCGAGTGCCCCGTCTGCCACGCGGCAGCCACTCAGGCCATTAGAATATTTTCCTAAAAGAGACAGAGCAGGGCATTGGGGGGGGGGGGGCGGGGTGGGAGTAGGAAGGGAGAGCGGGTGGGATGAGAGAAAAATGATGATGATAATAATAATAATGATAATAATAATAATAATAATAATGACATCTGAAGAACAAAAAAAAAGAATGAAAGAATAAATTAATTTAAAGAAGAAGAAGAAGAAGAAAAAGAAGAAATGAAATTATTTTACAAGCAATGTATGTTATTTTTTAAAAAAATAATAAGTGAATAATAAAATTAAAATGAATAGCAAAGCCAGAAATTTTGAAGGGCGAACAATGCTCCAGCCTGCAATGTCTTTTGTAAACCAAGTACTCAGAACGCACACTCGGATCTCGCAAGCAAAGCAGTTTAGTTCAGTTTTTTATGGTGGTGAGATTGGGACTTCTTGGCGATGACCAAGCCAGGCCACCTGGATCGACCGGGGAGGGAGCAGGGATGCAGGGAGGGCCCTGCCAGCCTTTCTCCAGCCACCTTCAACCTTTTTCTTGGCTTGAAGCCCCCACTCTCCTCCCCCCAGGGTTGTCGGCCCAACTGGGAGCTCAGAAAGAAACAACAGAAAGAAAGGAAAACGGATGACAGGGATTTGGAAGAACAAGAAAGAAACCATCAACCTCTGGGAACCTGTTAGAACGAGGGCACAACTGTATTACCTCAAAGATTTAAACAAAAAAAAAAATCACAGCTAAAGAACTTTTATTGTTTTCCTTTTTTTCTAAAAAAAACCCAAACAAAAAACACAAAAAAAAAGAAAATCAAAAAAAGAAGGTGAAGAAATAAAAAACGACGCCAGTGAAACTGAAGAAGGTTTGGAAGAACCTACTGGGATCACACCAGGCGACGAGCATTTATTTTGTTATTCTGAGCCACCGTGGAGTTTGGAACTTTGTTCTTTTTTCCTTATCCAAGCAGGGATTTGTTCATCAGTCCAATCAGGAGTCACTAACAGGGTATTTCCAAAGCATTCCCGTCCATGGGGGGAGTGCGTCGACTTCCACGTTTCCGTAGGTCACTCTTCATTCTTTCCTCCAAGTGATGCCAGCTGCAGCTACACACACCACACACACACACACACACACACACAGAGAGAACATTGTGCTTTTCTTTTCTTAAAAAACATACCTATTGCACCAAAACCTAAGAGAGACGATCATGCAATACAGGCAAATGAGCCCATAAGAAACCAACATGCATCCCAACAGAGAGCAAAAAAAAAAAAAAACCCTGAGTTTATAGAGATAATTTTGTTGTCGTCGTTTTTAAACTGGACCAAAACTTTTGTTACCCAAACCAAGTAGGGGAAAAAAAAAAACAAAAAAGAAGAAAAAGTATTTCTTTATGGACCAAAACCTCTTCAGCTGTCCTTTTCCTGGATCTTCCTGAGGTTGGCCACTTTTATATATTATATTTTTTTCAGAACGAAACAAAACAGAAAAAAAATTGCCTTGTTGAACATCCTTTAATCATTTCAAGACTCCTGGTTTTGTTAAATGAGATACTTTAAAACCATTGGGAAGTGGGAGAGGATGGGCTTAAGATCTGGCAACGCATGCAAGGTGCAGGCCAGCACCTTCACTCCATCAGGTTTGTTCAGCTGGTCTGTGGATGCCAAAATGCTGTGATGTTAAAAATGTGTTGGATTGACCTATTGAGTACCAGTACACCCAGCTATAAATATATGTGTGTATATATATATATATAGGCACTTAATTAATCAAGCACCTATATATATATATATGTGTGTGTATATAAACCCATATATATAATTTTTCTCCCGCTACCACCACTTCCCCATTTCCTACCCCTCAACTTCTGCTCACAGATCCAGGACCCTGATTTAGAACTGAACCAACAAGTTTCACAACTTGGCACAGACAGTTCTAACATCAAAAAAAAAAAAAAAAAAACAAACAAACAAACAAAAAAAAAATCACCTGAGATTTTTTTTTTATTCCCTTCAGTTACAGGAGACTTTCTTTTCATCGTGGTCATGTTCCTGGGAACATCCTCCCTTCTGCTTGGTTTGCTGCCTGTGCCCTGGCACAGCGGGCTCAGGGGCACAGTCACTGAAGGGCTGAGCTCACTGTGCTGGGGCAGGTGCTGCTGGTGCTCTGTGCTGATAAAAACCCACTTTTGATCTTCAGATACCAGTTGGAGGGTTGGAAATGGTGGTGGGATGATGGGATGCCTCCACTCTTTTGCATCGACAGTAATGTATTCCGTAGGGGCGGATTGGAGGGGTGGACAATGTTCCCAGGCTGTAGTAGATGCTGATGTTTTGGAAGCAGTAAAGACAAAAGTTAAAATGCTGTGGTAATGGGACACTGTCAGGCAGGATTGGTACTCCCCTCCTCCCCAAAGCTTTAGGAAATCCCTGGCCAGGCTGTTGTCCCAGTCCTGCAGCCTTTCACACGAGGAGCGGGTTGGGATGCGAGCACTTCCTGGGGGAAGGCGCCGTGTTCTGCACCCTCTGGTGTGGGGCCTGTGGGGTGATGGGGTCTGGGGTGCTCTGGATGAACCCCCAGAGCCCCCATGTCCCGAATTTTCCTGGGGCACGGCCCGTCCTCAGCATAGGAGCCCCGGCCAGCACTGGCTGCATCCTTCCTAAAACTGCCCCATTCTCATTCAAAATCTGGCCTCAGTTTGGTCCCAGTTAAGGAAGGGAAGGGCAGGGCAGGGCGAGGGGGACATGGCCGTTCTCTGGGAACCTCTCCCCTCCCCAGTGCCACCTCCTCCATGCCGTGCTGCCCTCCCCACGCCAGGGCTGCATGGGATCCGTTCGTGGCGCAGAATTCTCCCGCCGGTGTAGAGAGAGTGGTGGAAGCACGAGCTGGGGGGCGGGGGGTGGGGGTCGGGGGTGGGCAGGGGGCTCAGCCACCCTTCAGAGGGGCGTTCAGAAACGTTGGTGTTGGTGCTGGAGGGGCTGAGCCGGGGGCTCGGCCGCTGTCTTAGTGAGTGAGTAGTCGTTCTTGGCTGAGTGGAGTCTGTTCGTGGTAATGTGAGCAAGTTCTTGATCAATGTCTTTATTCGATGCCAGGTTGTGAAGAGGTGGGTGGGAGTGGGGAGGGGGGAAGGAGACCCCTGTGTTGGGGACCTGGGGTGGGGGGACCTGTTCTAGCACTGACTGTAGGGGGTGGGGAATGGGGAAGATACAAGGGGCTCAGATCTGCTCCTTGTACCTCCTCCCTCACCTTAACAAGCGAAAACGATGTAAAAGCCTCCTGCATGCTGAAAAAAAAATGTTAGAGAAAAAGACAAAACCCCTTTCTTTAAAAAATAAAAAAAAAAAAATAGAAAAAAGAAGGGAAAAAAAAAAAGAAGAATCATGACCCAAACAAACGTCCAATGCTTGCTGTTGGGAACCGGAGTGGGGCTGTCCTGGGGGGGCTGCCCCTCTCTACAGATGAGGTTCCTACTCAAGTCTCCAAGTTGGCCTTTAATAAAATCTTCAGTTCCAATAACCTTTATATATATATATATATATACACATATATATATACATATACATATATATTAAAAAAAAAAGCTTGATGTAGCAGTTCTAGTTTAAAATGAATAGAAGTATTTCGGCCCCTGTTTTTATTTTGATTTTTTTCCCCCTGTCCCCTGCTTCCCGCTGTACCCCCCACCGACTCCATATTTTGATGTAGCAACTTTGGAAGAAAGAAAAAACAGGCGCTGTAAATGCACCGAGAGCTACCTCTGCCTCGAGTGGGGGCTGCAGGGAACTCGGGGGGCTCATGGGGCACCCAGAGAGGGGCAGCCCGGGCCCTGCCTGTTGGCATCCATGGGGAGCCCGGTTGCGGGGCTTGAACAACAAAAATTTGCGTAATTTTTTTTTTTTCCTCTTTTTAAATATATGTATATATATAAAAATCTTTAAAAAAAAATAATAAAAACAAAAAACAAGAAAAATGCCCATGACCTTAACTATTTGCTCTGACTTGTATCTTCCTTGATAGGTGACTAAAAATGGCTTGTTGGTCTAATTCACCAGCAATAATGATAACTAAATACAGCCCCCTCCTCCTGCACCCATCCCTTTTCTGCAGCGCCCACCGAGCCGGCTCCTTGCGCTTCTCCCCTTCCCTCCCACCACGAGGATGCCCTTGGTGACATCTTGTTGCAGTGTGAACCAACTGGCCTGAGCCTCGCTGGCTTCAGCCGCCCCACCATCCCTCCCAGGCTTTTGGGATATCCCTTTGGGGTGTTGAAGCCATGGGGGGCTGGAGGGAGGCAGGTGGAACTGGGACCCCGTACGCCAAACTGGGTCTTCCTCCCTCTGGAGTAGGAGCAGCAAGACCCTTGTGGGAAGCCTGGTCCCTGAGACCTCCATCCTGCAAAATCACGTCCCAGCAAAGCAGGGTGGGTTCCTGGGAGTGATGACAGGGCACAGACACCCCACGAGGGGGGCTGATGCCAGTGGGTGCTGCTGGTTTCCCCTTGGCCTGGCTGGGGAATGGGGAGATCCTTGGGGTTTGCATTTGCTGGAGCTGGGGTGGGGACCGAGGTGACCCGTGCCATGCTGTGCTGTGTATGTGGTGGTGATCTTTGCAAGGCAGTGACACGAGGGCACAAGCAGTGGCACTGAGGGCAGGTACCCAAAACCCAGGGCTGGGAGCAGAGAGGGCAGAGCTGCGCTGGAAGGCGCTGAGCTGCTGGCAGGACATGGCCAGGTGTGGGCAGGACATGGCCAGGTGTGGGCAGGACATGTCCAGATGTGAGCAGGACACGTCCAGGTGTGAGCAGGACATGTCCAGATGTGGGCAGGACAGGTCCAGGTTTGTTCAGGACATGTCCAGGTGTGAGCAGGAGGTGTCCAGGTCCAGGCAGGATGTGTCCAGCTTTGTTCAGGACACGTCCAGGTGTGGGCAGGAGGTGTCCAGGTGTGAGCAGGACATGTCCAGCTTTGTTCAGGACATGTCCAGGTTTGTTCAGAACGTGTCCAGCTTTGTTCAGGACATGTCCAGGTTTGTTCAGAACATGTCCAGCTTTGTTCAGGACATGTCCAGCTTTGTTCAGAATGTGTCCAGTTTTGTTCAGGACCTGTCCAGCTTTGTTCAGGATACATCCAGGTTTGTTCCTGACCTGTCCAAGTTTGTTCAGGACGTGTCCAGCTTTGTTCAGAACATCTCCAGGTCCAGGCAGGCTCACCCCAAGGGAGGACACAGGGGCTGTAGTGGGGTGCCCACCCAGTTCAGCACTGGGATTTCCATTCGTGCTTTGCCAAACTGCTGCCGACTTCAGCCCCGGCTGCAAATAAAGAGTGGGGCCTTGGGGCTGTGCTGGGTTTGGGACTCATCCTGTGGCTTTTGCTTGTGGATGTGACCTCCTGGGTGGAAGGGAGCTGTGACAGGGCTGTGGGAACTCCCTGTTCCCATGCCAGGGTCCTGCCATGTCCCCAAACTCTGTTTTGGGGCGGTGTTTGAGAGCTGCCTTGGGGGGACAGCGACTGCTGGACAAGGGACAGTGCAGGGGAGCGGGTGACAAATAACAAAGGGAAATGGAGGGGAAAAGTAATATCATGCTGTGATGTCATCCTCATCGACATAAATTATATAGAGAATAGTGTGTATTATAATGCATAACAAAAGAAAGTAAAAAAGAACCAAAATTGGATTTATAGTTAATGAGGAGATACTATAAAAATATCTTGTCCTAGCTCCCATTTGCAAAAGTATTTTTCAGCTGGAGGGATATCTATTATTTTTTTCTCTTTTCTTTCTTTCTTAAAAAAAATAATCTTCATACATACAAAGGCTCAGACTGTTAATATTGTTAACCTCTGAAATCAAAATACTCCAACCTGTTTTGTTTGGTGTTTGAAGGGTTTATTTTGATGCATTTCCTGGTGTTTTTTAAAGAGAGAGAGAGGAGGGAAAAAAAGATTAAGATTTTAAAATTAGAACATTTCTTTATAATTTAATATTCTATTTTAATAAATGCATTTATTACATGTAAATGTAGCAAGGAACTGGGCTAATAAAAATACTTTTTATTAGGTAATTTATTATAAGAAAAAAGGATATTTTATTTTATGATAAAGTGATCCTTAAAAGTTTAGAAGGTTTAGAATATATGTAGGTTAAAAAATACATTTGTATCCAGAGTATTGCTTAAAAAGTGTTTTTAATATATGTTTCATTTTTCGTGTGTGCGTGTGTGTATGTAAAGGTGATAGTTATGGTGCAGATAGCCCTTTCCACAAATAAGAAATTAACACAGTTGGATGTATTTAAACAAAAAAAAAAAAAAGATTAAAAAAAAGGTGATTAAAAACAGAGAAGTAGAAGAGAAAAAACCACTATGAACCCAAGCCTGTGCCCCCATCCTGTGGCTGCTCCATCTGGGAACCCCCTTGGAAAGGGTCGAGGTCTGGATTTGGGATTGGGGCAGTTTTTGGGTGGCACAGCCCTTCCTGGGCACCCTGAGCATCCATCCCAGGCTCCCACCCACCTGCCAGGCTGGGGAGCAGCGATTGCTCCTGCTCTGCTTCCCTGGGGCTCGTGGAGAGCTGGGTGCTCGCAGGGCAAAGCTGGCACTGCCAGCTCCCACCCTCCTCCTCCTCCTCCTTGTTGCCAGCCAAAGGAGCCAGAGGAGTTTTGTCCTTGCTCTGCTTGCAGAGAGCCCAGTGTAACGCCAGGATCTGTGGTGCTTTCCCCAGCCTTGCAGACAGGACTGACGGACACTGCTGGCACAGACACCCCCTGGACACGCTCCCGGGGGCTCTGGGTGGTCTCTGGTGCCCCCCTTGAGGCTTTGGCTCCGTCTCTCTCTGTGCTGGGTGAGTGGCAGGGAGCCAGGAGTGTTTGGTGCCAGTGTTGAGGCCAGGCAGGATCTGAGACCATCCCTGGTCATTCCTTTGGAGGTTGAGCCACACCAGAGCCCTGCACTCGTCCTGGTGCTTTGTCCAGCTCACACAGAGCTCCTGGCCAGCTCCAGCCCATCCTAGGAGGGAACAGATCACCCCATCTGCTCCCCAGGGCAGTGTGGGCACAGCTCCTGCTGGACACCCATGGCAGGGACAGCCAGAGCAGAGCGAGTGCCCCCGATGGGTTCTGAGCTTCTGTAAATCCAGGAGAGCACTTCAGCATGGCTCCAGCACATCCTGAGGGGTCTCCCAGCATCTTGTCTGCTTTAGGGGTGTGCTGAGCAGCCACCACCTCCCTGTGGGCTGAGCATGGGGAGAAATTTGTCCCCCCTCACACCCCAAATCCAGCCCGTGCCCTGCAGCAGGATGATGGGGTGATGTTTCTGCTCTGTTGCCTTTCAAAGAAGCATTTTAAAATAAGATTTTTTTTTTTCCTGTTTGTCTGTTTGTTTTTAACCAAAAATGAGAAGAAAAAAAAAAAAAAGTTTGCTTTGATGGGTATTAAAAAAAATGTTAATAATAATAAACACTCAAATTTATTTCATATAATCCTAGAGTAAAGATTAAAAAAAAATTAACTAGTTCAAATAGTAGATGCTATCCATATTGTTTAATCTATAGTAGATCCAAGTGATCCCAGACAGAGCAGAATGTAAAATAAACTTGTGAACACGATCATTGTTAACTTCCCCAGGAATTCCATCTTTTTTTGGTACTATTTTTCTGAAGCAAACGAATAAATGACCGAAAGCCTAACAAAATAACAACCACCAACTGGTACCTTCTGTCAATCAAAGTCCTGAAGTTATTTTTATAGAGGGGAAAAAAAAAGACAAAAAAAAAAGGGATCTAATAATATGTATTTTTTTAAAAATATACGTTTGGGGGTTTATGTTGATTTTTTAATAAAAATAGACAGATTTGGCTAGTCATGGAACAAAATAAGGAAGTTTTAGGCCATTAATTTTTGCCTTATTCTGACTTCCAGCCTTGGGCTTGGAGCAGGAAATCGCAGAAAAATGTTCAAAGTTGCTGTTACTTTCCTTGGGCTGTTGTTGGTTTTTGAACTTCTCCAAGCACCAAAGGTGTGGGAAGCTCCTGGGCTGGGCAGGTGGGGCCGTCCCAGGTGGGAAGGAGAAGGAAAGGAAGATTTGGGCCATCTCCCCTCTGTAAGGTGACAGACAGAGCTCGAGGGCAGCGAGGTGCCAGGAGGAGGCTCTGCCCTTGCACTGGGCAGTGCCAGGGCATTAGGGTTGCTTTGTTCCCTCTTTGTTTTCTTTCTTTTTCTTGGTTCTCTCTCACCCCGGTGCTGAGCGCCTCGAGACGGGCTCGTTGCTTCGCGCGCAGCATCTTCCAGGAGATTTGCTTTGTTGGGCGTCTCTTTGCCTCCAAACATCAGCTTTGAGCATTGCAGCTGCTGTGAGATGTTTGGGAAAGCTCCTGCTGGCCCCAGAGGGCTTTCTCACAGCCCTGATGGGGCCACCACGTCCCTGATCCCCCAGCTTTGCTCCCTGGCAGCTGCCCTGGCACTGTCCTGCTCAGTGGCACTGGTGGCACCTGCCTGGGTCTGGCTGCAGGAGCACAGAGGAGGCTGAGGGCTGTTCTTAGCTGTTGGGTATGGATGGATCTGAGTCCCTGCAGTGCTGAGGGCAGGAGCAAGGGCTCCTGGAGCTGGCAGCAGGCAGGGGGTGATGCGGTGGCACATGGGTTCGGATGCTGAACCCCTGGCGCCAGCGCTGGGGCAGGACGTGTCCCATACCCCTGCCAGCTGCTCCATTCACTCCACAGAGAGGCCAGCACTTCTCTCTGGATGCTTTTCACTGCACCAAAATCTCTGCTTGAAGGAGAGAACTCAGAAAGAAACATCCACGAGGCAACGTTGTCATTAGCAAAGAAAACCCCCTTGGGAGTTGCTTCCCTCTGGGTTTAGCCTTTGCTCCTCTCCTCTGAGCTGTGGCTCAGCTGTAGCAAACCCACGGATCTCCTGCAGCTTGGGAGCATCCACACAGATGCCTTGAGGAGCACGGTGGCCTCCCCTTGCCCCCTGCCTGCCTCGGGGGGCCGGGGGGGCCCTTACCAGCATTCATCACTCAGCAAAGCCATGCAATAGGTCAGGACAGGAATGAAGACAGTTCTCATTCGGTTTCTGAGCATAAATAGCACTGTGAATCTGAGATCCCTCCCCTGGGACCCTCCTTGGTGCTGGGGTGTTTTGGGGAGCGGGGCAGGGCGGCTCCTGCACTTCTGGGGGGTTCACACTTGGTGAATCAAGCGCCTGGTCCTTCCCTGCCGGGGTGGCGAGGCAGCCTGTTTGCTCTTTCAGTTTTGTTTTACCTCATTTTTAATTTTGTTTTTTAATTTGATACTTGAAGAAGCGTCAGTGATGGACATTGTGCATTGTGGTGCCCCTGGACTGGAGAGTGGATGCACTTTATTGTCACTTGTGTGTCACAGTGGCTCCATCCCACCCGTGCGAGCCCCAGCCAGGTGTCCTTGGTGTGGCAGCAGAGCCAGCATGGGCTGGTTCTTCCAAAAACCCTTTCTAGGATGTTTAGGGAGCAATCTCTGTGTTTTAGTGTGGGTTTTCACATCCTGTAGAAACTTGAAGTCACGTTCTGCTGTCAGTTGACCCAGTGGAAAATTCAGCTGGGGTTGTGCTGGGGCAGAATTTGGTTTGCCCATGCGGCTCCTGCCTCCCTCCCCTGTGACCCCCCTGTTCCAGTAGGTTTCTCTGCTGGAATCTGGAATCTGGAGGCTGCAGCATCCCTGCTGGATCTGCTCCAGCAGCGCTTCAGGGCTGCTAATGGAGCAAATTGAAAGTCACCCCCAGTAAAGTGACACTAATGTAAAATCTGGAGTAGTTCCACTACTGTCTGTGTGAAAATGAAGCCCCCCTCCAATGGTGGCACCGGGTTGCTGACAGCAGGATGTGCTTTCTGGGCTTATGATGATGCTTTTGAAACAACTTGCAGAGAAAAGGAGCAGTGAGAGGCAGCAGTGTGGTGTGGCCATTGAGATCTGCTGCTGGCTCCCAGGAGCTGGGGCACAAAGCTGGTCACAGGCTGTTTTGCTTATCTGTGAAACCATCAGCAATTCCTTTTTCCCTTTTTATTTATGAATTCTGTTGAAGATAATCATTAAAAAAGGGGGAAAAAAAAAGACCAGGGGCTGGATCCTGTTTTGCAGTATGGGATTTGCTCCTGAGTTAGAAAGCAGTGCTAAGCAAACATGAAAGGCAATGGGCACGAGGGCTGGAGGATCCTCGCAGGTGTGGCAGAGCCAGCTCTGATCCCAGCCCCAGGCACGCCAAGGAAACGCCCAGGGACACCCAGAGCATCCCTGTGCTGCTGCTGCAGAGCATTTCCTGTGGCTCTGCCCTGTATCAAACACACCCAGGCTGCAGCGGCTGCCCTGGGGCTGTGCCAGAGCGGCTCCTGTGGGATTTCCCACTGAAATAACCCCCAGGGCAGGGGGTCCCTGCAGAGCTGATCTCCCCCAGCCCTCCCCAGCCCTTCATGGCTCTGCTTGCACAGCACCACGTTGGCTTCCTCTGCTCAGAATGATGCACACGGGGCTGGCACAGCTCCTGCCCCACGCTTCTCCCACCTCACGCTGAGCCAGCTGGGCACGGCGTCCCCTGGCATCGCCACGCCAGCTCCGTGCCCCTTCCGTTCAAAGTCCATTCCCTAGTATTTTTATTTTGTGTTTGCCTTTTTTTGTTGTTGTTGTTGTTTTTGTTTTTTTCCTCTTTTCTTTTAACATCATAGGAAACCTGTAGTCGGGATTGTTACTATTGGAAACCGATCACATGTTCCATCCAGGTATTTTCATCTCTCTCTGGCAAAAATAAAGGCCTGAGAGAGAGATATAACCGAACATAGAAGTAGAGTTAGGCTTGTTGTCTGAGTTTTGAGGCATATAGTATAATGGGAGAAGGAAAAAAAAAATTAAAATAAAATAAAATTAAAATAATGATGTTGCACAACTTGTAGAAAACAAAGAAGGGAAAGGGTTAATGTATTAAATGTGCTAAATTACATTAAGAACTTAATTTTATTAAAGTATTATTACTTAAGAAACTTGGTGTCTGCTCTTGATTTGTGTCTGTTCACACTTTAGGAAGAGCCAGGGCAGTGGGGCTGGACCTTCCTCTGCCACCCCTCCTGTGTGTCCCACCAGCCCCTTGCTTTTGGCAGCAATTCTTGGGGTTCATTAAAGCCCCTGTGAGATGAGGAGCCTCCCAAGGCAGCTGCTTCTCCCAGAGCTGGGGATAGCAGGTCCCACCCCTGTGTCACATTTCACCCTTCCCACTTCTCCATCCCAGCAGAAAACACCCAAAAACTGGAAAGCCTGGATTAAAATTGTTGCCAAGCCCAAAAGTGCCTCCATGAGTCCATAAATGAACCCACCAGCCCTGTGCCCCTGGCTGATGGCACATCCCATGGCAGTGGGGCCCGAGGGATGCTTGGCACAGCCCTGTCCCTTTGTGGAGCAGCATCCCTGCCCTCCATGCCCACCCCTCCTGTGTGTCCCACCAGCCCCCTGCTTGTGGCAGCAATTCTTGGGGCTCATTAAAGCCCCTGTGAGATGAGGAGCCTCCCAAGGCAGCTGCTTCTCCCAGAGCTGGGGATAGCAGGTCCCACCCCTGTGTCACATTTCACCCTTCCTACTCCTCCACCCCAGCAAAAACCACCCAAAAACTGGAAAACCTGGAACAAAACTGAGCTACCGAGCCCAAAAGTGCCTCCATGAGTCCATAAATGAACCCACCAGCCCTGTGCCCCTGGCTGATGGCACATCCCATGGCAGTGGGGCCCGAGGGATGCTTGGCACAGCCCTGTCCCTTTGTGGAGCAGCATCCCTGCCCTCCATGCCCACCTCTCCAGCCCCTGGGGCTGACATCACCTCTTGGCACTGTGCTGTGGGCAGATGGTGTGGGAGGAGGGAGGTGGTGCTTGGCACTTTTTTCCACTTTTTTCCTGCACGTTTCCAGGGCTTTTCCAGCTGAGGTGGGCATGGGGTGAAGCACAGCCACCATCCAACCTGGGACAGCCCCCAGAGCTGCAGGCAGAGCCAAGGTTTTGTAGCAGAGCCAGCCCAGGGATCAGGCTGCCTCTGGAGGGGCAGTGGGTGGGTAAAAAGGGGCACCCCTATGGTGTGGCTGCTTCTGCACCCCATTTGTGCATCCCTGTGCAGGCAGCAGGATCCAACCTGTTCTAATCCTGAATTTCAAGCTCTCCCCTCGGGCCTCCCAGCCCTCCTCACCCTCCATTGCCTGTGGGTGCTTCCCTGCAGCCCCACTGCTCTTGCCTCAAGGAGAGACCTGGCAGAAAGAGAAAAGGCTCCAACAGCAGCTTTATTTGGGGATTTTGCCTCAATTTCTGTTTCATTGACAATTCATGCCCCAAGGGGGAACCATGGCCTGGATCCTACTGGCACAGCCAAGTGAGATGCAGACACTGGGGGCAGCTGTGGAGAGAAAGATCCCCCAAAACCCCACAGACAGGGGCCACATTCCCAGTACTGATCAATGGGGCTGGCCTTCCCACCTTCACCCCTTTGACTGACACCTGCCAATCACCCTGACAGCAGCACGGGGCTCAGCAGGGTCTGTCCCAGTACCCTGGGGGTGGCTGCTGTCCCCCAGGCAGGGGGCAATGCCACTGTCACCCTGCTCAGCAGGCACCCCATGCAGTGGTGGCATGTCCCCAGGCACAGTGGCCAAACGCTGGAGCAGGGCAGGGCCAGCTATGCCAGGGGGACCTCGAGGAGTTCCCCAGTGCTGACCCTGGCTGCCCCACAGGGTTCTGTGCAGAGGGACCATGTGCACATCATCCCTGCCCTCACCCCAAATCCCTGCTGTCCCCTCCTAGGGGCTCCCCATCCCATGCTCCCATCTCTTTCCATGGGGGAGTCACAGCTTTTCCCTTGGCTGGGGTCACACAGAAACACAGAGGCACCCCCACAGCCCTCCCTGGATGGCCCCAGAGACACTCCCAGCTCTCAGGGATGAAGGGACAGGGCTGGGCACCACAGGACACATCACTGCTGGCCTCAGCAGGCAGGAGAAGGAGGCACCCAGTGTCCCCTCCACACCCAGGGTGTCACCAAACAGGGACTCAGCACGTTCAGACTTGCTCAGTGCCACCCAGTGAGTGTGCCTGCAGGGCTGAAGGGAGCAGGGACACAGGGGATGGCATGGGGAGAGGGGGGACACCCTCCTGCTTTGCCTCCCCCGTTTTTGTCGGTGCTACACAAACACGGGCAGAGCAGCACAAGAGCAGGGGGATGATGCACAAACAGCAGGCAGAGCTCACTGCCCTGCCCAGAGCTGCAGGCTGGGGATGCCACCATGGGCTGGGGGGCACGGTGGGGGCAGCCCAGGGGCTCAGATGTTCTGGCAGCATGGTGCCTGCCTGGCCTCCTGCTGCGTGGGCAGCACCTGGATGGGCTCGATGGAGGTGGAGGGGCCAAACTCGGACTCTGACTGTCCTGTGATCTGCCTCTGCGACACGATGTGGTAGATCTCTGCCAGAGAGAGAGGGAAAGGGAAAATGTTCTTTAAATAAGTATTTCAGTGGGGGATCTGCTCCCTCCTGTCACAGACATCTTTTATGGAAAATACTTTCCTTAAGATTTTTCCTCCTGAGAAGCTGGGAGGCCTCAGGAACAAAACGTAAACAATGATTATCTGCTGCTGTGGAATGCAACAGGTGGATCTGTGATTGGCCCATGTTAATTGTTTCTAATTAATGGCCAATCACAGTGAGCTGGCTCAGACAGAGCGTCCGAGCCACAAGTCTTTGTTATAACCTTCTTATTCTATTCTTAGCTGGCCTTCTAATGAAATCCTTTCTTCTATTCTTTTAGTATAGTTTTAATATAATATATATCATAAAATAATAAATCAGCCTCCTGAAACATGGAGTCAGATCCTCATCTCTTCCCTCATCCTCAGATCCCCCTGTGAACACCATCACACCCTCCACAAACACACAGCTGCCCACCTCTCCCCAAGAAGGGCAGCAGGATTCCAAGCCAGACCCCACCCAGGCTCCCAGGGGTTGTCCTGAGAGGCCACAACGTCCAAAACCATCTCCACACTCCTGTCCCTGCCTTTCCTGGCTGCCCCTTACCCGAGAGGATGTTGTGGAAAGCTGTCTCCACGTTGGTGGAATCCAGAGCCGACGTCTCAAGGAAGGACAGCCCATGCTTCTCTGCAAGAACAGCGTGAGCTCAGGTGGGTGCCAGGATCTCCAGCCAGGTGGGAATGGAGCAGGGAAAGACCAAACTATGCCAGGGGGGCCTTGAGGGGGTCCCCAGTGCTGACCCTGGCTACCACACAGGGAGATGTGCAGAAGGACCATGTGCACATCATCCCTGCCCTCACCCCCAAATCACTGGTGTCCCCTGTCCCCTCCTTGGGACTTCTCAAAGGCCAGAGCCCCCCCAGCCCCTGCTCCCATCTCTTTCCATGGAAGAGCCACAGCTTTACCCTTTGCTGGGGGGGGGGTCACAAGGAGGGGCTGCACAGGATGGGGGAAGATGTAGGGGGATAGAATATAAGTAAATAAAGGTAGTATAGAAAGTAATCTGGCCCCCTAAAGAGTTGCAGCTGGGTTAATTATTAAAGATTAGGAGCAGGCCTGATTTTAAGAAGAGTGTTATAAAAGAGGGGATAGGTTGGTTGAGGGAAACTGGACTCAGCTGGCTGCTGTGAGGACAAGGAAGAGTCACTAGAGGAGCTGCCCACAAGAAACATGAAGGAGGTGCGAAACTCTGGCAATATGGAACCCTTGCAGTGTAATGACAACAGGAAGATACCTGCAAAGCTCCTGGCCTCGTCGGTGGGCACAGCCCTCAGGTGCCTCAGGTCACTCTTGTTGCCCACCAGCATGATGACAATGTTGGCATCGGCGTGGTCCTGCAGCTCCTTGAGCCAGCGCTCGGCGTTCTCGTACGTCAGGTACTTGGCAATGTCATAGACCAGCAGGGCCCCCACTGCCCCTCGGTAGTACCTGGGGGTCACACACATCTCTTATCAAAAATCCTTTCCTTAGGATTGTTCCTCTTGAGAAGCTGAGAGGTGTGGCTGGCAGGGGGCTATTTACAAATCACAAATGATATATGGGCTGCTGTGGAACGTGCCTTGAGCTGTTTTATTTTCCAGCATCACTCTCATTGCATGGTTATGGCAATGGGAAGATGCCAGCAGCTCACATCTTAGGCAGTAGACAAAGAACTTCATGTTACAACTTACTTTATAAGCTTCTCGACCAATCACACAAAGCAAAAGCATATTGAGTTAATACACAGGCCATTGTTCTATTTGTCCTTGCTTTTCAACAGTTTAAATAATTTTTCTGCTGACCTATCTCATGGCTGCTGCTTGGCTCTAACCACAGTTCTGCTGTCTCTGAGGCCTGCCTTTTGCAGCTTTCCCAAAACCCTCTAATTTTGTGGATTCCCACAAGAGGCTTCAAGAGCAAAATGCAAACAATGGTTATCTGCTGCTGTGGAATGCAACAGGTGCATCTGGGATTGGTCTCATGTGGTTGTTTCTAATTAATGGCCAATCACAGCCAGCTGGCTCGGACTCTCTGTCTGAGACACAAGCTTTTGTTATCATTGTTTCTTTTTCTATTCTTAGCTAGCTTCTGATGAATTCTTCTAATCTTTTAGTATAGTTTTAGTATAATATATATTATAAAATAAGAAATCAAGCCTTCTGAAACATGGAGTCAGATGCTCATCTCTTCCCTCATCGTGGGACCCCTGTGAACAGGGTCACACCTGGGGACAGGGGGGCACAGGGAGGGGACAGGGTCACAGCAGGGCCCCAGACAAGGGCTCCAAGCTGGAAGAAGGAGACTCACGCGGAGGTGATGGCACGGTAACGCTCCTGCCCGGCCGTGTCCCAGATCTGAGCCTTCACTGTCTTGTTGTCCACCTAGGTCACAGATATGTTTTATTAAAAATCCTTTCCTTAGGATTTTTTTCTCCTGAGAAGCTGAGAGGCCTCAGGAACAAAATGCAAACAAAGATTATCTGCTGCTGTTAGCCTTTTAAGCTAAAGAAAGATCGTTTCCCCCGTTTAATGATATGCCTCAACTAAACCCCAGCCCCATGCACATTTCATGACTCACTTTCTCTTTAATTATCCAACCCAAACTTCTGTCATTCTGTATCAATAAACTCCCCTCTAGCAAACCACCCATCACTCCAAGCACTGCCCCCTGAACCTGACCATGCAACAGGTGCATCTGTGATTGGTCTCATGTGGTTGTTTCTAATAAATGGCCAATCACAGTCCAGCTTCTTGCACTGTCTCAGTCAGACACAAACCTTTGTTATTTCTTCTTCTTCTATTCTTAGCTAGCCTTCTGATGAAATCCTTTCTTCTATTCTTTTAGTATAGTTTTAATATATTAAATATAACATTAAATATAATATAATATATTATATTATAGTTATATATATAACTATATAAAAATATATATAGTTATATATAAGTATATATATAAATATATACTTATATATATAAATATGTATAAAATACATATTTAAATATATATAAAAATATACTTATATATATTTAAATAGAAATATACTAGAAATAAATACATATATTTATCTCTAATATTTATAATGTGATATTTATATTAGAAATATACATATTGTATAAATATGATGTATAATATAATGTATAAAATATTTATATACTATATAAATATTATCTATTATATAATATTTATATGTTTATATATTTATATATTTATATAAATATAATATCGTTATATTTATATAGAATATTGATATGCTTATATTTATAGTGTGGGTATATTATACATTATATATATATATATATATACATAAATCAATACATGTCAGTAAATTTACATATCAATAAATCAATATATATAATAAATCAAGCCTTCTGAAACATGGAGTCAACATTCTCATCTCTTCCCTCATCGCAGGACACCTGCAAACACAAACACCACCACACACCTGGATGCTCCTGGTGGCAAACTCCACCCCGATGGTGCTCTTGCTCTCCAGGTTGAACTCGTTGCGGGTGAAGCGGGACAGCAGGTTGCTCTTGCCCACCCCTGAGTCCCCGATGAGCACAACTGGGTGGGCACAAACACAGGGTCAGCTCTGCCAGGCAAGGGGAACCCACATCCCACAGCCTGGCAGGGATGGGACTCCCCCATCTATCCCCACATCTCCATCTCATGCAGGAGGAGCTGCCTCCATCCCTCCCAGCAGCGTCGCTGCTGCCTGTAAATCCCCTTGAGAAAATCCCTGACAGCACTGGGAAGTTACCAGAAGTGGAGGGGTTGGATGCAACCCCCCTAAAACAAAACCCAACCCGAAAAATAAAACAAATTCTATCATAAATTCCTCTCTCCGAGATCTACGGCCTGAAAAACCATTGTTATAAAATTTAACTAAAGGAATGCCGAACTGTCCCCTCCTTTCCCCCTTCCCTCCCCCTGGGGGATGGGAAAGCACTGATGATCTGCACTGATGTACCCAAAATGGGCAGAAAAGCAGGGCCAGGAGTGTGCAGGGAGAGCCAGGCAGAGCTGGGGCTCCTCTTGCCAACCCTGAGTGCCCTCCAGCCCTGAGGGCACTCTGGAGGACTTTTAGACATGGTTGGAAAGGGAGCATCCTCCTCCTCCTCCTCTGCTGCAGCCCATGAGCTGGGAAGTCCCTGGGTGTGGGTTAAATGCACTTTGTGCCTGTCCCAGATCAGGCTTGGTTCCTGTAAAACCTGGTGAAACAGGCTCTGGAGGAGCTTTATCACACACCTCCCCAGTCTAGTTTGTTGAGTTTATGACTCAACAGGTTTTGGTTTTAATTTTTAAGTTATTTTTTAATTCCTTCACTGCCTATCCTGCTCATTGCCCAGGTGCACTCAGACACTTCACCCACCTGTGGGACACATCTCCCCAGTTCCAACTCAATTCCCAGTTCATGGGACAGGAGGGCACTCCCAAATCCCTCCATCTTCTCTTCTGAACCCCCATTCCAAAAACCCCAAAATTCTACATTTTCACCCTGTGACAAACTAACTATCATTCTTCATAAACTCTCATGACTTGTAAATCCTCATATAAAGTTGGTGATTTTCTCCATGGGTTAAAATCAAAGGTGCAGGGGTCTTGGGCTTCAAGGTCCAAGGTCTCTGAGCCCCCAGCAAGGGGCTGGAGCCCTCCAGGGAACCCAGAGGAGTTTCCGGGGTTCTGACCATCGTGGTCTCTGGAGTCCTTAAAAGAACAGGAGAACTCAGTTTTCAATGCCAGGGCAGCTCATCCCTTCCAAAGCAGGGGCAAAGTCAAAGGGAAATGCAACGTTCAGGGGCTTGGATTAGTGCTCCCAGGGTGCAGGACAATCGGGAATGGCTTCCCACTGCCAGAGGGCAGGGTTGGGTGGGATATTGGGAGGGAATTCTTGGCTGTGAGGGTGGTGAGGCCCTGGCACAGAGAAGCTGTGCCTGCCTCATCCCTGGAAATGTCCAAGGCCAGGCTGGACAGGGCTTGGAGCAACCTGGGACAGTGAACTAAGGGGTGGGACAAGAGGAGCTTTACAGTCCCACCCACCCCAAGCACTCTGTGATGCAGTGGAGGAGCTGCCCTTGGCTCCTTCACTGGCTGTCCTGAGCTCTTCCAGCTTCCCCCAGTGAGCCCACAGAGCTGCTGGGTTTCCTGGCACCAGCCTGAGGGCTTTGTCAGCTGCACTGGTGTAGGAGGCTTTGCACCGTGCAGGGGAGCCACATCTACGAGCTGGAGCTGAGGGAAGGAGTTATCCAGGCCATGGAGCTGCTGCCTCCCCAGCCCAGCTGCCACAGCACCCATCCTGGCAGTGCCACCATGCCCCAGGGCAGGCTCCAGAGGGCTTTGGGCACGCCAGGGGTGCAGGGTGGGTGCTGCAGCCTGTGGGGGTGATGAGCCCCCTGTCCCTGAGCGTGAATGGCTCCAGGAGCTGCAGCAGCACCCCCTAGGCCAGGCACGAAAGCATTTGGCACTTTCTGTCCTCACTGCAGGGATGGAAACAGCCTGGAGCTCCTCACAGGGCCCCAGGGAAGGGTGTGAGGAGCAGCCATGGCCAGAGCTGCTCCTCAGCCACCCTGAGCCCCTCCAGCAGCACAGGAGGGGACACTGCACAGCTGGGATGTGCATTATGCTTTGCTGATGCTCCCACCTCAGTGGAACTGGGGATGATGCTGCTTCCAGCTGTGAGAATCTCTCTTTTCTCATGGGGGAGAGCTGCTGCACCCTGGGAGCACTAATCCAAGCCCCTGAACGTTGCATTTCCCTTTGACTTTGCCCCTGCTTTGGAAGGGATGAGCTGCCCTGGCACTGAAAACTGAGTTCTCCTGTTCTTTTAAGGACTCCAGAGACCACGATGGTCAGAACCCAGGAAACTCCTCTGGGTTCCCTGGAGGGCTCCAGCCCCTTGCTGGGGGCTCAGAGACCTTGGCACAAAGCCACAGACCCCTGCACCTTTGATTTTAACCCATGGAGAAAATTACCAACTTTATGTGAAGATTTACAAGCCACAAGAGTTTAAGCATAATGACATTTTGTCACAGGGTGAAAAAGTAAAACTTTGGGGTTTTTAGAGTGGGGCTTCAGAAGCCAAGATGGAGGGGTTTGGGTGTGCCTTGTCCTTCTTCTTTCTTCGTCTTGGCCTCCATCTTCTGCTGTGATGGTGGCACTTTTGGATTGGTTTAAGGTAGAAACTCACTATCTAGCATAAGTGATAGGTATCGGGAAGTTACTGTGAATAATGTACACACAGTTTTTAGTATAAAAAGATAACACTGCCTCAAGGTGGTCTATGTGCCATGAACTGACCTGCTGGACAGACCATAGCAGGTCAGAAAAAGAATGTTAGAAATAACAGAGAATAAACAACATTGAAAACCAGAACAGAAGAATCCTGACTCCTTCTTCGATCTCGGGGCTGGGAAAAAAGAGACTTTCCAACACCTCGGGGTCATCTCAACCACATAAACCCTGAGATCCTGGCATCCCTGGGCGGGCAGCTGGGCTTGGCTCGGGATGATGAGCTCAGACCACTGAACACCAGACTCAATCCCAGCCTGGGAAGAGGCACACCATCGGAGAAAAAATTCCTGAGCGGACAACCTGATCTCTGCTGAGAGACAAGTCGCTTCAAGCTCAACCCAGAAAGGAGGAAACCCCAAAGCACCTGGCACCTCCTCACCTGTGAGCTGCTGGCCAGGACAACCTCCAGATTGACCCAGCTTTTGGTTGGACAGGTCAAAATTGAGAACATGGGGGTAGCAGATTCCCAGGATGCACGCTGATGATGCAGAAACCGTAAGTCAGAACAGGGGGGTTTTGCCCCGTTTCACGGACACGGCTGTCACAGACACATTTTATGAAAAATCCTTTCCTTAGGGTTTTTCCTCCTGAGAAGCTGGGAGGCCTCAGGAACAAAATGTAAACAATGGTTATCTGCTGCTGTGGAATGCAACAGGTGCATATGTGATTGGTCTCATGTGGTTGTTTCTAATTAATGGCCAATCACAGCCCAGATGGCTCGGACAGAGAGTCTGAGCCATGAGCTTTTGTTATTCATTCTTTCTTTTTCTATTCTTAGCCAGCCTTCTGATGAAATCCTTTCTTCTATTCTTTTAGTATAGTTTTAATGTAATATATATCACAAAATAATCAATCAAGCCTTCTGAAACACGGAGTCAGATCCTCGTCTCTTCCCTCATCCTAAGACCTGGTCACACACAGCAGAGGTATCAGTGGGATGGGACACCCTGAGAGCCAGGAGGGGATGAAGAGCCTGTGGTGAGCTGCTCCCAGGGAAAGAACAACAGGGGATGGACAGACATACAAGGACCATGAGCTGAAGGCCCCTCAGAGCCACGCAGCTGGCACAGCACCGGGTAGGAAATGCAGAACAAAGCAGCTGGAGGAGCTCCTGTCTGGGCACCCCACTGCAGGCACCACTCAGCATCAGAGTTTCCCCCATCTCAGGTGCCAGAGTGACTCCAGGCAGGAGGATTTTCCTGGGCAGCAGCCAGGGGAGGTGTGCACGGAGCCAGGGGCTACCAGAGCGTGGCTGGCTGGAATTACGTCCTGTGCTGGCTGGAATTACTCAGGGCCTTGCAGGCAGGCCTGAGTGGGTAGGTTGACTCACAGGTGAGCTCACAGCCTGGATTTTACAGCTCAGGAGGCAGCTGTGGCATTGCCAGGATGTCCCTTTGCTTCCCCAGCACTGCTTTGGCCACAGCAGAGCGCATGGCAGGCACAGCGATGGGGGTACTGGGCAGAAATGCCAATGTCATGTCTCCAAGAGCCTGTCCCTGTCCCCCACCCTTCCTGGGCACAGCAGAGAGGTCAGAGCATGACCAGCACCAGGAAGGGTCCCTGGATGCTGGGGAGCAGCAGGGCTTTCTCTCCTGGGGGAGATCACTCAGCTCTCAGCTGGGCTCCCTTTACCCAGCGCCACAGAGCAGAGCACCCATGGGTGCTCAGGGCCTGACACAGCACCCACAGAGTCCCATGGAGCAGCCCTCCCCAGCACCCTGCCATGGTCACAGCCACAGCCACCCTGCCATCCTACCCTGGTCACAGCCACCCTGCCCTGGTCACAGCCACCCTGTCCTGGCCACAGCCACCCTGCCCTGGCCACAGCCACCCTGCCCTGGCCACCCTTCCACAGCCACCCTGCTGTGGTCACAGCCACCCTCCAGGGCACTGCACACTCGGGCTGGGGCTGCAGCCCCCTCCTCAGGAGCCAAGAGCAGCTGTGATGAGCATCGGGACCACAAACCACAGGAGCAGCTCTAGCAAACCCTCTGACCACCTCAGCCTCAGCAGCACCCACCCTCCTGCACAGCACAGTGAGACACCACAGCAAGCCCCCCACTCCTGTCCTGCGAACTGGGAATTGAGTGTTCTATCCCAGTACAACCCCCCTCCCCATCCCCTGCACTGGGAGCTGAGTGTTCTATCCCAGTACAGTCCCCCTCCTATCCCCTGGACTGAGAGCTGAGTGTTCTATCCCAGTACAAGCCCACCCCGTAAACTGGGAGCTGAGTGCTCTATCCCAGTACAAGCCCCAGCTCCCCATCCCATGAACTGGGGGCTCAGTGTTCCATCCCAGTCCAAGCCCCCCATCCCATGAACTGGGGGCTGAGCGTTCCATCCCAGTCCAAGCCCCAGTTCCCCATCCCCTGCACTGGGAGCTGAGTGTTCTATCCCAGTACAGTCCCCCTCCTATCCCCTGGACTGAGAGCTGAGTGTTCTATCCCAGTACAAGCCCCAATTCCCCATCCCATAAACTGGGGGCTCAGTGTTCTATCCCAGTCCCAGCCCCAGCTCCCGCCCCACACCAGGGGTGCCCGCAACGGGCTCAGAGCTGGCACGGGCACGGCGGGCACGGGCAACAGACCCACCTTTGAAGAGATAATCGTACTCATCGTCCTTGCCCCGCATCTCTCCCAGCTCCGCAGCCCCGCTCCCACTGGGCCAACTGGGATTTCCGGCCCTTCCCAGCCCGGCCAGGGGCTGTCCCCAGGCACCCATTGGTGGCCACAGCCTTTCCTGCTCCGCGCCCATTGGCGGCCAGGGCTGCCCGTCACACTCAGGTGTGCTCACCTGGGCCAGGTGAGGGGGCAGGGACACGGCAGCGCCTGTGTGCGCTCCTGATGGGGACAGCGCGCCCCGCACAGAGCCCGGGCGTGACACGGAGCGGGGCTGGTGCAAAGAGAAATCCAGTGAAAACACGAGAATCCAGCAGGAATTATCCCCATTCCGAGGGGTTTCAGATAGCCGGCAGAGGCTGCGTCATTGTCTGCACTGATAAAGATCAAACAGGGGAGCTAAACTGGGAAAGGCTGCGTGGGGAGGGGGCACGGGGGGCACGGGTTTAGGGTGGGAGGGAGTGCAGGGGGCACAGGTTTAGGGTAAAAGGGGCACAGGGGGCACGGCTTTAGTGTGGGAGGGGGCACAAGGGGCACGGCTTTAGGGTGGGAGGGGGCACAGCTTTAGGGTGGGAAGGGGCACAGGGGGCACGGCTTTAGGGTGGGAGAGGGGGCACAGGATGAGCCCAGCTTTAGGGTGGGAGGGGGCACAGGGGCCATGGCATCGGGGTAGGGGGGCACAGGGGAGCCTTGGCATCGGGGTAGGAGGGGGCACAGGGGCCATGGCATCGGGGTAGGAGGGGGCACAGGGGAGCCTTGGCATCCAGCTTGGCAGCTTTGGAGGCCACGATCTTCAGCACATTATGAAGGTGGGGAGCCCCAGGGCGTGGAGCACAAACACGCAGGAATTCCAGCTCAGTAAACCTGCATTTCACAAGTCCTTTAATGATTGTGTCACGCCCCTGCTGGACACGGAGCTGCTCCCTGCCCCGTGGCACCGGGCCCTGCTGGGACAGCCAAGGGCTGAGCGCTGCCACTTCACACCCCAGAGCAGTCCCTGGTGGGACAGACACCTGCAGGGCAGCCTCATCTCAGCGCAGGGCACAGGGTGGCCCTACAGGAGCCACAGGTAATCAGAGAGGCTCCTGTTGCTGGCACGATCCTGCCCAGAACCTCCTGGCTCCTTCCTCAGAGGGTGTCCTGGTCATTTTGCCCTGCAGGTCCAGAAGGGCTGAAACGATTGGTGACAATGGTGATGCTAATCAGGGCCCAGCAAAAATGCAACAGAGCTCCTGGAACTGCGGCTTCTCACTGTTTATGGCACGATTTAACCCCTCCCTGTCCAGGCTGCTGGACCCCACTGCACCAGGACAGGGGTGGCACTGCGGGCAGGGTGACACCAGCTGGTGCTGGGGGCCACTGGTGTGTCCCGGGCTTGTGGGGGTCCCTGGGGACGTGCTGGGGTGCTCAGAGGGCCACGCAGCACGGGCGCCTCTCTGCCTGTGCTGGGGCTGTGCTCGCAGGGCTCTCACTGGCAAGTGACACCGTGTTGCTTTGGCTGCTCCTCTGCTTCTGCTTCTGCACTTTGTGGAAGATTTCTGCAAAAGAAGAAGTGCTGGGGAGGGGGGTCTGTGTGTCAGGCAAAGCCCCCTGGGGATGCAGGGACAGCTTCAAGCCTGCAGCCCCCACTGCTGGGTGTGCTGGTGGCTCCCCTTCACCTCTGCACAGCACAGGGGTGACAAGGGGTGAGGGACAGAATGTAAGAAAATAGTGCAGAAGGGAATCTCATCCTCATCTCTGAGGAGTTGGAGCTGTGCTAATTACCAAAGGTTAGGAACAGGCCTGCTCTTAATAGGCCACGATAAGGATGAGTGCTATAAAAGAGTGGGTTAGATGGTCGAGAAGACAGCTGGAGTTTGTTGGCAGGGCTGTGAGGAGCTGTCCATGAGCAATCACCGAGGATGCATGGAACTTTTGCAATAAGATAAAAACAACAAGGGACAGGGCCTGCATCCCTGCAGCGCTTGGGAAACACCCTGTGCTTGGGCCATTTCCTCTTGCCCAACCTGGGATTAGTGCTTCACCCTGTGCTGGGGCTGGCAGCTCACTGGGCCAGGCTGGCTCAGCATGGCATGGCATGGAACAGCACTGCATGGCATGGGATAGCACTGCATGGCACAGCACACCTCACTGCCTGGATGCTGCATTCCTGAAGAGCTGCTCTTGGACTCCATCCTTGGCCCCCCAGGTCCCCCCAGCCGGTTTGGCAGGATGCTGGAGACACCAAGTCATGAGCCCAGGACAACAGGAAGGAGACTGGAGATTATGGGGGAGAAGCAGCTCCTGGGGCTTCAGGGACGCCCAGGGGCCGTGAGAACAAAGCTTCGGGTGTGGGGAGTGAAACGCCCAGCACCAAAGGCTGAAAACCAAAGCAGACAGAGAGGCAACACCAAAAGACCTCATGAAAATAGCCCCAAATAGCTCAAGTGGAGCAGGGAGAGAAGTGCTGCACATCATCTGCCCAGCCCTGCACCCCTGGGATCTGCTGCAGCACAGCAGCAGCGCCTGTACCCTTCAGGATGGTCTCGAATGCTTCCTCAACATTGGTGGAGTCCAGCGCCGAGGTCTCCACAAACAGCAGCCCGTTGTTGTCTGCAAGGAGAGGAGACCCCTGAGATGATGCAGACCCCATGGCTCCAACCTGGAGCACCTTTAGAGGTGTTCAGCCCCGTGGCTCCAATCTGGAGCACCTTTAGAGGCGTTCAGGTGCCATGGCTCCAATCTGGAGCACCTTTAGAGGTGTTCAAGTGCCATGGCTCCAATCTGGAGCACCTTTAGAGGTGTTCAAGTGCCATGGCTCCAATCTGGAGCACCTTTAGAGGCGTTCAGGTGCCATGGCTCCAATCTGGAGCACCTTTGGAGGTGTTCAGCCCCATGGCTCCAATCTGGAGCACCTTTAGAGGTGTTCAAGTGCCATGGCTCCAATCTGGAGCACCTTTGGAGGTGTTCAGCCCCATGGCTCCAATCTGGAGCACCCTTAGAGGTGTTCAAGTGCCATGGCTCCAATCTGGAGCACCTTTGGAGGTGTTCAGCCCCATGGCTCCAATCTGGAGCACCTTTAGAGGTGTTCAGGTACCATGGCTCCAATCTGGAGCACCTTTAGAGGTGTTCAGGTGCCATGGCTCCAATCTGGAGCACCTTTAGAGGTGTTCAGGTCCACCCTGTTGGGGAGGTTCTCAAGCCCCCAGCCCTGCGGGGGAGTTCCAGCCTGTACCTGCAAACATTTTGGCCTCCTCCATGGGCACCTCTCGAGCCTGTGCGAGGTCGGTCTTGTTCCCCACCAGCATGACAACGATGCTGGCCTCAGCATGGTCGTAGAGCTCCTTCAGCCAGCGATCCACCACATCGTACGTCTGGTGCTTGGTGATATCAAACACCACCAGAGCACCCACAGCCCCCCGGTAATACCTGTGAGAGACACCCACCATCATTCCCCGCTCCAGATCCCCCCCAGCACCCATTGTCACCCGTGGGGCTGCAGCCAAGCCCCAGCAGGGCCGGCTCTGAGGTCCTTACGCCGAGGTGATGGCGCGGTAGCGCTCCAGCCCCGCCGTGTCCCAGATCTGAGCCTTGACCGCGGCGTCTCCCACCAGGATGGTGCGCGTGGAGAACTCCACGCCGATGGTGGTGCGGCTGTCGTGGTTGAACTCGTTGCGGGTGAAACGAGACAGCAGGTTTGTCTTGCCCACCCCTGACTCACCAATCAGCACAACTGTGGGGAGAAGAAGGAAGGAAGGAAGGAAGGAAGGAAGGAAGGAAGGAAGGAAGGAAGGAAGGAAGGAAGGAAGGAAGGAAGGAAGGAAGGAAGGAAGGAAGGAAGGAAGGAAGGAAGGAAGGAGAGGAAGGAGAGGAAGGAGAGGAAGGAGAGGAAGGAGAGGAAGGAGAGGAAGGAGAGGAAGGAGAGGAAGGAGAGGAAGGAGAGGAAGGAGAGGAAGGAGAGGAAGGAGAGGAAGGAGAGGAAGGAGAGGAAGGAGAGGAAGGAGAGGAAGGAGAGGAAGGAGAGGAGAGGAAGGAAGGAGAGGAGAGGAAGGAAGGAGAGGAAGGAAGTCAGTCAATCTCACTGTGCTGCCCCAGCTACCAGCACTGGTTGCACGGGCATTGCTCGCTTTGTTGGGTGCCCCAGCCTGGGCAGCTGTGTGGGTTTAACCCCTGATGGGGTCACACCTTCAGCAAACTGGGTCCCCGTGGGAGCCCAGCTGTGCTCCCTAGTGCTGGTCAGGGGGGTCATGGCTGCTGGGCAGCAGGAGCAGGGCGAGGATGTTGGTGAGCCCTGGGTCACCCTGCAGCAGTGGGCACCCAGGACAGGTGGCACACCAGACCCTGTCTGTGCCCACTTGCCCAAAGGGGGCACTGAGCCCAAGCAGAGTCCAGCCACCAGCACCTGGCAGTGACCAGGTGGGCCCAAGGAGCTCAGCATGGGAGGTGTGAGGCTGTGCCCCCATTTCTGCAGCTCAGCTCTCACCCCCATGTCCTCAGCATGTGCCACTGCCCAGGTCGCTGCAGGAAATGACATTTCAATGCCCACTGCTCTCAGGGGTTACAGGCTCTCATGGCATTTGTCTCACACACTCAGTCCCAGTTTCCACACCCACCCTATCCCATAACAGCAATTTGCCTGGCACTGCACACCTTCAGCCTTGGGGTGAGTGTGGATCTCCCCGGGTCTCTGTGGACCTGGCGCTGCTCACCAGCCCTGGCTGGCCTCACTGCCTGCCCCCTCCGTAGCTCCCGGTGCCCACCATAGCTGCAGGGAATCATCAACACGGTGCCAGCTCAGGGCACAGCCGCCCTGGGGAAAGGGCACCCACGTTCCCTCCCCGCAGCCCCTGGATTTCTGCTCCCCTCCTTTTGGGGAAGTGGGATCACACCGAGAGCAGGACTCACCCTTGAAGACAAAGTTATAATCCTCCTCGGCGCTGCCCATGTCGCCCCGGCCGCCGCCCGCCCTGCAGGGCCGCCCTGCCTTTGCCTTTCCTCCTTCCCGCTGCCGAGCCCCGAGCACCCGGCGGGGCGGAGGCACCGAGGGAGCGCACGGAGCCACCGGAGGTTCCTCTGTGCCGGGAGCGAGAGAGGGGTCCGGGGCAGCGGAGGGTCCGGGACAGCGGGCAGGGAGAGGCCGAGCTGGCGACAGCGCGGCCGCTTGACTCAAGGGGTGGGACCGGGTGTCGCAGCGCAGGTTGGGCAGGTAATGTCACCCCTGGGACGGTCACGGGGCGGCGGGAGGAGGAGCCAGGGACCGATCCGAGTGCGGGCAGGCTGGGGCGGCGAGGGCAGCACCGACAGCACGGGCAGCACCGACAGCACGGGCAGCGTGAGCATGGAGGGTGCCAGGGCAGCACCAACACCATGGGCACGGAGGGCATCACGGGCAGCACCGACAGCACGGACAGTGTGGGCACGAAGGGTGCTAGGGCAGCACCGACAGCGTGGGCACAGAGGGCAGTACCAACAGCACGGGCACCGTGGGCACGGAGGATGCGAGGGCAGCACGGGCAGCCCGCACAGGACACAGAGGGCATCGCGGGCAGCGCGGCAGGGAGGGTGTCGCCCTGATTTTTGAAGATTTTTCCAAGCCTTCTGATGTTTACATTCTTGTAACGAACTTTCTCACTTTCTGTGAGTAACTCATTGTTTTGCATTCTTTTATGGAGGAGGAGAAATTTGACGGACTGTTGCATTGTCCGGTGTCGTTGGAGAGGTGGCACTGTCACCCTCCAATCCACTGTCGCTTTTGGAAATCTGTAAATGTTGGAGTCAGAAAATAAACGTCCTTTTTTTGCCTTGAGAACAGCAGTGCGTGCGCGTCATGTCGTGGCCTGTAGTGACAGGGAGGGTGCGAGGGCAGGACACGGGGGGCATCACGGGGAGGGTGGCACGGCCGGGAGGGCAGCACGGGGAGCGGACGGGTGCGATGGCATCGGGGGCAGCGATGGCAGCAAAGGCACAGCGGGGCACTGTGGGGTAGGGAGGGGATGGCAGCGAGGGCAGCTGTGCCAGGAGCAGAACCCCCGCCCAGCCCGGCTCCCGCCGCTCCGAATGTTCCCTCGCCTCTGCTGCCATCGTGTGAAAGGCAGGGAAATAGGGATGGGAAGGAGCCCCCGGCACCCCCAGCTATCCCAGGGTGACCAGCAGGGCTGTGCCGGGGCTCGGCTCTGTCGGAACCCCCCTCCTTTGACAACAGCCCCTTGCAACCTCTTGTCTTTCCCCAGGGCGATGGGCACCTCCCAAACACTGACCAGTGTCCTGGATTGTCAAACTAATTGTATTCTATTTCCCATCTGTGTGGCAGTTGTCTTCTGTTAAGTGGGCAGTGTTCCTTATCTCTTCCACAACTGGGGAGACATCTGCTGATAACAGGCTATTGAATATCACTGCATGACTGATAAGAACTACAGCATCCCAGTGTGAGATGTGAGCCCAGAGGGAAGAGCCAAGCATTCTACCCCGATATAAAGTGGAGATTCTGGGATACCAGCATGGCTTTTCTCTACTGGATTTACCAGAGGAACAGCTGCTCTCTTCCCCTGGATCTTTAGAGGAAGACTACACCTTTTCTACAGGATCCCTGCTCCAACAGAACCACACCTGGCACTGCAGGAGGACTGCAGCCACATTTCCAATGGGACTGCTGCCAACACCCTGACCCACAGGGTGTCAGGTGGTGTTCTGACTCTGGCAGTGCTGTTTTAGTTTACTGTGTTGTTTATCTTTTTATTTTCTTCCCTATTAAAGGGAACTGTTATTCCCTGCTCCCATATTTTTGCCTGAGAGCCCCTTAATTTAAAATTTATAGCAATTTGGAAAAAATGTGGGAAATGTGGTTTACATTTTCCATTTCAGAAGCTCCTGCATTCCTTAGCAAACACCTGTCTTTTGAAACCAAGACAGCCCAGTCTGGCTGTGTAACCCCTCAGCTCCCCCAACAACAGACACAATGGACACAAGCATCAAACACACTTTATTCACCCCAGATTCTGGATTCCTGCCACATTATTTTTCAGACCACACTGGAGCTCTGGGATGCCCGTGGGGCCTCTCATGCCCAACCCACGGTGGTGATGGTGATGCTGTCAGAGCTCTCCACTGCCTGCTCACGATGCAGCCACCTGTGTGAGTGGCTCCTCCAGGTACTGGACCAGTGCCTGTGCCTGCAAGCAGAGAATGGCATGAGACACGCTCAGGTGGGTTTTGAAACACATGTGCCCACTGCTCGCTTGTTTATTGTAATTTATATTTCAGTTTAGAACCTTAAAAAGGTGTCACCGGGGGGAAGGGAGACAGAGGAGTCTCTGCAAGGTGCAAAGAGTGTCCCAGGCAGCTTCCTCCAGCCCTTCCATCCCAATGCTCTTCAACAGCTCCTCCCCACACCAGAGCAGGGATGCAGCCCTGCAGCCTCCCCAGCCCTTACCTTGGCTTTCAGCATCCCAAACCCGACCGTCTCCTTGGCGTACATGCAGAGCAGCAGGTTTGCCACCCGTGTGATGGCCACTCGCCCCTCCTGCCCAGGGAGAAACAGCACCCATGGCACCCCAGCTCGGCCTGGAGCCCCAGCAGGGCCCTGGCACCACGGGCACAGCCCCAGGGAGGGCAGGGCAGGGCAGGCTCCAGCCCCACATACCATGCAGTCCATGAGGATGAATTTCAGGTTGTCCTCATTGAAGGCCTGGTGCCCGTTTTTGTCGTAGGCCACCCAGATGTTGCTGGCGATGGCTGCAGTGACCCTGGCATCAGTGTCCCCATAGCCAGAGTAGGCAAGCAAGGAGCCCTCGTTGTTCAGCAGCCTGGCAAGGACACAGCACGGCAAACTGATGCCTCTAACAGCAGAACACTTTCAGCACCAGGGGAAGAACAAACCCTCCCACCCAGTCCCAAGCACTGCTCCCAACACACTCCCATTCTGCAGGGGTTTGGGGGACTTCAAAGCCAGAAAGTTCTGCAGTGTCCCCAGGCCCGAGCAGGGCAGTGCAGGATCTGTCTGGTGAAGCAGCAGGACCTGCCACAGGCTGGGCATGAGCCTGGGGGACAAACACTGTGCACAGCCCTAGCTCTGTGCCTGGCCCTTGCACTGTGCACCAGGCACCAGGAGCCCCACACACTGTGCACAGTGCCAGCACCATCTGCAGCCCAGCACCATGCAGGGTGTGTGGTCTCAGTCTCATGCTTGCTCCTGGAAGGGCCTCTTGCCTTCCCCAGGCAGGGACAGCGATCATCCCCGGGTAGGGGCAGGAGCAAGGGCAAGGAGCAATGCTGGGCAGGGGCAGGCAGCATCCCTGGGCAGGGGCAAGGGCAAGGAACATCCCTGGGCAGGGGCAGGAGCAAGGGCAAGGAGCATCCCTGGGCAGAAGCAGGGGAAAAGTAGGCAGCATCCTCGGGCAGGGGCAGCATTCCCAGGGCAGGGGCAGGAGCATCCTCCAGTGCAAGGACAGGGGCAGGAGCATCCCTGGGCAGGGGCAGAGGCAAGGAGCATCCCCACGTAGGGGCAAGGAAAAGGAGCATTAGCAGGCAGGAGCAGGGGCTGGGGAAAAGCAGGCAGCATCCTTGGGTACGGACAGCATTCCCTGGAGTAGGGAGCATCCCCCGGTGCAGGGACAGGGGCGGCACGGCCGAGGCAGGTTCAGGGACATGGACAGGAGCACGGTTAGGGTCTGGGGCAGGGACAGGGGATTGGCAGGCAGCATCTCCGGGCAGGGGCAGCATCCCCTGGGGCACGGACAGCGGCAGTATCCACCGGGGTCGGTACGAGGGAACCATTCCCGGGCAGGGAAAGCATCTCCCCTCAGGGGCGTCACCCCGCATCACGGAGCGCTCGCTGCCCGCGGTGCCCGCTCGGGGAAAGGCGCCCCCCACCCGGCCCCCCGCACTCACAGCGTGCTCTGGACGCCGCCGGTGTTGGCCTGGCTGAGCACCTGCGTCAGGGCCTTGGGCCGCAGCATGGCCGCCGCCGCCGGCACCGCGGGGCGGGGGTGCGGCCGCGCCGGACCGCGCCGTCACGGGGCCGCGCCGGGCCCGCAGCATTCTGGGGGTTGTAGTCCCGCCCTGCCCCGCCGCTGGCCCCGTGGGCACCGGGACTCCAGAGGGGCCTCGGTAGCAGAAGGGAGCGCGGAGCAGGCGCGGGGCCTCGGCGACCGCGGGAAGCGGGGATGGGGTCGGTGAAAGGGGAGGTCGGTAGGGGCACCGGCGGGCGGCGCCCCCTACCCAGGCTCCGGCCGCCTCTTTCCGCTCCCGTTCCGCCTCCGCGCCCCGCGCTGCCGCTGTTCCTCCGCGCCGCCGGGAGGCGCTGTCCCGGCCCCAGGCGGTGCTGTGGCGCCGCTCCCGGCTCTCTGTGGTGGCGGTGGCCCGGGCTGGCGGCGGGCGGCGAAGATGGCGGAGCCGAGTGGCGGCGGCGGCGGCGGCGGCCCCGGCCCCGGGTCTGGCGGGGAGGGCCAGGCGGGGCCCGGCGGGGCGCTCATCCGCGTAACCGTGAAGACCCCCAAGGACAAGGAGGAGATCGTCATCGCGGATGGCGCCTCCGTGCGCGAGGTGGGGGCGGCGGCAGGCCGGGGAGGCGGAGAGGCCTGGGGGGCGCTGCCGCGGGTGCTGAGGGGCGGGGGCGGCTGCTCCGCGGGGGCTGAGGGATCCGGGGGTGCCATGAAGGAATTTTGGGAAGGAACCTGAGTTTTGGGGCCGGGGAGGAATTTCGGGCGCGCCTGAGGAGCGGGGGAAGGGTGCTGTGGGCTGGGGGGCGGTCAGAGGGTCCGGGAGGCCGCTTGGAGAGCCGGATCAGCGCTGGGGCTGCGTTCGGGGGCTTTTCGGGGCAGCCCCGGCCGTTGGGCCTTGCTGGAGCCAGGGTGGGAGGGAGCGGGGAGATCCGAAGGAGGGCAGGTGCTGGAGGCCTTTGGAGGGCTCTGGAGGTGGTTTGGGGGGCTCACCTGTGGGAGGGGTCGTAGGTGTGGGAACCACAATAACTGAGGGGCTCGGAGAGCGGCTTTGGGGGCGGTGGCAGTGGGAAGGACCGGGTGGGGTCTGGGGGCTCGGCCCGTGAGCTGGGCTGGGCTGCGGGGGAGAGCGTTCCCTGGGCGGAGGGGTGGGAAAGGTGCTGGGCTTGTGGGCAGAGCGTGGGGGGCTGCCGGGGGGATATCTAGGGGTCCTGGCGTGCATCTGCACTTCTCTGGAGGGAAATTCTCCAGGCGAGGAGCCGGGCAGATGTTTGGGGCCAGCGTTGGATGAGGTGGAGGAAAGGAAACATCGGGTGGGCTGGGGGGTGTTGTGCACCTGCTAGGGAGCGGGAGAGGGCCGGGATTGCCGAGAACTGCGCTTAGCAAAGGCTGCCATTGGCAGGGGCGGGCTCTGGGGCCGGTCCTGGCGTTGAGGAAGCGGCGATGCCCACTGGGACAAGGTGTCATGGGCTCTGCGTTGGGCTGGCTGGCGCTTCGCTCGGGCGTAGGGCACGAGGTCGGCGTGTGAAGGGCCTGGCAGGGAGCTCTGGGCAGCAGTTCATGCTGTGGGCAGGAGCTGTGCACGTGTGGCCCTCCTGATCCTTTCCCTCGGGAAAGAATCCCTTGGTAAGGGGGTGAGGGGAGAGAACAGGCAGGGTGTGTGGGGAGAGAACAGGCAGGGTGTGTGGGGAGAGAACAGACAGGGTGATCTGGGGCCAGGGCTGTGCTGTGCCCAGCCTTGATTTTAGAGTTGTGAAGGCTGAGAGCTCTGGAACCAGCATGTGTTTCACTCTCCGTCCTGGCCTTCCCCTCTGAATTCCCTTTAGTTTTGTGTTTTCATCAAATTCCCTTCCCCTCTGTAACCAGCGTGTGTTTCACTCTCCATCCTGGTCTTCCCCTCTGAATTCCCTTTAGTTTGTGTTTTCCAAGTGCAAGGCTTTATTTCCTCCAAATCAATCTGGGGATGCCCTGGCAGGGCCAGCAGTGAGAGTCTTGCTTGCAGGTGTAAATCCCAGCACACAGTAAGGATGAGGTGTCCATGCTCCGTGGCATGCTCACAGGGAATTCAGTTGCAGAAATAGGAATTGGAGAAGACCTAGTTTATTTCCATTGGCTGATAAAGGATTATTGCCTTTTCCATAGAGCTCTGTCCTGTATTAAATCAGAGTTTGGCTTTCCTTAGAAAAAAAAAAAAAAACTCAAATGAGCAGATGAAACCAGTTCAGTCATTCAGCATAAAATATGTGTTTGGGTTAGGCCTGAAGCAAATTGGTCTGGCTTTGGAAGCCTTCAGCCTCTTCTGAGGGAATGGCTCTGTTTTTTATGAGATTTACTCCATAATTTGTGATTTCAGAGCTTGTCTTTGCTTTGGTTTGGTTTTCATTAACACCTCAGACATCATCAGCACCTGGTGAATGTGTGGTACCTTCATGGGCCCCTTGGGCTCTTCCTAGACTACATGTGAGCCCTGGAGCTTTGTGTTCCTGGTACCAGTCCTTTGCCTGAAAAATGCTGTTTGTTTTTCAGTTCAAAGAAGAGATTTCTAGACGGTTTAAAGCCAAACAGGATCAGCTGGTTCTGATCTTTGCTGGGAAGATCCTGAAGGATGGAGACACGTTGAATCAACATGGGATCAAAGATGGGCTCACTGTTCACTTGGTCATTAAGACTCCGCAGAAGTAAGAGTTTGGTCTTGGGGAGGCTGGGCTCAAATAGGGGTGGGAATTACTGATTGTGATGATTTTTCCCTGCCCCTGCAGTGGGGTTTGTCCCTAAACTGTCCATGGATGACACAGCTGTGATGGTGTATGGCAGGTACCTGAGAGGGGCTGGTACTTTAACATTAAATGTGTGTGTCTGTGTTGGAAGAACCCATCAGAAATGGATACTGGTTCTAGCAAACCTGCAAGAGTTCTAGGAAAAGTTGCTGATAAAAGGAATTACTTTCCCAGTGAATTTGTGTTAATACCTGGGTTTTCTGTCACCTCCTCAGGCTCTGAGAGGTGCCACAGAGGCACACCTGCCATGCAGGCACAGCTGCCCAGGCTGGGGCAGGCACAGGGCACTGTGGGGTTCACTCATGTGGGTGCACCTGGGCAGTTCCCTGTGCTCAGGATGTGGCTCAGGAGCACCACAGACCTCAGACTGAGAGCAGGACACAGGGCTGACCTCAGGCTCCTGCAGGTTTAGCTCTTCCCAGCACTTTCCAGAGGGGTGGTGGGCATGGAAGGGCTTTGGGAACAGCTGCTGTGCTTTAGTTGCAGCCACATTTCATTGATCTTGAAGGACCTTCACAGCCATGCCTCAGGCTCTGGCCACAGTGAGCCCCAGCTCTCAGGGCTGTGTCTCTGTGCAGTTCTGCTGTCCCCTGGAGGAGCTGCATTAATCAAGATGAGTTTTCTCCCCATTTTTTTTTATTCCACTTGTTTTTTTCACAAGCACAAGGAAGTTTGCTGCCAGGTTCTGCAGCCTCTCCTTGGATTCTGCCTCTCCAGGTAGCCTGAGAGCCCAATGCTGTTTCTGCTGTCTCCACTATAAATGTGGTATTGGTAAATCATTTCAAAGAGGGAATCAGAGCTGTCCTGGGCTGCTCATTTTTCTCCTGCTAATAGTTCTAGAAAAGTCCTTACTGAAGACATTACAGAGAAACCAAGTGCCCTTTCTCTGGCTTCCTTCTTCCTTTCTTATTCAGCTTCCCATTTGCTTTGTTTCCCCATTCTTTGCCTCCCTCAGTGGCCACTGGTTTTCAGCAGTAGTCAGGTCTGTCTGGACAGTGGACAGGGCCCTCCAGGTTTGATTTTTCATGTTCTAGAAGAGTGAAAAAAGAAAGGGAGATAGAGAAAATGAATACTTATTCGTTTGGGAAAAAAAAATCAGGAGATCATTGGTATTATTGTCAGAGGCATAACAGCATTATTGAGGTGGGTAAAGTGAATTTTGTGGTCTAATTTAATGAAAGCTCTTCAACACTAGTCCAGGGTTCACTGTTGTGACTGCAGGGGCTTCAGAAAATCTTTAAATGTTCTCTTCCAAATTCCTGTAACACACTCTTGAGGATAACTGTGGTAAGAAGGTACTAACCTGGGTTGGTGCATTCAGCAAAGCTGATGTCCAGCACCTGCTGCATGGTGGCTTACAGCACAGTGTCTGTGTGGGTGGGTTTAAAGAAGCTCCAGACAATTGTGTTAGAGCAGGAACCTTGCATTGAGGTGCAGCCAGTGGCAGAGCTGGGAATTTGGAGCCAAGCTGGCCAGAAACATTCCATGGCTTTGTGAGACAGGTGCTGGCTGCCTCGTGCCTCAGTTTCCCTCTTTGTACAGTAATGCTGATGCTTCTTTTTGCCCCAGAAGCACTGATAGGAATATTCAGAAGTGAACATTGTTGTTTACCCCATGCACTAGCCCTGCTGTAACCTCCTGTGGTTTCTGTGGGAGCAGCAGAAGGATTTTGCTGTTTGGAGCACACTCCTTGCTCAAGGATATGGCTGCAGTAAATAGTTCAGTGGGATTCAAGGAAGAGCTGGAGACAACTCAGGGTAAGACCCGTCCAGGAGCTCTGCGTGGGCCAGGACATGTCAGGGGCTGCAGTGCTTCAGAAGGGAGGCAGATCCCAGCAGATGGAAGGCATCTGGGAGCACAGCTGTGCAGCAGTGCAGGCAGACACGGGGTGGAAGCTGGGCTGGCTGCTGTGCTGGGAGCCTGCTCTTTGTGGGGTGCACACCCTGTGTCCCCACAGAGCACTCCCCTTGCCTTTCCCCAGTACCAGCAGTTTAATACCTTTTATCCTTTACAGGGTCCAAGATTCAACATCTGCTGCTTCTGCCCCCAATGCTGCTTCTGCCCCCAATGCAAGCCCTTCTTCTCCTGCTGCCCCATCTCAGCCCTCCACATCCAGCAGTGCTGGCCCGGACGCAGGGAGTGGCAGCAGACGGAGCAGCGGCTCAGGGAGCGTGGGAGGGCCTGGAGATGGAGGCCCCAACAGTGCTGCATCCATCCTGTGTAAGTGGGCACTGGGAGAAGGAAGAATTTTCTGCGGTTAGACCAAGGAGTTGGGGTTCTTGGCCCCTGTTGTTGCCATGGGTTTTGCTGAGTCACTCCCATGGCACACCTCTGTCCCTGCTCAAGGTAATGCCACTTGGTGAAGTGTGTGTGTGTAGGGGTGTCCTTACTCAGAGCTGGCTGCTGTAGGAACACAGGGTACCCCTGGATTTGTGGGGAGGCAGTGCTGTGCCTGTCCTCTCTGCCAGTTCCTGACTCATGCCTCTCTTCCCCTGTGTTGTTCCCTCTCCAGCTGGCTTCGGTGGCATCACTGGGCTGGGCAACCTTGGCATGGGCTCTGCCAACTTCATGGAGCTCCAGCAGCAGATGCAGCGGCAGCTGATGTCCAACCCAGAGATGCTTTCCCAGATCATGGAGAATCCCTTGGTGCAGAACATGATGTCTAACCCTGACCTCATGAGGCAGATGATCATGGCCAATCCCCAGATGCAGCAGCTCATGGAGCGAAATCCAGAGATAAGCCACATGCTCAATAACCCAGAGCTCATGAGGCAGGTGAGTCACACCAGGGCTCAGTAAGAGTGTTGAGGAGAGTCTTTGTGGACCAACATCAGTGTCTGCACTGCAGAGGAGGAGTGGGAATGGCAGAGCAGTGGTTTTGGAGATCTCTTCCTTCCTGCTGTGAGCTCCCCACAAACAGATGGTGGTCTTGAGTTATGTGAATACTAAATGCTCAACCCACATCCTTGCAACTCTTTTCTTCCTTTCAGAGTTATTGAATCCATGGTGTATTGGGGTAAAAAGGGATTTTGGGATTTTCCTAGCAAGGCTACTGTGGTGTGATTCAGGAATGGGAGTAAAAACAGTGCTGGAGAAGTGAAGCTACTGCAAAAGCTCTTTGTTTCTCTCTAGTTCTTTTGACAGATTATGTAGAGACTCCAGAGCTGTACGGTGAATGTTTCACTACCTGTATCAGTGGAGAGCATTAGTGTAGGCTGGGATCCCAGAGAGGTCTCATTTTTCCCTGAGCAGAGAGGACTCATGTCCAAGAGAACTGGCTGGCTGGAAGACCAAAGGTTCATTGGAAGGGAATCCTAAGGGATCAGTGAGAATCTGGGTGTTAATAGTCTTTAATGTTAATAGTCATTAACAGGACTCTGCTGTTTACTGGGGAGGCTTGTGAAGAGGATTGTGCTGAACAGGCCTCATTTCCATCTGCTTCTCAGTCATTCTGCTTTCAGCTGTGCTGGCCATACATGAAATTCCAGAGCTGCAGGACTAAGTTGTGAATAATCTGTACTTGAGCAGTTCTTTAAATGAGAACTGGATATTTTTTGTGCAGGGGAGACCCATCAAAAGTCTGGAGAGGGTGGAAGGATCCATCTTCCCAGTTGTTGTATGTAGTCCATGCAGTGTGAGTGGGAACATATGGGTGTTGGATGTCCTGATGCTGCTTAGGAACAGAACAATTTCATCAAGCTGAACTGAGGCTGAGAAGGAAGAGAGCTGAGCAGGGCTGGGGAGGAGCCTGGATCCCTGGTCTCTCTGCTTGTATAAATGATCTCTCTGCTCTCTGCCTGTGAATTGGGTTTAATTATCCCCTCTCTCTCCTGGGAGAGGAGCTTGAGCTTTCCCCCTTCTCCTCCTTGTCGCAGACAATGGAGTTGGCTCGGAACCCTGCCATGATGCAGGAGATGATGCGGAACCAGGACCGTGCTTTGAGTAACCTCGAGAGCATTCCAGGAGGATACAACGCCCTGCGCCGGATGTACACGGACATCCAGGAGCCCATGTTTAGTGCAGCCAGGGAGCAGGTACGGCTGTAGTGTGGCAAGGGGGTCTTTAGGGGGTCTTTCTCTGTCCCCTCTGCTGATGGGGCAGTTGTCCTACAGCGTGGCTCCACTCCAGGCAGGCACTGGCTGGACAACATGGTGCAGTGCCTTTTGTGACATGGGTTGGGGTGTCAGAGGAGAGACCTGCTCTGGCTCCTGCAGTCCCCCAGCAGCCTGACTGATAGGCAGGCCCTGTCACTGTTAGCCCAGCGCTCTGCTCCCTGGATTAGCTGGAGCCTGATGCCTTCAGTATGGAGCTGGCTCAGATCCAGCTGGCTGGTAGTGCAGGAGGAGGGAGCACAGGCCTGGCTGCAGAGGGCTGTGCAGGCATGCTCCAGTCCAGCAATACCTGCTGCTGTGTCCGGGTGCTGCTTTTACAAGGGCATTTTGAAGCCCTGCATTTGGCAGCTGAATCTGAGGCTGTGGCCACTCCTGAGCCTGGTCTTTTTGTGAGTGAGGTGTGTTGTGGATTGCAGATTTCTCAGGAGGCGGATCATGGCACATGTTTAGCAAATTCTGGGCTTGGCTGAATATGATCTGCTGTTCCCTGGCTCGCTCAGTGCTGGGATTGGTCTGCTGGGACTAACTGATTCCATCTGTTTCTTTTTTTTTTTTTTTTTTTTTTCTCTAGTTTGGCAGCAATCCTTTCTCTTCCTTGACGGGGAATTCTGACAGCTCGAGCTCTCAGCCTTTGCGGACGGAGAACAGAGAGCCATTGCCAAACCCCTGGAGCCCCACACCCCCTGCTTCCCAGAGTCAGGCACCCAGCAGTGAAGGGAGCACGGGCTCAGCAACCACCCAGGGCACCCCAACTGTGTCCAACCCCTTTGGGCTGAATGCTGCCAGCATCGGTGCTGGTACGTAAGGGGGGAGCTGCAGGGTGCTGCTGGCTGAGCAGGTCACCCAGGCTTCCTTGGAGGGCTGGTTCCTCTGGCATTTGAGCCCTGTCTGTGGCTGTTATCCACCAATGAATTATTCTGATGCACTTTTGGATGGTTCCTTTGGGAACTCTGCTGTCCCTGAAGCTCTCAGGAGCAGGATAATGGCCAGCAGAGCACTGCCATGGCTGTCCACAGCCCTGTTTGCTGCTGGATAGGGGATGGAGTACAGGCAGTGCTGTCACCTGTCACATTGTGTTTCAGGCAATGCAGTGGTGCTCAGGCTCATCAGATGTTTTCCTTTGTCTTCCCTTCCCCTTGCAGGCATGTTCAACAGCCCAGAGATGCAAGGACTCCTGCAGCAGATTTCTGAAAACCCTCAGTTGATGCAGAATATGATCTCTGCCCCTTACATGCGGAGCATGATGCAAACTCTTGCCCAGAACCCAGACTTTGCAGCACAGGTAAAAGTGTTGCAGGTGTCTGCTGTTGCCAGGCAGGCCATGAGCTCAGTGTGAGGTGTCAGTCTGCTCTGGGGTCAGACTGGTTCCTCCTGCAGACCCTGGAGCAGAGTGAATACACAGTCTGGTTGTATTACTCAATAGCCAGAAGGCAGCCCCAGCTCTGAGCCCTGTGTGTTTTGCAGAGCCCCTGACACAAGCGGTGGCTCTCAGAGGGACATGGGAATGGCCCTTCTCTTTGCCTGTGGCCAAGTGGCCCCTGTTCAACACTGCTGTCAGGATTTGATCTGTCCCATTTTGATCCCCCATAGCGGGGCAGCATGTTGAAAGCCCAGGGAGGGAGTCAGGGGCCCCAGGAGTGACCTGTTCTCCATGGCTTAGTTGCATAGGGTTTAACAGCAAGTGGCAGCAACCCTCTGACCCTACCTACATGTGCTGTCTCTTGCTAGATCATGGTAAATGTCCCCCTCTTTGCTGGGAATCCACAGCTTCAAGAACAGCTCCGCCTTCAGCTCCCTGTCTTCTTGCAGCAGGTAAAGGCCTCTGGCTGGCCCTGTGCTGCCCTCAGCCCCTGGCTCCAGAGCTTCTCCCCCACTGTGGCACAAACAGGATCTTGGTTCAGTGCACTAGGAGGAAGCATGTGGGCTTGGGAGGCTGGGCTGAGCAAGGAAGGGGTTGCACAGGGGAGACAAAGAGGAAGAACTTGGTTAGAAAAGGTGATCTGAATTTTAACTCATCTGAATTACTGAAAGGTGGACTCCAGATTAGGCTTGTTAAGCTACTTGGAACCCCTGTGTAGACAGTCTCTCACTGTGTAGAGTTTACACAAATGACGCAGTTAATTGTGCTGGAGCAGCTGTTCTCAGGTAAATCAGAATCCAGCTGTGTCCCCAGTTCTAATGTGACTCACCCAGTTCATTTAGGAACCTGCTGTGAGCTCTGTGAGCGTCCCTGCAGGCGAGCCCTGCAGTCTGCGAGCCTCAGAGGAGGATCCAGACACGAAGGGCAGCCCTGGCTGTGGGCAGGAGGCACAGCTTGGTGCCAGCCCAGGTGTGGCAGTGCTGGAGCTCTGGCTGCCTGAGCTCTCACTGGTTGGTACCGTGTGTGTCTCTGCTTTGCTCCCCAGATGCAGAACCCGGACTCGCTGTCCATCCTCACCAACCCCCGCGCCATGCAGGCCCTGCTCCAGATCCAGCAGGGGCTCCAGACGCTGCAGACGGAGGCGCCCGGATTAGTGCCAAGGTATGGAGTGCTCCAGAGCAGAACTGCTGTGCCCAGCCCCAGCAGGCAGAGCTGGCTCTGCACTCATCCAGGAGATCTGCTTAGGGCAGTCTGTCATGGTGTGCTGGGCTGTGCCTGCAGGCCCCTCTGAGCGAGCTCATTAGCACTTGCTGCTCGCTTGTCCTTCACTGGGAAATCCTTGACCCGTTGTTTTTGGAGAAAAGGTTTGGAATGCACTTGGTCCTTCCCCCATCCTTTGTCTGCTGCATTTAATGTGGACTGAACTCAAGAGTTTTATCTCTGGAGAACAGTATGAGATGGACAGACACAGACACAAGGCTGGGTGGGTGTGCTGGGGCAGGCTGATCTACTGGCTCTCTCAGCTCTCTGCTTACTGTCACAACAGTTCTCTAGAGGCTTCTGCTCACTCCCAGTGCCAGCTGTGACCAGAACATGGGTGCAGCTGGTTCAGTTTGCAGAGCTGCCCTGTAGCAGGGCCTTCAGTGAGGGTTGTTCCTGCTGGCTGCCCCACTCTGGGGGGTGCCCAGTGCCAGTGTCACCCTGATCATGCCCTGCCTTCCTCTGCAGCCTTGGCTCCTTCGGCATGCCCCGGATGCCCCCGTCCTCCACAGGAGGAAGCACAATCCCGGAGAACCCCGTTCCCTCTGCTTCGACGCCGGCCAGTGCCTCTCCAGCTGGGGGTGGGAACCCTCAGCAGCAGCTCATGCAGCAGATGATCCAGCTGCTGGCCGGAGGAAGCTCTCAAGTACGTAACACCTGGGGGTGCTGGCATGGCCAGGGAGGTCTCCAGGGGGGTGCCCACCTCACCCCACTCAGGGCATGTGGTCCCCAACAGTCTCTTGTGGCTGTGGTGCTCTAGGCCAGGTTTGGTGTTGGGGTCTGGCTGACTCTTTGGGGTGTTGAACTCTTTAAGAGGTTTAAGCTCCGCATGCTCGGGTCCTTCTGCTTGCACTGCTGCCACTGTTGGTACTAAACCAGGACTGACTCTGGTGTAGCTGCTGTGCCACATCCTAAGGGGACATGGAGACTGTCCCTACACAGCCCTGAAGCTGAGCTTGGGGTTCCTGCACAGGCTGCTGGCAGTGCCTGTGTTGGGATGCTGTGTGTGCTCTGACTCCAGGCTCTGTGTGTGCTCTGTGTGTGCTCTCTGACTCCAGGCTCCCTGTGCTCTCTGACTCCAGGTTTTGTGTGTGCTCTGACTCTGGGCTCTGCGTGTGCTCTGTGTGTGCTCTGTGTGTGCTCTCTGATTCGAGGTCTGTGTGTTCTCTAACCCCAGGCTCTGTGTGTGCTCTGTGACTCCAGGCTCTGAGTGTGCTCTGTGTGTGCTCGGTGTGTTCTCTCTGACCCCAGGCTCTGTGTGTGCTCTGAGTGTGCTCTCTGACTCCAGGCTCTGTGTGTGCTCTGTTACTGCAGGGTCCATGTGTGCTCTGAGCGTGCTCTGTGTCTTCTTTCTGACTCCGGGCTCTTTGCTCTCTAACCCCAGGCTCTGTGCTCTGAGTGTGCTCTGTGTGTTCTCTCTAACTCCAAGCTCTGAGTGTGCTCTATGTGTTCTCTCTAATTCCAGGCTCTTTGCTCTCTAACTCCAGTCTCTGAGTGTGCTCTGTGTGTTCTTTCTGACTCCAGGCTCTTTGCTCTCTAACCCCAGGCTCTGTGTGTGCTCTGAGTGTGCTCTGTGTGTTCTCTCTGACTCCAGGCTCTGTGTGCTCTGAGTGTACTCTGTGTGTGCTCTGTGTGTTCTCTCTGACTCCAGGCTCTGTGTGTGCTCTGTGACTCCAGGCTCTTTGCTCTCTAACTCCAGGCTCTGTGTGTGTGCTGTGTGTGTTCTCCCTGGCCCCAGGCTCTGTGTGCTCTGAGTGCTCTCTAACTCCAGGCTCTGTGTGTGCTCTGTGACTCCAGGCTCCCTGTTCTCTCTGACCGCAGGCTCTGAGTGTGCTCTGTGTGTTCTCTCTAACTCCAGGCTCTTTGCTCTCTAACTCCAGGCTCTGAGTGTGCTCTGAGTGCTCTCTAACCCCAGGCTCCGTGTCCTCCCCCCGCAGGCGCAGAGTCCCGAAGTGCGATTCCAACAGCAGCTGGAGCAGCTCAATGCCATGGGCTTCATCAACCGTGAGGCCAACCTGCAGGCGCTCATCGCCACCGGCGGGGACATCAACGCAGCTATCGAGAGACTGCTGGGCTCCCAGCCTTCCTAAGCTCTGTCCTGCTGCCCCACAGACGTCAGCACATGCATCCATACACATGCACAGGGGATCTTTCCGGAAAGCCCGCCATCATTTTCATATCTGACAGCTGTCCATGTATTTAAAACAAAAAGATACAGCTTAACCCTGACCTTCCTACTAAGTTAAGATTTCATGTTGAAATGCTCTTTAACTGGCTTGTATGTGGATTCCAGTTCTCATCGTGGCCACAGAGACTTCAGATGTGTATTTTTTCCTAAATATGCCCTGTCTCAGACACTCTTCTCTCTCTCTCTAGATGGTAGAGGCGATACTTCTAGTTACTTACCTGAATGATTGTGTTTTGAGTAGCTTGATTTTAACTGTACATGATTCCTTCCCCTAGCCCTCCTTTCAGGCAAATATTTAAAAAATTGAGCCAAGTTTGGGGATTGGTTATTTCTCTCAGTGTCTTATTGGGAATGGATCAAAAGAAAAAATTGAAATTACCTGAGAATTTCTGATGTCATTTGTCTTAATGTTTCCTGGGATGAACTGAGCCCATGTCCCTCACTCACAGGTGCCTCCAATCTCCTGGTAGAGGGTTAATGGGTGAGAAACCTGCATTTGAAGTGTGGCCTCTTTACATCTTGGGGGTGGTGTAATGGAGCCCAGGGGTGTGCAGTGACCAGGTGTGCTGTTTTTGAGCTTGAGTTGAAGGTGCTGTGCAGAGGAAGGTGTTTGGAAGGTGTGGTTCTGCCCAAGTCGTGTGGTTCCTGGTCAGAGGTGTCCAGGGGCATCGACTCCTGTGCTCAGTGGGTTCATTTGTACAAGTGTGAAAAAAACTAAAAAGGAAATGGAAAAATAAGCTAACGGTCTTTTCGCTTCACTGGAAAATGTTGGAAGTTCATGTTCCTCCCAGTTTAGATCCATCCTCCACCCCCCTTCCATTCTGGTGTGTTTGAATGCTCAGGCTGTCCAAGAGCCTCCCCAGGACCAGCAGGGTGGTATTTCCCAGGAGCCTCCATGGCTGTGTAATTTGCATACACCATTTTTATCAAAAGGAAAATAAATGCGCACAACCATCTGTCTCCCTGCATCCCTGTCTCATCCTTGCCTGCCTTCGGCTCAGCTGGGCCACTTCCCAGTCACTTGGGATGAATCTGTGCTGTCCTGTTCCCCCGAGCTCAGCTCAGTGCAGGCACGGGGGTATCACCCCCTCCCTCCTGGCCAGGAAACCTCTGACACTTCAGGAATGCAGCACTGGCCCTAAAGTGCCGGGTTGGAAGCTCCCTTTGAATCAGAATTGGCAATTAGCAGCTGTTAAGAGCTGGGAGTCGGTGTTATTTGAGAGTTTAGAGTTTCTTTCAGTGTGGGAGGATTGGGCAGAGAGGGAACAGGAGGTTTGCTGCATACCTGTAAAACCTGCTTGCACCCAGCTGGAACTGGGATCATCCATGGGTTTGTGTTGGTGTTGCTGAGAGTGTAGGTGGTGCTGCTGGTGGAGAAACACGGGGCTGGAAACACTCCTGCCTCTGTGTGTGCATCCTAATGGAGCTGCAATCCCTTGGAGGAGGATTTAGAAAGCAGCTTCAGCCTCTTCTGGAGGCTGTGCACAAATGTGTGCTGTGCTTTGTGCAGCCTCTCAGACGTGGGAAGTTTGCACAGAGCTGTGTAGGGATGGGGCTGGAGGTCCCAACTGGCACTGGAAGGGTTAAAGCTTTTCCCAAATGTTACTGATTGGCCTCTTTTCAACTCAAAACAGGCTCCTGAGAGTGCCTGTGGGAGCGTTGGGACCTCTTCAGGGTCTCTTGATGGCACTAAAATCTGCACGAGCCAGCTCTTGTAAGGAATGGATGGATGGATGGATGGATGGATGGATGGATGGATGGATGGATGGATGGATGGATGGATGGATGGATGGATGGATGGATGGATGGATGGATGATGGATGGATGGATGGATGGATGGATGGATGGATGGATGGATGGAGCAAGCAGGGAAGGGGGGATATAGCCCCATGGTGAGTTTGAATCCCTGAGGAGCAAAATTAGTCCCAGCAGTGTTTCTGGCCAGGCAGAAATGATCCTTGCACCCCCTCAGTGTGTCAGCAAGGTGTGACATGGTGGTGTCAGTGACACAGTGCAAGGGAGCTGTGTGTGTGTGCTGGAACAGGGCCTTGGAGGGCTGGAGCAGGTTGGTGACTCCAGAGCTGGCTGCAGTAAGTCCCTGCATGGTGGAAGAACCCTGCTGCAGTGTGTGCTGTGAAGCACTGAGGGGAATGCACAGGAGTCTGAGAATCCCAGAAAGGTTTGGGTGGGAAGAGCCCTCATAGCTCATCTCACCCCACACCCTGCCATGGGGACACCTTCCACCATCCCGGGTTTCTCCAAGCCCTGTCCAACCTGGCCTTGGGCACTGCCAGGGATGGGGCAGCCACAGCTGCTCTGTGCCAGGGCCTCCCCACCCTCACAGGGAACAATTCCTTCCCAATATCCAGCGTAAATATTCCCTCTTTTGGTTTAAAACCATTTTCCCTTGGGTCATCATTATCTGTCCATATAAAAAGAGTTTGTCCATCATTTTAACAAGTTCTCTTTAACTCCTGAAAGGCCACGATGAGCCCTCAAAGGCTGCCCAGTCCTTGGTTAAGTGGGAAAACAGATTTCTCCTGTCTCTCCACATTGTAGCATCTGCTCTTGTACCACTTTGGGATCATCCTGCCCTGCTGCCAGCCCAGACATAGAAACAGAGACCCAGGGCAGGCTGCAGCCTCTGGTGCCCATCCAGTGCCACCTCCCCCAGCAGAGCTGCCCGTCCCACGCTGCTCCCAGGGGCTTTGCTGCTCTGCTCTGTGCAGGAAGGAGAGTTGGGATCCCAAACCTTTCTGGGATTCTCAAACCCTCCTGGGCCTGCAGCCTCCTCAGGGGTGGGACAGCGAGCCTGGGATCACTGGGACAGGGCTGGGAGGTGGATGCAGCTGGGTCTGATCTTTGGTACCCACAGGGGGCAGATCCTTCCCAAGTTCTGGAGGAAAAGGAGCTTTGAAGGCTGGTGGGAAGGAGCCTTTGAGCCTCTTAATCCCCTCCAGAGCTTTCCCTAATCCCTGGTAATGTGCTGTTCAAAGGCCCACTTCCAAAGGAACCACTGCACTTTCTCGCTCCCATATCTCTCCTTCCCCAAGGAACTGCCCCAAGGTGTTCCCACTGACTGTTCCCTCTCATTTTCCTCTGATAAATAGAATTAATTATTTTAAAGTATAATGAGTGAAGCAATTTCTGCAGCAGGCAGAGGTAAATCCAGCTGATTGATTGGGAGAGATTTCTGCTATCAAGGATATATTTGTGCTTCATTCCTCCCCCTTTTCCTGGAGGGGATCCACAGCCTTTCCCCACAATGTCCCGGTGCAAAACTTCAAAATCAAACCTCAAAAATGTCTGTGTGTGTGTGTGTGTACAGGTCAGCTCTGTGTGTGTGTGCATGTGCCTGTGTGCCCACGTTCCTGTGTGTGACACGGCTGCAGCTGTGGGTATGGGTGTGTGTGCACACGTGTGTGCATGGTTTTGTTCATGTGTGCACACCCGTGTGTGTCCCCGTGTCCGTGCGTCCCCATCCCTGTGTATCCCACACCTATGTCACCATGTCTGCTATGACCCCGTGTCCCCCCATCCCCATATCCCTATCCCTGTCCCCATGTCCCTATCCCTGTCCCCGTGTCTGTGTCCCCCTGTGTCCATATCCCTATCCCTGTATCCGTGCACCCCATCCCCATGCCCCTATCCCTGTTGCCATGTCCGCATGTTCCCTTGTCCCTGTCCCCATGTCTGTGCGCCCCCATCCCCATGTCCCTATGTCCATGTGTCCTCCTGTCCCCATATCCCTATCCCTGTCCCTGTGTCCTTGTGTCCCCCTGTCCCTATCCCTGTCCCCATGTCCCCGTCCTTATCCCTGTCCCCATATCCCTATCCCTATCCCCCTGTTCCTATCCCTGTCCCCCTGTCCCTGTCCCCCTGTCCCTGTCCCCCTATCCCTGTCCCCATGTCCCTTCCCCCTGTCCCTGTCCCCCTGTCCCAGTCCCCATGTCCCTTCCCCCTGTCCCTTCCCCCTATCCCTGTCCCCCTGTCCCCCTGTCCCTGTCCCCCTATCCCTGTCCCCATGTCCCTTCCCCCTGTCCCTTCCCCCTATCCCTGTCCCCATGTCCCTTCCCCATGTCCCTTCCCCCTGTCCCTGTCCCCCTGTCCCTGTCCCCATGTCCCTTCCCCCTGTCCCTGTCCCCCTGTCCCTGTCCCCCTGTCCCTGTCCCCATGTCCCTTCCCCATGTCCCTGTCCCCCTGTCCCTGTCCCCCTGTCCCTGTCCCCCTGTCCCTGTCCCCGTGCCCCGCCCCACTCTCGACGCATCTCCGCCCCGCCCCTCGCGCATGCGCACAGCCCTTCCCGGGCGGCGCGGCCGTGACTCCGCCCCGGCCTCGTGCGGCGGTGCTGGGACCCGCCGGGACCCACACCGGGACCCACACCGGGAGTCGTCGGGACACGCCGGGACCCACACCAGGACCCTCCCCGGGACGCACCGGGGCACACCAGGACACACCGGAACTCCCCCCGGGACCCTCCGGGATTCCCCGGACCCCCCGGGCCATGAGCGCCGCGGAGCCGCCGGGCCGCGGGATGCTGTTCGCCGAGACCCAGCTGAGGCGGCACGGCTGGCGGCGAGGTGGGGCCGCACCGCGGTCCGGCCTGTCCCGCCCTGCCCTGGGACCCCTGAGCGCCCCCGGCTCCCCCAGACTCCGATCCTCCCCAAAGCTCCCTGTCCCCAGTGCCCCCCAAGCCCCATCTTCCCAGCTCCCTCCAGGCCCCAGCTACCCCCGAGCCCCGGGACCCTCCCAGTCCCGTTCCCAGAGCCCCGGGACCCTGCAGACCCCCAGTCCCCACCCCAGACCCCAGTGTTCTGCCGGGACCCTGCAGCCCCCCGATCCCCACCCCAGCCCCAATGGCCCCCCAAGTCCCGAGAGCCTGCAGACCCCGGCAGTCCCTCTGTCCCCACCCCAGAGCCCAATGGTCCCAGAGCCCACCCCCTCCTCCCTGCAGGACCCGGTCTGGACCTCTCCCCACCCTCGGGCTCCTGCAGTCCCCGGTGCCCCCGGTGTCCCGGGCCGTGCAGGGGTGACGCTGCCTTGTGTGCAGGGCAGGGGCTGGGCAGGCGGGAGGACGGCATCGCCGAGGCCATTCGGGTGAAGGTGAAATGCGACACGGCCGGGGTGAGTCCCGATCCCCGCCCTGCCCCGCCCGGTGCCGCTGCCCGGTGCCGCTGCCCGGTGCAGCCATTCCGGCAGCTCTCTGCACCCCGCAGGTGGGACACGACGCAGCAGAACCCTTCACCTTCCACTGGTGGGACCACGTCTTCAACAAGGCGGCTGCCAACATCGCTGTGGAGGCCGGGCAGGTTGGAGGGATGGGGTTGAAGGCAGGGTTGGAGGGTGTTTAGGTTATTTGGTGACTCCTGTATTGCCACCGTATCCCCAGGCCCTGTCAGGAAACAGCACCTTGCACAGGGGCTGTGGTGGTGGAAAGGTGCAGCTTGGACAGACCATTTCCAAGGCTTTGCCTTCTCTCTCCCAGGATGGCATCTCTGTGAAGGCACTTTCTGAGCAGGGAGGCAGCATCAGCAACAAGAAGCCACGCAAGGCTGGCAGCAGCGGGAGCCTGCTGTACGGCCGCTTTGTGAAGGTGACTGTCCCCAGGAGCTTTGGGCTGCTGTGGCCCCCAGAACCGCGTTTTCCTTGTCCCCCTTTCTCACAGTCCCTCTGTGTCTGTGCTGCAGTCAGCCACGCTCACAGCCTGTGGGGAGGAGTCAGTGCCAGCCAGCTCTGAGAGCAGTCAGGAGGAGGAGGAGGAGAAACTGGACCTCTCTTCGGTCAGGAGGTGAGGCTGGGCTCACGGGGAGGGACGAGGCCTGCAAGGAGGAGCTGTGTTCCCCACAGATGCTGAGGTGACAGGTCCTGTCTGCGTCCCCAGGCTGACGGACGAGGAGCTGGTGCAGGCGTGCGGGGGCCGCACAGCACACAAGTGAGTGCCTGGGGGGTCAGGGCTGCCCCCTCCTCGCAGCCTGGGCTGGGGAACACCTTCCCTGCTGGGGAACCTCACTGCCTGTGGTCATTGCAGGGGTGCCCGGCACGGCCTGACCATGAGTGCCAAGCTGGCACGCCTGGAGGAGCAGGAACGAGCCTTCCTGGCCACATACCGGCAACGGGAGCAGCAGCAGGAGCCCCCAGGGAGCAGCCAGGGCAAAAAGAAGAAAAGGAAACAGTCCAGGGATGGAGCTGAGGTGCCACAGAGCCAGGAATCAAACACAGAACAGGAGGAGGTGTTGGAAGAAGAAAAGGTTGTGAAGAAGAAGAAAAAGAAGCAGGGGCCAAGCAGAGAAGAGGAGGTGACAGGAGAGGAGGAGGTCATGAGGAAGAAGAAGAAGAAGAAAGTGATCACGGAGCCCTGTGGAGAAGAGGTATCAGCAGAGGAGGGGAAGGTCATGAAGAGGAGGAAGAAGCCAGAGCTAAGCACAGAAGAAGAGGTGGTGGAAGAAGATGGGAAGGCTGCAAAGAGGAAAAAGAAGAAAAAGAAGAAGAAGCAGCAAGAGGAGGACAAAGAAGAGCCAGCTGAAACAGAGACAGATGAGCCAAACTTGGGACACAGCCCTACAAAGAAGAGGAAGAAGAAGAAGCAGGAAGAGGAGGACAAAGAAGAACCAGCTGAAACAGATGTACCTCTACAAGAGACAGATGAGCCAAACTTGGGACACAGCCCTACAAAGAAGAGGAAGAAGAAGAAGAGGAAGAGGGAGCCAGAGTGAGCAAGTGACATGGCTGCCATGCAGTCCCACCTGGCTGTAAGGGTCCTGATCCTGGTGCTGGTGGGTGCCATGGGCTGCTCTGAGCTCGTTCCAGACGGAGCCCAGCACCGTGACCCAGCTGCCTGGGGATGCTGAGCTAGGACAAGTTGGTCTGGAGCTGGATCAAGCTTTACTTCACCACCTGAACCTTCAGGAGTGACCCTGGTTCCTTCCCCCCAGGCCCTGGGGCAGGGACCCATTTGCCATGGGTCTGTCACAGAAGGACACAAGGACACGCCCTGCAGAGTACTAAAGTATTTTTTCAAGGGCATGAATAAATCTTTATTGTGATCAGATTACCCCAAAGCGTGAGTGGTGCCATGAGTGGCAGAACCCCAGATCACCTTACACCTGCAGCACTTGCATTAGGCAGCAGCCCCAAAGAGAGCAGCCCCTCACCACTCCCACCTGCTGGGCTTTTCCATCCTGCAGGCTCACACCAGAGCCCAGTGAGGTGCTGAGCACCCTCCTGGCAGAGGCTTGGGCAGAACTTGGCCCTGGTGTGCAGTGCTGAAGCTGAGCCTGGCCCCCAGCCCCTCTGGCCCAGCTCTAGGTGAGCTGCAGGACGCAGTCTGTGCCAGGGTACTCCGGCAGGTTCAGGCTGTATTTCTCCTGCAGCGCAGGGGGCACAAACCTGCCCCCAAGGAAGTGGTACCGGCCTGTGAAATGCATTGCTGCCTTCTTGGGCGCCGTCAGGGAGATGAGCATGTCGGGCTGGAGGCCGTCTGCCTTCCCCTTCTCCACATCCCAGCCTGCAACGAGCCACGGCCATGCTGGAGCTGGGAGCACCCTGGCTGGCACCTTCCTGCAGCAGGTGCAGCCACAACTCACCTGAGGGGATGTCAATGCTGGCAATGGGCACCGTGACACGCTCCAGAGTGCTCAGGATGCTGCCGAAGGGCTCCCGCACCGCTCCCGTGAAGCTGAAGCCGAAAATGGCATCCACCACCAGGCCGTAGAGCTCGTCAATGAACTCAGCCTGCGGTGGGGATGGTGGCAGGTGAGGAGCAGTCCTGGCCACAGCTCCAGGGGCAGGTGCTGCCAAGCTGGGGGCTGCTCCTCACCTCAGCTGGGAACTCGGGGAGGAAGGGAATGTCCATCTTGTTGCACTGGGTGGTCAAACCTTCAAAGAGGGGCTTGCTGGAGCGCTTGGGGTAATACACAGTTGGCTGGTAACCCTGCAAGGGCAGAAGGAACCTGAACTAATCCTACTCTGGCACCAGCAGCAGCCAGAGGAGTGGGACCCTGGAGCCCACAGGTACAGGGGTGCACAGAACCAGCACCCTCATGGGGATCCTGTGCAAGACTCACAAACATCTTCAGGTGCCTGGCACAGACCAGCCCATCACCGCCGTTGTTCCCTGGCCCGCAGACCACCAGCACAGCAGGCTGGCTCGTGGTGAAGGAGCTGGGTGGGTAGGCCTGATGAGGGACAAGAGGCACAGTGTTACGATGGGGAAGTGGGCCCACACCATGGAGCCAGGATTTGCAAGACCCCCAGCTTGGGACTGGCATGCCCATGGGGCTGGGATGATTCCCAGAATCACCATCTGCCTCCCTGGTGCCCACCTTGGTGGTGGCACAGCTTGGTACACAATGCTAGAACCTTCAGGACCCTCCCTTGGCTCCCAGGGTCTCCAGCTTGGTGGTGGGGATAGCACTCAGCCTGTAGTGCTGGAACTCTCTCCCAGGACCTGCACCCACCCTGGCAGTGGCACAGCTGAGCCCACCATAGCAGGATCCCCTTCTGCCCCCCAGGACCCCCACCTTGGCAATGGCAGTGGCACAGCTCAGCCCCGCCAGCTCCATCAGCTGATCCACGCTGAATTTGTACTCGGTGAAGAGCTCCTGGTCGATAGCCTGGGCCTCCTCCTGCCTAGGGTGGGACACGGCACCGCTGGTACCCCAAAACCCGGCCAGGCCCAGCCTGGGGGCTGTGATCCCCTCGACTTTGCATGACCGGGGGGGACACACAGAGCCGAGCCCCCGTGTACACCCGCACCCCATCCCCGACCCCTCCTCAGCCCGCCCGTACCCCGGCCCGGTGCCCCCGGGGCCCGCCCGCCTGCCCTCCCGCCTCCCTCCCTCCTCCTACCCGAGGAAGCGGAGCCCCTTGGGGCCGGCCCCCGGGCTGGGGACGTGCATGGCGCGGCGGGGCAGGCACCGGCACCGCTCCCGGTTCCAGCCCAAACCCCAGCTCCAGCCGCGCTCCCCGCACCGCCCGCCCGCCCGCGCCGCCGCCACCAGCAGCCCCAGGCCCAGCAGCGCCCGCGGGCCCGGCATGCGGCGGGCACGGCCCGGTACAGCCCCGGACGGCACCGGAGCGGACACGGCCCGGTACAGCCCAGTGCGGCCGGAGCTCCACGGAGCAGGCGCGGGGCCGCCCCGGGGCGGAGCGCCCTTCATGGCCCGGGGAGGAGCCGCGGAGAGACCGCGCTTCCTGCAGGCCCCGCCGGGACTCCGCGGTTCCCCCAGCCCCGTCGGCACTCCGGATCCCTTCAGTCCTTGCCGGCTCTCCAGGTCCCTTCAGGCCCCACCGGCTCTCCGCGATCCCCCAGCCCCGCCGTCTCGTTCCCCAGGCCCTGCCGGCTCTCCGCCGTTCCTCCCGGCCCCCGCCGGCTCTCCGCGATGCCCTAGCCCCTTCCTTTCCTCCCCGTGACATACAAAGGATGGCAGAAACGGAGCGGGGTCAGAACCGTGTTGGCTGAACGGCCCACCCTCCCTCCGGTTTGGGCCTGCACAGCCCCCCGAGAAGCGGCGTTTCCCCGGTGTCCTCCCGGTCACACGAGGCTGCAGACGAGGGACAGAGTCCTGGTGGCCGTGCGGGGTCCCCGGCGGGACCAGCAGCCGGCAGCGGGGTCATTGTCACGCCTGCAAGGTCATGGAGGTGTCACGGGGAGTGAGGGTGTCCAGCAGCATGCAAGATGCAATAATCAAATCACGGAGTCACTGACTGGTTTGCGTGGGAAGGGATCTTAAAGCCCATCTCATCCCACCCCCTGCCATGGGCAGGGACACCTTCCATTGTCTCAGGTTGCTGCAATCCCTGTCCAACCTTGCCTGGAACGCTTCCAGGGATGAGGCAGGCACAGCTTCTCTGTGCCAGGGCCTCCCCACCCTCACAGGGAAGAATTCCTTCCCAATATCCCATCTAACCCTGCCCTCTGGCAGTGGGAAGCCATTCCCCCTTATCCTGTTCCTCCAGGCCCTTGTCCAAAGTCCCTCTCCAGCTCTGTTGGAGCCTCTTTAAGCACTGGAAGGCAGGAATGGGCAAGAGGTTCATACCAGGGGACTCGAAACCACCCTCAGATCTGCTGCCCCATCCATAGGGCACGGTTTTGGTGTTGGCTATGAGGTACCAAAATCCCCAGCTTGGGGTCATGTCCATTCCAAGAAACAGCTCTGCTGGGTCCATGAGGTTCCACTCATGAACCCTTCCCTCTGGAACCCAAGCCTCCCTTGCCCACTCCCCCAAGGCATCACCTACCTCTCTGGAGGCCTCCGATGGAGGGTTTGGTGGTTTTGGTGCCCTGTGGGATGCAGTGTGAGACCCTCAGGCCTGGGCTCACTGCAGGATTGATGTTCTGGTGGTCTGTGGTACTTACGGAGCTGGAGGCTGGCATGGGGCAGCTTGGCCAGGGGCAGGGGGCTGGTGGTCCTCGTGCTGAGAGACAAGTGAACCTCGTGTGGGGCTTCTGGACAGCTCCCCTGTCACATCATGGCTGGATCCCCCCCAGGATCCAGCTGGAATGACCCCAAACACACTCCCAGAATTATGTATCTTTAAAAATCTCTGGATTTTCACCGTTAAACAGGAGAGGTCCCCTATGCTGCAGAGGTATTTGGGTGCCAGGGGCCGTACTGAGGTGCCTCCCCCTTGCCCACCCACCTGTTAGCCTGGGGCTCACTGTGATACCCTGGAGCTGAGCTGGGACCATCATCATCCTCCCCAGAGGTGCCCAGGAGGCCACTTGGGTTGCAAGGCTCCAGTGTGAGACCACCAGTCAGGGCCACTCTTGTGCCTCCAGGACAAACAGACAAGAACACAGTATCAGACTGTCCCAAAGACTCAGCTCCACCAGGATTTGCCTGATGGCTCAACCCCACGTTTAATTTGCAGCCTCTCACCTGAATACCTGGGATGTGCTCCTGGTGTACACCAATACAGCTTGTCCTCAGCCTGGGCTTTCCCCCTGAAGGACATGGAGTGAAGGAAGGCTTTTCTCCTGGATGATCTGGAAACTCATTCCAGAGGAAGGAGAGAGAGAGGATGGCAGCTTTGCTACTCACACCTTGCTTCCCTGGAGCTGTGTCCTACTGGCACGGGGCAGCGTGGAGCAAAACCACAGGTGGCTGGGCTCCTGATGGGATGAACATGTGTTAATGTGCCCAGCAAAGCCCTACTGGGGTCCCAGTTCCCAGCCCTCCAGAGCGTGCCATGCCCTGGGTGATGCTCACCAGGCCTGGGTTGGGGTAGGAGAGGTGGCTGAGGTGGAGTCGGTGCTGGATGGCATCTGTGAGCTTGTGCACCACCCGTTTGTGGGCAGCTCTGGGGCTGTCCTGTGGTGGAGAGAACCCATATGTGTGATGGGCTAAGTGTGTGTGCCCCTGGGCTGAGGCCAGTGCCCCATCATGCCTTACCTGACAGCGGGAAAGCAAAACCAGGGCCTCCTGATAGTGCCCGATGGCTTTCTGGGGGTCTCCCAGGTGCAAGCACGCTGCACCCAGCCCCTCGCACGCTTGCCACTGCCCCTGCAAGTCCCCTGGGAGGCAAAGGGCTGTGTTAATCCCTGCACAGCTCAGCTGAGATCCCCAGCAGGCAGCATTGCCCAGCCTGAGCCCGCTGGGCTGTGGGATGTGCCTGCCCTCACCCGAGTCCCTGAAGGCCTTCAGGGCGTGCAGGTAGCTCTCGGCAGCATCCCCGTGCTTCCCCAGCTGGCTGCAGGCGAACGCCAGGTTCCAAAAGCTCTGCCCCTGACCCCTGCGGTTCCCCAGAGCACCTGGAATGGGAACTTTATGCTGAGCTGGCCCGTCTGGCACAGCCAAGGGCAGGGATGGTGGTGTGAGGTACTGGTGTGAGGTACTGGTGTGAGGTACCAGTATGGGGTACTGGTGTGGGGTACTGGTGTGAGGTATAGGTGTGAGGTACCGGTGTGGGGTACAGGTGTGAGGTACTGGTGTGAGGTACCGGTGTGAGGTACTGGTGTGAGGTACCAGTATGGGCTACTGGTGTGGGGTACTGGTGTGGGGTACAGGTGTACAGTACCGGGGTGAGGTACCGGTGCCAGTTACCGGTGTGTGTGAGGTACCAGTGCCAGGTACTGGTGTGAGGTACTGGTGTGGGGTACCGGTGCCAGGTACGGGTATGAGGTACCGGTGTGTGTGAGGTACTGGTGCGCGGTACCGGTGCCCGTTACCAGTGCGAGGTACCGGTGTGGGGTACCTGTGTGAGGTACCGGTGTGTGTGCGATACCGGCGTGTGTGAGTTACCGGTGTGTGTGAGGCACCGGTGCCATGTACCGGCGTGTGTGAGGTACCGTGCAGCGCGGCCGCTCGCCGGTGCCAGCCCAGCGCGGTGCCGAAGCTGCGCAGGGCGTTGAGGGCCGCGCCCAGGTTCTGCAGCAGCGCCGCCTCCCGCTGCCGGTCCCGCTCCCCGCCGCACAGCCCCAGCGCCCGCTCGAAGCTCTCGGCAGCCAGGGAGAAGATGTGCAGCTGCGAGTAGCCGAGCCCGATGTCGCTGTAGAGTTTCCCTGGGGGCAGAGAGGAAAAGCAGGCGTGGGAGCTGCCGCGCAGGGCCCTGAGAGGGGAGGGCGCGGCGTTACCTCGCAGGGCCGGGTCGGGGATGGATTCGCAGAGCGAGCGACACCGGGCGAGGACGCCGGCGATGTCCGCGGCCCGGAACCGCCGGCTCTGCAGCATGGAGCCGCTCGCCCTGCTCAGAGCCACGGCCGCGGCCCCGGGGCTCTCCGCCGCCGCGTAGGCCTGCGCCGCGTCCAGGAAGCACCGCGCGGCCCGCGCCGGCTCCCGCATGCCCAGGTAGCAGCAGCCCATCTGCACGCAGGTCCCCGCTCGGCTGCCAGCCTGAGCAGCACCGGCGTGCCCGGGGACTTGCTCAAAACACTCCAGAGCCTTTGGAAAATCCTGGAGCCCTTCGTGAGCCGCCCCGACGCTGAAATAAAGGCTCCCCGAGTAGTCCCCGCTCTCCGCCTCTGAGGGCTGGGACTGGAGGAGGAACTCAAAGCCCTTTCTGGGCTTCCCAGTCTCCACGTAGGCAGCCCCCAGGTTGAAGGCGCAAGCCCTGTGGAGCTGGGGGCTCGCTGTGTCCCTGGAGAGGAGCAGGGCTTTCCTGAAGCACCCCACTGCCTCCCGCGCCGCGCCCAGGGCCAGCGCCCGGTGTCCGGCCCGTGTGAGGGCCTCGATGGCACCCACCCGCCCTGCCGCCTCATCCCCTCCCTCCTGAGCGGCTGCCCTGGCCTCAGCCGCCTTCTTCTTCTTCTGGCTCTTCTTGCAGCTGGAGGGGGCCGCGGGGGTGGTGGGGCCAGTGGGGTGTGTGGGGGCAGAGGGGACAGTGGGGTGTGTGGGGGCTGTGGGGGCAGAGGAGTGTGTGGGGGCAGTGAGGACAGAGGGGACAGAGGGGTGTGTAGGGGCTGTGGGGACAGAGGGGAGTGTAGGGTGTGTGGGGGCAGTGGGGTGTGTGGGGGAAGAGGGGACAGAGGAGGCAGTAGGGTGTGTGGGGGCTGTGAGGACAGAGGGGGCAATGGGGTGTGTGGAGGCAGAGAGGGCAGAGGGGTGTGTGGGGTCAGAGGGGGCAGTGGGGGCTGTGGGGTCAGAGGGGGCAGAGGGCTGTGTGGGGGCAATGGGGTGTGTGGGGGCAGTGGGGTGTGTAGGGGAAGAGGGGGCAGAGGAGGCAGTAGGGTGTGTGGGGGCTGTGAGGACAGAGGGGGCAGTGAGGACTGAGGGGGCAATGGGGTGTGTGGGATCAGAGGGGGCAGTGGGGTGTGTGAGGGCAGAGGGGTGTGTGAGGGCAGAGGGGTGTGCGGGGGCTGTGGGGTGTGTGGGGATTGTGGGCTGCACTTTCGGCTCAGCAGCCTCTTCCAAATCCATGGGCAGGGGCAGCAGCCTGCCTGCAAGAGAGAGAGGTGCTTAGGCAGCCAAGCCAGCACGGTCCAGCACTTCAAACGAGCAGCATTATTGTATATTATTTATGAACATTAGGGATGGCTTGTAGCCTGTTTGCTATTAAGTTCCAGGAAGAAAAAAGGCCTTTCCATGGAGGACCCCACAAACCTTGGTAGCCATGAGAAAGGAAAGAGGTCACTGGGGGAGGAGGAGGAGGGACACCACAGCATGGAGTGGGATGTTGCTGGCATCCCTTTTTGGGAGGCAGGATAACGGGTTGCACTCACTTACTGTTTTCTCTTCAGGTGCAAAGGGTGCGAGAGCAGGGAGCAGAGAGACGAGGCATCCCCGGCGCCGCAGCTGCGTTGCTGCCACCAGCCAGGGCCCTCTGCTGCAGGGATGGAGGATGTCTGAGGCACGTCCCAGCTTGGGCTGCCTGGAAAGGTGCCTGGAGCAGGTCACAGTTCTGAGACAGGAGCGTGGCAGGCGGTGGCACAGGCTGGGACAAAGCCAGGCCTGTTCCTGGGAAAGCACATCCCACAATGGCCCCGCTGGCTCCAGTTTCAGCCCTGTCACCAGCGTGGTGTGCAGTGCCATGGCAACTCGGTGCAGCAGTGCCAGTGTGAGCCCTGTGAGGGATGGAGGGATAGGAAAACTGTGTGGACTGTGGTGGTGTTCACAGGGGTCCCAAGACCAGGGAAGAGATGAGAATCTGACTCCATGTTTCAGAAGGCTTGATTTATTATTTTATGATATATATATTATATTAAAACTATACTAAAAGAATAGAAGAAAGGATTTCATCAGAAAGCTAGCTAAGAATAGAAAAAGAATGATAACAAAATCCTGTCACTGACTGAGACAGTCTGGACAGCTGGACTGTGATTGGCCATTAATTAGAAACTACTTGGACACGCTGCTCTTTTCAAGGCAAAAAGGGATTTTTAAATTTCTGACTCCAACATTTATAGGTTTCCAAAAGCGACAGTGGGTTGGAGGGTGACAGTGCCACCTCTCCAATGACACTGAACAAACCAACAGTCCATCAAATTTCTCCTCCTCCATAAAAGAATGCAAAACAATGAGTTATTTACAGAAAGTCTGTGAGAAAGTTCCTTACAAGAATGTAAACATCAGAAGGCTTGGAAAAATCTTAAAAATTCAGGGCGACACCGGTGCCCCGCTGTCGCTGGGTCCCAGTGCCGCTGTTCCCCGGGGTCCCGCGGTCTCCGTGTCCCGCTTTCCCGGGGTTCGGGGTCCCGGTGTGCCGGTGCCGCCGTTCCCCGGTGTCCCTGTGTCCCGGTGCCGCCGTTCCCCGGTGTCCCTGTGTCCCGGTGTCCCGGGTCCCGGTGTCCCTGTGTCCCGGTGTCCCGGGTCCCGCTGCCCGGCAGGCCCCGCGCGGAGCCACGTGGGCGGCGGGAGATTCAAACCTCGGGCGGAGCCGCCGCGGCCATGGAGGGAGCGGGGCCGGGGCGCTGTGAGTGACCGGCACCGGGGGGCACCGGGGGGCACCGGGGGGCTGAGAGGCACAAGGATGAAGGCAGCAGGAATGTCCGGGGTGCAGGGGACGGGAGGGGACAAGTCTGGGGTACAGGTAAGGCTGGGGGGACAAGGGATGGGGGAACAGGCGGGTTTGGGGTGCAGGGGAATGTGGGGGGACAGACAAGGCTGGGGGCCAGGGGGATGTGTGGGCAGGGGAATGAGAAGGGGACCGGTAAGGCTGGAGGGGCAGGGGAATGGGGGAACAGATAGGTTTGGGGTGCAGGGGAGTGTGAGGGGACAGGTAAGGCTGGGGAGGCAGGGGGATGGGGGAACAGGTAAGGTTGAGGGGGCAGGGGATGTGAGGTAGACAGGTAAGGCTGGGGGGCAAGGGAATGTGGGGACAGATAGGTCTGGGGAGGCAGGGGGATGTGGGGCCAGCTGTGGGGTGCACATGGGGACAGGGACTCTGGCTGTGCAGAGGGATGGGGGAGCAGTCGGATTTAGGGGTTCAGGGGGAACAGGTAGGTCTGCGTGTGGGTAGAGGGACGTTGGTGGCAAGGTGCCAGGCCCCTGGGGACAAACTGGAGGGGATGTATTTTGAGGGATGGTTTGTTGGGAGGCAGCCAGATGCCCCCCAGAAGTCATGGGTGCCTCCAGCACCAGGAGCAGGGTAAAAGGACCCCAAACCTGTAGCTGTGTTCCCCTGAATGCTTGCTCTGTGCCCTCCCCCACTCCAGTGCCAGCTCTGATGGCCGTTATTTGGGAAAAAGGGAAATTGGAAACTTTCCTTCCACTGCCAGAACTGTGATGTTGGTGCCACTCCCACGACGGCTGTGGGAGGCTACTGCACCCAAAGCCTGGCTCCCTTTCCCAAATCTTAGTTTCAGTGGCCATGGGGGCTTCAAAAAGCCTCCCTGCGCAGGGGGCTCTGAAGGGAGACCTCCTTTCTGCCCAGGTGAGCGCCTGACTGCCGATGAGATGGACGAACAGAGGAGGCAGAACGTTGCCTACCAGTACCTGTGTCACCTGGAGGAAGCCAAGCGGTGGGGCTGCATTGGGGACATCCTTGAGCTCACATTTTGGGGGGAAAAGGGGTGGTAAGGGGAGGGACAGGGGGAGTGGGTGGGGAATGCCCATAGTGCTGCAGAATGCTGCTTGGATCCTGTGGCTTTATGGCTCCTCAAAGCTGGTTGGGGGGTTGTGGTTTTTTATGGGGGGACACTCAGCCCTCCACCCAAACTGAAAACCACCCAGCAGCAAAAGCCTGAGGGCTGAGCTCCCCTGCCAGGGGGGATTTATTGGAATGGAGTTGGGGGTGATGTCGTTTGGGTGCTTTTCTCTGGGGGTCTCTGCCATGCCCTATCCCTTGCCTGGCAGCTGGATGGAAGCCTGTCTGGGTGAGGAGCTGCCCCCACCCACGGAGCTGGAGGAGACCCTGCGCAACGGGGTCCTCCTGGCCAAGCTGGGCCACTGCTTTGCCCCTGCTGTTGTCCCACTGAAGAAGATCTACGACCCTGAGCAGACACGGTACAAGGTAAGGCTGTGGCACCAGAGGAAGGTGTGGTAGCCCTTAGGGTGTAGCCCCAAACCTTTCCCTCTCTGGTGAGTGCAGAGTGAGGAGGGACTTGCTGACAGCTGTGACGGTGTTCACAGGGGTCTTAGGATGAGGGAAGAGACGAGGATCTGACTCCGTGTTTCAGAAGGCTTGATTTATTATTTTATAATATATATTACATTAAAACTATACTAAAAGAAGAAAGGATTTCATCAGAAGGCTAGCTAAGAATAGAACAAGAAGGAATGATAACAAAGGTTTGTGGCTTAGGCTCTCTGTCTGAGCCAGCTGACTGTGATTGGCCATTAATTACAAACATCCAACATGGGCCAATCCCAGATGCACCTGTTGCATTCCACAGCAGCCGATAACCATTGTTTGCATTTTGTTCCTGAGGCCTCTCAGCTACTCAGGAGGAAAAAATCTTAAAGAAAGGATTTTTCATAAAAGATGTCTGCGTCAGACAGCAGTCACTGAGGGACTGCTCTGTAAGGGGGGCTGCAATGGGGTCCCTGGGGATCACAGGCATTGCCTCTGTCTTTGACCTCCTGCCTTGGCTGGGTTGCTCTAGGGGCAAGGGGGACCCCGGGGATGGGGAAAGTGGGGTTCAGCCTGACCTCAGCTCCTCTCTTCCAGACAGCTGGGCTGCACTTTCGGCACACCGATAACATCAACCACTGGCGTGATGCCATGAGCCACGTGGGGCTTCCCTCGGTAACACCTCCCCTCTGCTCTTCTCAGCCTAGGGGCACACTGGCCTTTGCCTTGTGGCACTACTGGGGTGTGCTGGTATGGCAGGGGGGCTTTGTCTTTGCCCCCACTCTTTGACACCAGCCAACGCTGGGGACTGTCTCTCTGCCATTTTCCCTGATGTGTCTCTGTCTTGCTGGCAGATCTTCCACCCAGAGACCACTGACATCTATGACAAGAAGAACATGCCCCGGGTGGTCTACTGCATCCATGCACTCAGGTGGGTGCCCTGGCCTGGCTCTCATGGAGTGTGTTCATGCTCATCAGCCCTTTGGTGGTGTCACCTTTCAGCCTCAGGTGACACAGAAGCGTCAGGAGGGCTGTCACCGTGTGGGTTTGTATTTCAGCTTCTACCTCTTCAAGCTGGGGCTGGCTCCTCTGATCCAGGACTTGTATGGGAAAGTGAACTTCACAGGTATGTGCAGGGACACCTGGGCTGGGACTTGCCAAGGGGGGTTTGCCACCAGTGCTCTGGGGTCCCATGGAGTGAAAGCCTTGGATGCCTTTTGCCAAAGCTGCCTCAGGGATGCTCACCCCAGTGTGGGGGCTTTCTGCACCCCTCTTGGTCTGGCAGGGGAGTGGGGGCTCTGCTGGCTGCCCCTGCTCCAGCACTGGGCTGTGGGGCTGGTGCTGAGCTGTGCTGCCTCTGCTCTGCTCCAGAGGAGGAGATCAACAACATGAAGCGGGAGCTGGAGAAGTATGGGCTGCAGCTGCCTGCCTTCAGCAAGATTGGAGGCATTCTGGCCAACGAGCTCTCTGTGGATGAAGCAGCAGGTGATGGGTGCCTGGTGGGGAGCAGGGTGTTAGCCTGTAGCAGGATTTTGCCTCAGCTACCAAATCTTCTATTTTTGGGGTGCATAGACAAAGGAAAGGATGATGAATCTGACTCCATGTTCTTAGAAAGCTAATTTAGTATTTTATGATACTATATTGTATTGTATTTTCAAAAGCTAAAAAATATTTTTAATATATATATAAATATATAAAATATATATTATATATACATATAAAAATATATATATTTTAAAAATATATACTATACTAAACTATACTAAAGAATACAGAAAGGATACTTACAGAAGACTAAAAGATAATAATGAAAACTCATGACTCCTTCCAGAGTCCTGACACAGATTGACCTTAATTGGTCATTAAGTCAAAACAATTCACATGAAACCAATGAAACAACCACCTGTTGGATAAACAATCTCCAAACACATTCCAAAGCAGCAAAACACAGGAGAAGCAAATGAGATAATGTTGTTTTCCTTTTTCTCTGAGGCTTCCAGCTTCCCGGGAGAAGAATCCCGGGCAAGGGGATTTTTCCAGAAAAATATGACTGTGACAAACTGAATGCCAAATTTGGGGCCAGGAAACTGGGAAGGGGTGCCCTGGGAGGTGATGGTGGTCTGGGATGCACCTGGTTGTTCTCTTTGAGCCTGGCACAAGGCTGCAGGTGCTGGCACAGCCATTGCTGGGCAGCAGCAGCAGCTGGGGTTCTGCATTCCCTGGGTTGCTGTGAGACTTCCCAGGTGCTGGGAGCTCCAGCTGGGTCCCAGAAAGGGTGGGTTCCCACCATTGCCTGTGGAATGTCTTGTCCCACTGCGTGCAGGGATAAAGCAGATGGTCCCTCCTGCCCCTCTGTGTCCCATCTCACCCTCTGTGTCCCTTCCTGCAGTCCACGCTGCTGTGCTGGCCATCAATGAGGCGGTGGAGCGAGGGGTGGTGGCCCAGACCATGGAGACCCTGCAGAACCCCCACGCCATGCTGGTGGGACTGCGCCAGGAGCTGGCAGGTGCCTACCAGGAGGTGCTGCACCAGGCCAAGCTGGAGAAGGGCAGCAGTGCCAGGAACAGGGTGAGTGAGGAGGGCACAGGGGGCTCTGGGGTGGATGGGAGAGGAGCAGCCCCTTTGCTGATGGGGAGGTGGAGGGGTCCCTTGGCTGAAACACAGCCTGGGAGCCCTTGTGCTGAGCAGAATCATCTCAGCAGGAGATGTTTCCTCTTTGGGGGCTGGTTCATGTGACAGTGTCCACAGGGGTCTGAGGATGAGGGAAGAGACGAGGATCTGACTCCATGTTTCAGAAGGCTTGATTTGTTATTTTATGATATATATTATATTTAAACTATACTAGAAGAATAGAAGAAAGGATTTCATCAGAAGGCTAGCTAAGAATAGAAAAAGAAAGAATGATAACAAAGGCTGACTGATTGGCCATTAATTAGAAACAACCACATGAGACCAATCACAGATGCACCTGTTGCATTCCACAGCAGCAGGATAACCATTGTTTACATTTTGTTCCTGAGGCCTCTCACCTCCTCGGGAGAAAAATCTTAAAGAAAGGATTTTTCATAAAAGATGTCTGTGACAAGTTCACCCAGGGATTGGGGTTGGGAAATGAGCCCAGGCATCTGCAGGGGACCCCACTGTGCATGGTGGGGTGTGCTTGGGCAGAAAGCTCAAGCTGGGGAGTCCCTGTCCAGTGCCCACAGGTGATCCCTGAAGGAGAGGACGTCTACGACTGGTGTCTGACCCAGGCTGAAATCCAAGGCAACATCAACAAAGTGAATGGTGAGCAAAGCTGGGCCTTCCCTCTGGGGGTTCTCCAGGGTTTATGGTGGGACCATGGTAGCCCTGGGCATGGGGAGAGTGGTGGGCATAGCAGAAAGAAGTCTGCTCGGGCCAGCCTCAGACCTAGTGGGGAGAAGGGCTGGGTGTGCATTTCTAAGGAGAAATTAAAATGATGGGTATGCAGGCTTTAGCCATAGCTGCCTTGCAGCCCTGTGGGATGATTTACCTGCTCACCTCTGGGGTGAACTGGCCTCTTGCAGTGCGTGGAGCCCTGGAAGAGGTGGACAATGCCCTGGAGAGACAGGATGTGCTGGCACTGCACTGTGCACTGCAGGAGCCCAGCCTGGCCCTGCGCTGCGTCCAGCGTGACAACCTCGAGCTCTACCTGGAGCAGCTCAGCACGGACAGGGAGGAGAAGGCACTGGTAGGGGCTGGCAGGAGCACTGGTAGGGGCTGGCAGGACCTGGGGTGCAGGGTGCTGGTGCTGGGGGGGCAGCCCATGCTCCCCAGGAAGAGGGAGGGCCCACGGTGTGACGGTGGTCACAGGGGTCTTAGGATGAGGGAGGAGATGTAGATTTGACTCTGTTACAGAGGCTTGATTTATTATTTTATGATATATATTACATTAAAACTACACTAAATGAATAGAAGGAAAAGTTTCATCTCAGAGGGCTAGCTAAGCTAAGAATAGAAAAAAAAAAAGAATGGTAACAAAGGCAGCTGCCTCAGACTCTCTGTCTGAGTCAGCTGGGCTGTGATTGGCCATTAATTATAAACAACCACATGGGACCAATCACAGATGCACCTGTTGCATTCCACAGCAGCAGATAACCTTACCTTGTTTACATTTTGTCCCTGGGGCCTCTCAGCTTCTCAGGAAGAAAAAATCCTAAGGAAGGATTTTTAATGAAAAGATGTCTGCGACACCTGGGCTGGGGAGTTGGCAGCTTTCTGCCAGGGGTCTGGGCACGGCTGCTCTGTGAGCACAAGCATGGTGAGCTGTGAGAGCTGACAGCCCTCTCTGCCTGCTGCAGGAGCTGGGCTACCTGGAGCTGCTGGAGCAGGAGGAGGTGCAGGCAGGGATCCTCACAGCAAACCGGAGGGATGAGAAGGAGCGAGCCAGTGAGTGCCTGGGTGAACTCTTACTGCAGCTTCTGCTGCCCAGGAGCTGCTGGGCATGCTGGCAGCCTGGCCCTGAGGCAGGGCACAGCCCCTCTGTGCCAGCCCCCTGTGTGTCCCTCAGTGCTGCAGGCTGTCGGCCGCATCAACGCTGCTGTCCGCCAAGGGATGCCAGCCAAAACCTTGGAAGCTCTGCTGGACCCTGCAGCCCAACTGCCTGATGTGCACAGCCCTGCTGCACCCCTGTACCAGCAGCAGCTGGCCCTGCTGCAGAGGCAGCACCCACGGGTGAGACACCCCAGGGATGGGCCATGGGTGCCCTGGACAATGGGTAGGGTCGTCCCTTGCTGGGCCTGGGGTGCTTCCTTTGCTGCTGCTCCTCTGGGGAAGCTGGGCCTGGAGGGAGGAGGAGGAGGTGGAAAAGCTTTGGAAGCTCTGCTGGACCCTGCAGCCCAACTGCCTGATGTGCACAGCCCTGCTGCACCCCTGTACCAGCAGCAGCTGAGGATGAGGGAAGAGACAAGGATCTGACTCCATGTTTCAGCAGGCTTGATTTATTGTTTTATGATATATATTACATTAAAACTATACTAAAAGAGTAGAAGAAAGGATTTCATCAGAAGGCTGGCTAAGAATAGAAAAAGAAAGAATGATAACAAAGGCTTGTGGCTCAGACTCTCTGTCCGAGCCAGCTGACTGTGATTGGCCATTAATTAGAAACAACCACATGAGACCAATCACAGATGCACCTGTTGCATTCCACAGCAGCAGATAATCATTGTTTATATTTTGTTCCTGAGGCCTCCCAGCTTCTCAGGAGGGAAAGTCCTAAGGAAATGATTTTTCATAAAAGATGTCTGTGACACCCAGGGATGGGCCATGGGTGCCCTGAACAATGGGTAGGGTTGTCCCTTGCTGGGTTTGGGGTGCTTCCTTTGCTGCTGCTCCCCTGGGGAAGCTGGGCCTGGAGGAGGAGGAGGAGGTTATGTGGGTTCAGTGTCTCTGCCTGCTCTGTGCAGGGCGAGTTGGCACAGGAGGAGCTGTTTGTGGCTGTGGAGATGCTCTCAGCTGTGGCCCTGGTTAACCAAGCCCTGGATGCCAGGAACCCCAGCAGGCTCTGGAGCAGCCTGGTCAGCCCTGCCCTGGGCCTCTCAGGAGTTGAGGATGCAAATGCACAGCGGTGAGTTGGGCTCTCTGTTAGGGGCTGGGGTGAAGAAATTTTGTGGAAAGGGCTGGTCACGGTGCCTGGGCTTTTTGTGGCTTATTCCAGCAGCCTCCCTATCCTGTGCCTTGCCTCTCCCCTCTGAAGGATCTGCTCAGAATGCACCAAACCCTCCTTGGAATGCACTGAGCCCTGCTTGGAATGCTTCAGGTCATTGCCTTGTTTCTCTCCTGCAGGTACTTTGATGACTTGCTGCAGCTGAAAGTCCAATCGAGGGAAGCAGGAGCCGAGTTCCTGAGCTGGAACGACATTCAGGACAGCATCAACAACACCAACTCATCAGTGCAGGATGAAACCGACCGTGAGTGCTGCCCACACAGAGTTTGGGCATGCAGGGGGTGGCAGATATCCTCGGAGGGAGGTTGCACTGGGATTCCATCCCCAGTAAGACACCGGAGAATCTCACACCACCCTGGGCTGTGATTCCCTTGGTGCCTGGAGACCAGAGGGGTTGAAAGGCGGGGATCCGAGGGGTTGAAAGGCGGGGATCCGAGGGGTTGAAAGGCGGGGATCCGAGAGGTTGAAAGCGGAGATCGGAGGGGTTGAAAGCGGAGATCGGAGGGGTTGAAAGGCAGGGATCCGAGGGGTTGAAAGCGGAGATCCGAGGGGTTGAAAGGCGGGGATCCGAGGGGTTGAAAGTGGAGATCGGAGGGGTTGAAAGGCGGAGATCCAAGGGGTTGAAAGGCGTCTCCTCCCTTCCCTGCCCGCAGGTGTCCGTGCGCTCCGGCTGCTGAACGAGGCGCTGCTGCAGGAGGACCCTGAGGTGACACTGGCGGCACTATTGCTGGTGCCAGCCCTGCCCGACGTCACCCTCCCCACCGCCCCGCGCTACCACAGCGTCCTCGCCCGGGCACGGAGGCAGAAAATCCAGGTGGGGGGGGTCATCAGCTGTGGGGACCCTCCATGGCAGCATGGCAAACCCTTGGGACCGTGCCTTGGTCACAAGACTGTGAAATAACCCCCCCGGGGTTATTGATATTATTGTTATTTTTATTACTACTACTACTATTACTATTATTATTACTATTATTATTATAGATAATAATATTATTATAGATATAATATTATTATTGTAGATTAGAATATATATATTAATTATTATATTTTTAATTAGTTGTTAATATTATAATTACATTATTATATTACACTATTATATTATATTTTATCATATTTCATTTTATTATTATTGTAATATTATTTTATTATCTATTATTATATTTATATATTAGTTACTATTATAGTTATTCTATTACATAAATACATTTTATTTTATTAATTTATTATTACTTTAATTATTATTGTTGTTATTTAACTATTATATTTATAGATTATAATATATCTAGATATTGATTATTATTATATTTATTTATTAGTTACAATTACATTATTATATTATATTTTATCATATTTCATTTTTTACTTGTTATCATTATATTATTATTATTATTATTATTATTATTATTATTATTATTATTATTATTGTTATTGTTGTTGTTGTTGTTGTTGTGTTGTTGTTGTTGTTGTTGTTGTTGTAAAGCAGGAGGTGCCCAGCTCACCAGAGCCCATCTCCCCCATCTCCCAGGCCACCCAGGACAGTGGAGCTGCTCTTTGCTGGGAAGAAATCCAGGAAGGGGTCTGCCAGGCCAACCAGGACACAGTGGCAGCCAGGAGGAGTGAGTGCTCTCCCCATGTGGGTGCTGCTGAAGGCTGGGGGACAAGAAGGGGCTGATGTGAGCCCCTCTGCTCCCACAGTGGCTCTGGGCATAGCTGCCATCAACCAGGCCATCAAGGAAGGGAAGGCATCACAGACAATGAGGGTGCTGTGCAACCCTGACGTGGCCCTGCATGGGGTGGTGAGTGCCTGTGCTGAACCCTACCAGGAGCAGCTGGCGGCTCTGATGGCCACCAAGGGACCAGCAGGTAAAACCCTGGGGGCTGCAAAACCTCCCCTACCCCCGGTCAGGGTGTTCTGGGGGGGCAGCACCCTGCAGCAGCTCCCATCCATCCTGGCATGCAGGGAGCACAAAGCCATGCTGGGTCAGGCACAGGCTGCTGGATGGGGCCGAGTTCTACCTGAACCTGCAGACCTTGGAGGGCAGCTGGCAGTGCCCACGCCATGGCAGCTTCTACACCACGCACCTGAGCAGGGAGGAGATGCAGGTAAGGCAGGACGGGCTGGGTGGGTGTGATGGTGTTTGCAGGGGTCTTAGGATGAGGGGAGAGATGACATATTCCACCATCACAGGGTGCTCCAAACCCCCTCCAACCTGGCCTTGGAGACTTCCAAGGATGCCACAGCTGCTCTGGGCACCTGTGCCACGGCCTCTCCACCCTCACAGGAAGAATTTCCTCCCAATATCCCATCCATCCCTGCCAGCTGGCAGTAGGAAGCCATTCCCTGTGTCCTGTCCCTCTGTGGGCACAGGGAGGTTTTGTTTCACCTGGACCAGCCCCAGCACATCCTGTCCAGCACCCAGGCACCACCAGCACTCCCTGCATGGCACAGGGCATCACTGTGCTTGCATTAATGCCCCCAAAGGGCATCACTGTGCTTGCATTAACCCCCTTGCACACCCAGCTGTGATACAGCATCCCCAGGGCTGTGCTGAAGGTGCCACCTCCCCAGGTCCCTCAGCAACTCCAGTCTTGCTCCTGCTCCCTCCTCACTCACTGCCAGAATTGCCTCCAGGAGCACAAAGGAGCTGCCAGATGGGTGGACTTTGGGAAAAAAAGAAAAATTAAAGTTTAAAAAAGAAAAGGAATGAGGGAGTGTGACGGTGTTCACAGGGGTCTTAGGATGAGGGAAGAGATGAGAATGTTGACTCCATGTTTCAGAAGGCTTGATTTATTATTTTATGATATATAATATACTAAAACTATACTAAGAGAATAGAAGAAAGGATTTCATCAGAAGGCTGGCTAAGAATAGATAAAGAATGATAACAAAGGCTCGTGACTGACTGAGCCAGTTGGACTGTGTTTGGCCATTAATTAGAAACAACCACATGAGACCAATCACAGATCCCCCTGTTGCATTCCACAGCCAGCAGATAATTATTGTTTACATTTTGTTCCTGAGGCCTCTCAGGACGAAAAATCCTAAGGAAAGGATTTTTCAGAAAATATGGCTACAGGTGGGCAGCGCTGGCACTGAGCTGGTGCTGCCTGGTGTCCTTGCAGTCTGTCATCACCCGAGTGACGCTGGCCCACGAGCGGGAGCGCCTGTGGGCATCCAGGGTGGCGCTGGTGGTGAAGCTGCAGGCGCGGCTGCGCGGGTTCCTCGTGCGGCGCCAGCTCGCGGCACGGCGCCACGTCCTGCAGGAGCAGAGGCCAGCTGCCATCAGGATCCAGGTGACACAGCCAGGGCCTGTGCCTGCTCTCAGCACAGCCACACAAACCAGGGGCAGCTGCTCGCAGCACCTCGCAGCCCTGGGAGGGGTCAGTGCTTGCTGCTCTCTGGTTTTACTGCCAGGCCCCCTGAGGCCCTGCAGAGAGCAGTGAGGGGCTTGTTCCTCTCACAGTGGCTGCTGGTTTCCTCTTTGCCCATGCTGTGTTATTCTCTTTTCTCATGTGCTCCCTGAAAAACCAATGCAGTCACAGTGACCTCACCCAGGTGTCTCTACCTGGTGTAGAGAGGGGTCAGTGCTTGCTGCTCTCTGGTTTTACTGCCAGGACCCCTGAGGCCCTGCAGAGAGCAGTGAGGGGCTTGTTCCTCTCACAGTGGCTGCTGCTTTCCTCTTTGCCCGTGCTGTGTTATTCTCTTTCTTCATGTGCTCCCTGAAAAACCAGTGGAGTCACAGTGACCTCACTCAGGTGTCTTCTTGTGCCCAGGCTTGCTGGAGGGGATACAGGCAGCGCAGAGCTTACCTGCACAGGCTGCACTACCTGAAATCCAACACAGAGGCTGCAATCAAGGTTTGAAGGATTCTTTCTTCAGCCTTTGTTCTCATGTTGGGCATTGTCACCTGCTTGTTCAGCTTGTGAGGGTGGCATCTACCCCTGCCCAGCGCAGAGGAGCCAGGGGGGATTGTGGCAGCTGGGCCAGGGCAGTGTGTGAATGCACAGGGGAGAAAAAAATCATACAATAGAATAGTTACCATGGGCTCACTGGGGCTGGAAAAGCCCTTGAAGATCACTGAGTCCATCTCAGCACTGCCAAGGCCACCACTAACCGTGTCCTCAAGTGCCACATCCCTATGGGTGTTAAATCCCTCTCAGGATGGTGAACCCACCACATTGCTGGGCAGCCTGTGCCAATGCCTGACCACCCCTTCTATGAAGAATTTATCCTTAATATCCAACCTAAACCTCCCCTGGAAGTTCTCATGATCCAGAATCCAAATGCTTGAACATCTCTCCCAGATCCAGGCAGCTGTGAGGATGTGGCGGGCACGGAGGAAGTACCAGGAGAGGCTGCATTATTTCAGGCAGAATGTAAGGGATGGGATGGGATGGGATGGGATGGGATGGGATGGGATGGGATGGGATGGGGTCAAACAGCTCCTGGAACTCTGTTGGTGTGGATGTAGGGGGATGATCTGGAGCAGTTGGATCCCTGTCCCCGAGTGCTCTCAGTGCAGCTGGAAGAACTGATTCATCCTGGCAGGGGGGACAGATGGGAAGGAATAGGTACCTGGTGGGTCTGGAAGCCAAACTCTCAGGTTTTGTGAAGTGTGAGGAGAGCAAAACCACTCCAGTTCCATCAAAAAGCAACAATGACTTCAAGATGTCCATTAAAAGGGGAAGGAATTTTTGGGGGAGAAAAGGGGAGGGTGTCAGCTGTAGGAAGTGAAGTTGCACTCCTGGAGTTGCTGCAGCTTCTGATATACAGTGAGTGGAGGGGAATGACCACTGAGAAGGGCAGAATCCCACAATCTCTCCTGTTTTGTCCAGACTCTCATCCCAGGCCTTAACACATTCCTGGCAGTGGGACCAGGCAGCAATGTGCTTGCCCAGCACTCCTTCACTCCCCATGTGTGTTAGGGACACCATGGGAAAACACCTCCCACCCCCTTGTTTGTCTTGGCAGATTAAAGCTGTAATTAAAATCCAGGCTTTTGTGCGAGCCAACAAGGCCCGTGGGGATTACAGGCTGCTGGGTAAGTGTGTGCCTGCTCATTGCTGCTCTGAGTGTGATGGCTAATTGGGAAGGGGACTCTGCCTCCAAAAGAGGGAAGCAGTTATGAGCAGGGCTGCTGGTGGCCCCTTGGCAAGGACAGCATGACAGAGCCTTGATGGTCCTTGATCATCAGCTCTGGTGCTGCCCCTCTGCCCCCAAAACTTCCTGGAGGTTTTTGCAGTGTGGCTGTGTGCTGTCCCGTGCCCTGGTGCTGCAAGGAGATGCTTTTTGGGGAGGAGGATGGGGTGTCTGAGGGTCTGTGGTGGGGGAAATTATTCATGGCCTTACTGGGCATTGCTGCAGTCCACACCAAGAGCCCACCCTTGAGCATCGTCCGGCGCTTCATCCACCTGCTGGAGCAGAGCCAGCACGACTTCTGGGAGGAGTCAGAGGTGCTGAGGCTGCAGGAGGAGGTGGTGAAGAGGATCCGTGCCAGCCGGCAGCTGGAGAGCGACCTGGACCTCATGGACATCAAGATTGGGCTGCTGGTCAAGAACAGGATCACTCTGCAGGTACAGAGAGAGGGGGAGGACTTGGCTGCCTCAAGCCAGCCTGCCCTCCATGGCATTGCAGCTTGGGCTTGTCTCTGCTTCACTTTTTAAGCAGTTGGAGGGCTTGGGGAGCACTAGGGTGTTGTCATCTTATTCCAAAAGTTCCGTGGTGATTTCTCATGGGCATCTCCTTGCAGCACTGACTCATTCTTCCTCACATCACAACCAAGGAGCTCCAACTTCCTTCTCTACCAGCTAACCCACTCTTCTGTAGCACTCTTCTTCTTCTTGGACACAGCTGTGGACTATTAAGGGCAGGCCTGTTCCTAATCTTTGCTGATTGGTACATCTGCAACTCCTCAGGTCTCAGAATCTCTGCTGGCCACAGTGACTCTGTGTACAAGTCTCTTTTCCCAGCCTGGTAGTCAAAGAAGGAGTCAGGATTCTTTTGTTCTCGTTCTCAAGGTTGTTTATTATTTCTTATCTATAAAATTCTTTCTCTGACCCACTGAGGTCTGTTCAGCAGGTCAGACAGAGGCACACTGGTGTTATCTTTTTATACTAAAAACTATGTGTACATTACTTACCATAACTTCCCAATACCTATCACCCGTGATAGACAGTGAGTTTCTACCTTCAACCAATCCAAAAGTGCCACCATCACAGCAGAAGATGGAGGCTAAGAAGAAGAAAGAGAAGGACTGGACACACTGAGATTTCTCCATCTTGCCTCCTGAGCCCCCATTCTAAAAACCCCAAAAATCTATTTTTCACCCTGTGATAAACTATTAGTCTGCTTAAACAATCTTGACTTGTAATTCTTCATATAAGGTTGGTATTTTTTTCCACATGTCAAGATCAAAGGCACAGGGGTTTTGGGCTCTGTGCCAAGGTCTCTGAGCCCCTTGGCAGGGGTTTGAGCCATCCAGGGCAGCCAGAGGAATTTCCTGTGTTCTCACTCAGGGCTGAGATTGCCTTCTGCACTACTCTCCTACATTCTGTCCCTCCACACTGGGGTGCCTCTGGCTGTCCCAGAAACTGGTCAGAATTCCAGAGCTTCAGGCAGACCCCAGTGCTTCTCTCCCCCCACCACAGGAGGTGGTGTCTCACTGCAAGAAGCTGACCAAGAAGAACAAGGAGCAGCTCTCAGAGATGATGTCCATGGACAAGCAGAAGGGCCTCAAGACACTCAGCAAGGAGAAGAGGCAGAAGCTGGAGGCCTATCAGCACCTCTTCTACCTGCTGCAGGTGGGGCTGGGTGTGGTGGTGTTCACAGGGGTCTTAGGATGAGGGAAGAGATGAGGATCTGACTCCATGTTTCAGAAGGCTTGATTTATTATTTTATTATATATATTATATTAAAACTATGATATATATTATATTAAAACTATACTAAAATAATAGAAGAAAGGATTTCATCAGGAGGCTAGCTAAGAATAGAAAAAGAATGATAACAAAGGTTTGTGACTGACTGCGACAGTCTGGATAGCTGGACTGTGATTGGCATTGATTAGAAACAACCACATGAGACCAATCCCAGATGCACCTGTTGCATTCCACAGCAGCAGATAATCATTGTTTACATTTTGTTCCTGAGGCCTCTCAGGATATTCTCCTCAGGAGAAAAAATCCTAAGGAAAGGATTTTTCAGAAAATATCCTGGCTACACTATGGGGCTCTGCTCTGTCCCCCACAGCTCGGGGGGCAGTGCAGGGACCTGGCCCTTGGCTACCCCACCTGAGCCAGCTTGGTGTCCCTCCTCCCTGCAGACACAGCCAGTGTACTTGGCCAGGCTGATCTTCCAGATGCCCCAGAACAAATCCACCAAATTCATGGAGTCGGTGATCTTTACTCTTTACAACTACGCTTCCAGCCCACGGGAGGCTTATCTGCTGCTGCAGCTCTTCAAAGTGGCACTGCAGGAGGAGATCAGGTGGGTGTCCTGCTGTGGGAAAGGCAGGAGGAGATCAGGTGGGTGTCCTGCCCAGGGAGCATGGAAAGGCAGGAGGAGATCAGGTGGGTGTCCTGCTGTGGGAATAATGAAAGGCAGGAGGAGATCAGGTGGGTGTCCTGCTGTGGGAAAGGCAGGAGGAGATCAGGTGGGTGTCCTGCTGTGGGTATAATGAAAGGCAGGAGGAGATCAGGTGGGTGTCCTGCTGTGGGAAAGGCAGGAGGAGATCAGGTGGGTGTCCTGCCCAGGGAACAGGGAAAGGCAGGAGGAGATCAGGTGTGTGTCCTGCTGTGGGAATAATGAAAGGCAGGAGGAGATCAGGTGGGTGTCCTGCCCAGGGAAAGGCAGGAGGAGATCAGGTGGGTGTCCTGCCCAGGGAAAGGCAGGAGGAGATCAGGTGGGTGTTCTGCCCAGGGAAAGGCAGGAGGAGATCAGGTGGGTGTCCTGCCCAGGGAACAGGGAAAGGCAGGAGGAGATCAGGTGGGTGTCCTGCCCAGGGAAAGGCTGAACTGCACCAGCTTGGATGCTGTTGTCTCTGCTGCCTCCTGCTTGGAGTACACCCAAACACTGCTCCATCCCCTCATCCCCTCTGTCCCCAGGTCCAAGGTGGACCATGTTCATGACATCCTGACGGGCAATGCCACGGTGATCCGGCTGCTGGTCGGCTTCTACCGCAACCTGCCTGGGCAGAGCGCCCTGAGGCACATCCTGGCTGGCCCCGTGCAGGAGGTGCTGCAGGACAGCACCCTCAGCATCAACACTGACCCCGTGGACATCTACAAGGCCTGGATCAACCAGACTGAGTCGCAGAGTGGGCACAGAAGGTCAGAGCCTGAGGAAGAAGGCTTGGCTGGGCCACAGGGTGTGGGCATTGAGATGGTGATGGGGTCCTGTGCTCTCTTCACAGCAAGCTGCCCTATGAGGTGAGCCCTGAGCAGGCTCTCAGCCACCCCGAGGTCCAAAGGAGGTTGGACATTTCCATCCGCAATCTCCTGGCAGTAACAGACAAGTTTGTCTCTGCCATCACCTCTTCTGTGGACAAGATCCCGTGAGTATCCCCATGGTTTCTGTGCCCACCCCAGGAGTGCTCTGGGCTCTCAGGTGTCTCCAACAAGGCCTTAGAAAGGAGGTTGGATTATGGGGGGGCTTCCTGGCCCCTTTGCTACTGTAGGACTGAGTTACTGCACTGTCAGCAAGGGGAACCCCAAATATCAGCAGCACCTCGTGGGCTGGCTTGTTTCTTGTTTTTCTGCTGTTTCTGGGCAGTTTACTGCTGACATTGAGATGCATGCCAGCTTTGTGGTGATCTCAGAGGATGAAGGCCTCCTCCAGAGATGCCTGGATTGGCAGCAGGGTGGGGGGAAGGAACTGAGGGGTGCTGTAGCTGCCAATCGTACCTGTGGGCTTCTCCATCACCCCAAAGCAGGGAAAGGCAGGAGGAGACCACCCAGCTGGTGGTTTGCTGCTTCCTGGATGATGGGTAGTAGGACTGGGTCATTGGGGTGGACTCACATGCTGATGGTCCTCTCCCTACCTCTCCTCAGCTATGGGATGCGCTACATGGCCAAAATCCTGAGGATGTCCTTGGTGGAGAAATTCCCCAAGGCCTCAACAGAGGAGGTTGATAAGGTACCGTGGGACTGGGGCACCTGCATGGTTTGGTGGGGCTCAGCTGTACATGAAAGGCCACCAAAGGTCCTCTTGACTTAAAAACACCTCCAAGTCAACATTTTCCTTGAGCCACTAAGGAAATGCCAAGGGTGGGCTTTTCCCTGCACTGCCATCTCTTTCAGGAGGGTCCTACCATGCAGAGCAAGGATGAAACCTCCTTCCCTGCTGAGGTGTCACCTCCTTGGGCCCTAACCAAGGATGAAATGTCCTTCCCTGTGATGGGAAGTTTTCGGACTGGGGAAGAGACGAGGATCTGACTCCATGTTTCAGAAGGCTTGATTTATTATTTTTTGATATATATTACAATAAAACTATACTAAAAGAATAGAAGAAAAGGTTCTCATCAGAAAGCTGGCTAAGAATAGAATAGCAAAAAATGATAACAAAGGTTTGTGGCTTGGGCTCTCTGTCTGAGCCAGCTGACTGTGATTGGCCATTAATTAGAAACAACCACATGAGACCAATCACAGATGCACCTGTTGCATTCCACAGCAGCAGATAACCATTGTTTACATTTTGTTCTTGAAGCCTCTCAGCTTCTCAAGAGAAAAAATCCTAAGGAAAGGATTTTTCATAAAAGATGTCTGCGACACTTCCCTGCTGAGGTGTCACCTCCTTGGGCCTTAACCCAAATGCTCCCCAGCCTGTCTCCATCCTAGATCGTGGGGAACCTGCTCTACTACCGCTTCATGAACCCAGCAGTGGTGGCCCCTGATGGCTTTGACATCGTGGACATGTCGGCGGGGGTGGCCCTGCGCCCCGAGCAGCGCCGCAGCCTGGGCGCCATCGCCAAGGTGCTGCAGCACGCCGCTGCCCACAAGGCCTTCCAGGGGGACAGTGCCCACCTCTGCGGGCTCAACCAGTACCTGGAGCACACCCACAGCAAGTTCAGGTGGTGGTCATGGGGTGGGAGGGTGGCTTGGAGCCCGTGGTAGGGTTATGGGGCTGAGCAAAGGGGTCTGTCCCTGCAGGAGGTTCATCTCTGCTGCCTGCTGTGTCCCTGAGCCTGAGGAGAGGTTTGACATGGATGAGTACTCAGAGATGGTGGCAGTGGCCAAACCAGTCATCTACATCACTGTGGGGGAGCTCATCAACACGCACAAGGTCAGGGCATAAAGCTCAGGGCGAGCTCTGTTTCCTCTGCTCCCACCCGCTGGGCTTTCTGCTGGGTTTCCTCCCATTCTTCTTCTGTATTCCACCCCTGGCACAGCTTCTCTCTATCTGACCCTTTTTTCTCTTCTAAGCAAGGAAATAACCTAGATTCTGCAGGTTTGTCCTTTTACAAACCTCAGATCTTCTCCATCCCCTCTTGGGTGTGAATGGTGGCCCTCCCTCACTCTCCATTTGCATCCTCCTTTGCCACTGATTCATCCCTTGCATGTCCAGCTCCTGCTGGAGCACCAGGACTCCATCACATCACACCCCAGTGACCCCCTGCACGAGCTCCTGGAGGATCTTGATGAGCTCCCTACAGTCCAGTCCCTGCTTGGTAGGTTGGATTCTGGGATCTGATGGGAGGAGGGTGGACGTGGGCACCCTTTCCTTGCACAAAGCTTGAGCTGGATTGCTTTGGGCATGGAAAACCAACCCTCTAGATCCCAACAAAGCTAGCAGGGCTCTCTGTGCCCTCACAGGGGACAGTGTTGGCAGCCTGGCAGACAGCAGTGCTGAGCAGCTCTCCCAGCTCAGCAGAACAGAAATCTCCCTCACCCTCACCAACAAGCTGGTGCCAGTGGCCAGCAACGAGGAGAGTGACATGAGGAGCCTGCTGCTGAGGTGAGGATGGGCTCTGGGGGCATCAGGAGGGTACTGGGATGCTCAAGGAGGGCAAAAAACCCTTGGGGGGCAACTGAATATTGGGTGGAGGGTGATGGTCTGGAGCAGATTCCTCACATCTCCCTCTGGTCTCTAGCACCAAGCAGATGCTGGTGGATTTGATCCAGTGCCAAGCAGGAGATTCCCTCCCAGACATCTTGTGGACACCAGCCTCAGAGCATGAGGTGGGATGTGTGAGGCTGCTGCTAGGGATGAACTGAAAAACTTGGTGGGCAAAGGGTGAAAAAGTTCTCAGCAAAAAGCTGCCCTGCTCCTCTCAGAGGTTTGGCCACTGCTCTTGTGATCCAGCAGTGCCTGGACTCTGTTTTTTCAGAAAAATCACCTGTTCTGGGCCACATCAAAGTGTGGGTGGAGGAGTTCTATGGTAAATTCAAGGTGACTCCTGTGGCAGGGAGAAATGATTAATCTGACTCCATGATATCAGAAGGCTAATTAATTACTTAATTATACTATATTATTCTGCACTATATCTAAGCTGAAACTGCACAAGCACTCAACTGCACAAAATCGTGTGACTATCAGGATCGTTTGCAGAGATTGGTCAAGAAAACAAAACACCATCACTTTGGTTAAACCATCTCCATATTGCATTCCACTTTGGCACAGCACAGGCACAGCAAATGAGATAAGAATTGTTTTGATCATTCTTTTCTCTGCTTCTCTCAGGTTCAGAGAATGTGAATCCTGCACAGTTCGCTTGTTCCATCTCTGTACCCCATTCCAGCTGTGTTCTAGGCTGACCCTTTCTCATCTTTAGGAAGCTGCCCATGAGCACCTGGTGTGCCAGCGAGCTCTGTGGGATGCCCAGTCCTCTGCCCAGCTGAAGCACCACCCCTGCCTGGCTGCCAACAGCCAGCTCTCCATGGAGGAGAAGAAGCGCAAGGTCATCCGCAACCTGCGGCGCTTGGAGAGCCTGGGGCTGGTGCACTCTGCCAGCCACTACCAGGAGCTCATTGATGAGCTGGCCAAGGTGTGCTGAGCTGGGAATCACCCCTAAACCCCCAGAGCTCCTGCTCTGGTAAAGCTCCTCATGACAAACATTGGTTTTCTGGTGCTGCTGTTTCCTGCAGGACATCCGGAACCAGCGGCGGCACCGGCAGCAGCGGCGCGGGGAGCTCCTGAAGCTGAGGCACACCCTGGAGGGCCTCGATGCCAAGACTCTGTTTTATGAGGAGCAAATTGATTACTACAATCAGTACATCAAGACCTGCCTTGACAACTTGGCAGCCAGCAACAAGTGAGGTTCCTTACCAAAAATCAGTAATTTTTTAAAGAAAAATGTTGTTTGTTTTCATTGCTCTCTGGTTGTTGTGAGTCCTGGAGATGTTGGGGATCCAAGGGGTCACAGATGGCCAGAGGTGAGCTCTCAGCATGTGCTCCCTTCTCTTCCAGGGGCAGTGGGAAGAGCAAGAAGCTGCCATCTCTGCACTACACAGCAGCCCAGCTGTGGGAGAAGGGGGTGCTGCTGGAGATCCAGGACCTGCCACCCAGCCAGTGAGTGGCCCTGCCCCAGGGGAGGAGCTCCTGCTTGGGGTTATTCAGTGCAGGGCCAGGAGCTGGACTTAATGCACTCAGAGATCCTTGTGGGTCCCTTCTGATTCAGGATATTCCGTGATTCTATGAAAATTTGGGCAGGTAGAGGAAAATAACTGAGGAGGAGGAGGATGCACGTGGGCCACTGTTGTCCTGCTATGTGGGACAAGTTTTGTGTAGGAAAGTTGGGATTTGCAGTGGGGTCTGGTCTGGCTGCTGTGCTGATGCACTGGGTGGGTGAGCTGCTCCCTGGCTGTGTTAAAGCTTTTGGCAGTGAGTGGCTCTGTCTTCTCAGGCTCAAGAACGTGGTTTTTGACATCATCCCCTGTGAGGAATCAGGGAAGTTCCAGGTGAAAGCCAAATTCATGGGGATCGACATGGAGGACTTCCAGCTGCATTACCAGGTGGGAAACCTGTCCTGCAGCTCCTGGGGCTCACAGGGATGGGGACAGCCAGGGTATGTGGGGCTGGCTGCTGTCCCCACACCTGCAGCTCTTGTGGGGACTTGGAGCCCATGTGAAGCCCTGCCCTCTTGGGGTTTATGTGGTTGAGATGACCACCAAGGTGTCAGAAAGTCTCATTTTCCCAGCCCTGAGACTGAAGAAGGAGTCAGGATTCTTTGGCTGTGGTTTTCAAGGTTGTTTATTCTCTGTTATCTCTAACATTCTTTTCCTGACCTGCTGAGGTCTGTCTGGCAGGTCAGGTTGTGGCACACTGACTGCCCTCAGGGTGGTGTTAACTTTTTATACTAAAAACTATCTGTACATTATTCACAATGATATTCCAATACCTATCACCATGTTAGACAGTGAGTTTCTACTCTAAACCAATCCTAAAGTGCCCTCATCACCCAGAAGATGGAGGCCAAGAAGAAGAAAGAAGGACAAGGCACGCCCAAACCCCTCCATCTTGGCTTCTGAACCCCCATTCTAAAAACCACAAAGTTTCACTTTTTCACCCTGTGACAGACAAACTATCATTCTACTTAAACTCTTGTGGCTTGTAAATCTTCACATAAAGTTGGTGATTTTCTCCATGGGTTAAAATCAAAGGCACAGGGGTCTTTGGCTTCATGCTAAGGTCTCTGGGCCCCCTGCCAGGGTCTGGAGCCCTCCAGGACACCCAGAGGGATGTCCTGGGTTCTGACACAAACCCAGCTCGCTGTGCCCGGGCTGGGCACCCAGCAGGGCTTCCCTGGCAGGGCACAGTGCCAGTGACAGTCCCCTCTCCCACAGGACCTGCTGCAGCTGCAGTACGAGGGTGTAGCGGTCATGAAGATGTTCCACAAGGCCAAGGTCAACGTCAACCTGCTCATCTTCCTCCTCAACAAGAAGTTCTTCAAGAAGTGACAGGGTCAGGGGTGGGGCTGGAGGGAAGGGGGGCAATAAAAACCTGCCAAAGAGACCTCAGGGTTGGTGGTGCCAGGGCAGGGGAGCTGCTGCTGGCCATGGAGCTTTCCTGCATGGATTCAGTGCCTGACTGGGGAACTCAGGGCCCAGCCCCAGCCCTGGGCACCCCGAGCTTGGTACTGAACCAGTGCCCAACCTCCCTGCAGGAGGATGCACTGCCAAAGCTTTTGCAGCTTTTAAAATCTATTTAATCTGGGTGTTTTGGCTGTTTAATTCCTGTGTTGCCAACAGCCAGCTGCCCACTCTGTATTTCTGGACACTACACAGCTTCTACTGATATAATAAAGGTATCTTATTTATCTATATATCTAATCTATCTATCTATATATAGATATATATCTATATTTATATATATGTATCCATACATATAGATATGGGTATCTATCCATATCTATATTTATATATGAATATAGAAATATAAAAGAAATATATATATATATATCCAAATCTATATACATATATATATGGATAGGTATATATAAATATAGATATAGAAAAATATATTTCTTATATAAATATATTTCTTCCTCACACTAAGGCTTAGGAAATGTCAGAATCAGTTTTTATATGGAGGGTTAATGAGAAGCCAGAACAGAGAGGCAATAACTGCTTGTGGAGACACCTGTGAGCTCTTCTCTGGTACATTGAGGTGCAATAGAAAAATTTTAATTTTATGCCGAGGTTTACACGTGTGAAGTGTTGGTTTATAAAATGCTGTAGGTCTCCCTCCCTGCTCAGTAACTGCTGTGGGACCTTGGGGCAGCTCAGGGGTACCTGATCTATTGACATCCAAGCTCTGTCTTGTCTTTGGAAAGTCATGTTTATTCGTGAGGTTTTTATGTGTTTTATTTTCTCTTCTCTCATAGAAAAGCCTCAAACTGTGCTTATTCTGTCCCCATCCATGCTGCAGGGGAAGTTTTTTGGGGAATTGGAGTAGGAATCTCCCTCCCTGCTCAGTAAATCCCATGGGACCTTGAGGCAGCTCAGGGGTACCTGATCTATTGACATCCAAGCTCTGTTTTGTCTTTGGAAAGTGATGTTTGTGAGGTTTTAATGTGTTTTATTTTCCCTCCTCTCATAAAAATGCCTCAAACTGTGCTTATTCTGTCCCCATCCACGCCGGATTGCTGCTGTGCTGCCTCTGCTTGTAAAGATGTAAATAAAGACGTATCAGAAGTAAAAATAAAGATGTATCAGGAAATGCAGAATTTCTCTGGATGATCGTTTCCCTGTGCTCCTCTCCCTTTGTTTCCCAGGGTGTTTGAGGCTGCTGACATTTCCTGCAGTTCCTGGCCAGGGAGCAGCCACTGCCAGCAGTGCAGACTCAGGTGCTGAGGCACCAGCTCAGCTCTTGCACTGAAGGGAATTTAGGCCACTTTCAGACACACTTAATTCTTAAATAAATACTATGATTATGTCTCCTAAAGACTATGATTATATCTCTACAGGAATGAAGTGGGATCAAGCTGCAGCACTTTGCTGTGTTTAAAATAGGACCAGGCTGCCATTAACCTGTTGGATGCTGCACCATCTGCAGGGACAGGATACTGGGGAAAGTTGCTGCTGCACAATTCCCATTACCACATGGGTTTTTATCTTCTGCTTACCATATTTGTTTATTTTTTTCCCTGCTTGCCTTTAGAGGAGGATCCAGCATGTCTCTGGCTGTGGTTTGCTGCTGCCAGCCTCCTCCCCCAGCCGCCAAGCAGCCACTGGCTTTGCACCAGCAGCATTTGGCACGTTGAAACCCCTTTTTTGGGGTGCTTTGGGGCTGGAGGGGAACCCTGAGGTAAAGAACTCCACCTCATAACACCAATCCCAGCTATTCACTAAGCACAGTTGCAGCATGGGCTGCAGGGGACTCGGTGTTGCTGTGGAAAAAGTGATTTTTATTTTTTTGCTTTTGGCTCCTGGAAGTCGTGCTGTGGCCAGCCATGACTCAGAATCAGGGTGCCACCTCTTGCCTGCTGCCCACACGCTTTGGAGAGGAGCTGGGAGGGGAAAATGAATCCCTGGGAGTGCTGGAGGAGGCCTGGCTGGCTGAGCTCCACTAGATGTCATTGCAAGCTGGGGAGAGAAGCGCTCAGTGCTGGGTGAGCACAGCCCTGTGAGGGCTCCGAGTGGCTGCAGAGGCTCAGGGTGGCCCCAGCTCCAAGGATGGATCCCCCAGGGCAACCCCAGGGCTGAGGGTTGGAGGTGCAGGAGCTCCAGCACAGCCCCTGCTGAGCCCTGGGGCACAGAAAGGGATCTGTGAGGAAAAGCAGCTCCTGCCCCAAGCTGACACCATCCTGAGGTGGTTATTGGGGAAAAGGAGAAAATTTGGCTCCCTCTGGGGTTTGTGTTTCATACCAGAGAATTCCACAATGGTTTGGTTCAAAGGGACCTTCAAGCCCATCCAGTGCCACCCCTGCCAAGGGCAGGGACACCTCCCACCATCCCAGGGTGCTCCAAACCCCTCCAACCTGGCCTTGGACACTCCCAAGGATGCCACAGCTGCTCTGGGCACCCATCCTCACAGGAAGAATTTCCTCCCAATATCCCATCCATCCCTGCCAGCTGGCAGTAGGAAGCCATTCTCCTGTGTTCTGTCCCTCTGTGGGCACAGGGAGGTTTTGTTTCACCTGGACCAGCCCCAGCACATCCTGTCCAGCACCCAGGCACCACCAGCACTCCCTGCATGGCACAGGGCATCACTGTGCTTGCATTAATGCCCCCAAAGGGCATCACTGTGCTTGCATTAACCCCCTTGCACACCCAGCTGTGATACAGCATCCCCAGGGCTGTGCTGAAGGTGCCACCTCCCCAGGTCCCTCAGCAACTCCAGTCTTGCTCCTGCTCCCTCCTCACTCACTGCCAGAATTGCCTCCAGGAGCACAAAGGAGCTGCCAGATGGGTGGACTTTGGGAAAAAAAAAAATTAAAGTTTAAAAAAGAAAAGGAATGAGGGAGTGTGACGGTGTTCACAGGGGTCTCAGGTTGAGGGAAGAGATGAGGATCTGACTCCATGTTTCAGAAGGCTTGATTTATTATTTTATGATATATATTATATTAAAACTATACTAAGAGAAGAGAAGAAAGGATTTCATCAGAAAGCTGGCTAAGAACAGAAAAAGAAGGAATGATAACAAAGGTTTGTGTCTCAGACAGAGTCTGAGCCAGTTGGACTGTTTGGCCATTAATTAGAAACAACCACATGAGACCAATCCCAGATGCACCTGTTGCATTCCACAGCAGCAGATAACCATTGTTTACATTTTGTTCCTGAGTCCTCTCAGCTCCTCAGGAGGAAAAAATCCTAAGGAAAGGATTTTTCATAAAATGTGTTTGTGACAGAGGGAGGGTTAAGAAAACTCTGTGTGTGTAAGTAGGTGCATGTGGAGAGATGTGTGAGAGAGGGAGGAAATTTGGGTACAGCAAAGGCTTTCAGCCTTTCACATCTCACCAGGCTGGTTTGGTTGGAGTCCTGCAGCCCAGAGTGTCTCTACAAATTCCAGAATGTCCCTATAAACCCCAGGGTGTCCCTACAAACCCCAGAGTGCCCAGGGGTTCTGCCCCACAGTTGGCACAGGCTGCTCTGAGGGATAACTCTGCTGTTCCCTTCTGATGGCAGCAGCTTTCTTGTGGGAGAGAGGGGGAAAAAGCACAAAGCAAAGCAGGGAGAAAATAAGAGGGGAATGTTTGCCGACTGTCTGCTGTGTGTTGTTGGTGTTTGTTGTGTTTCTGTGGTTGCTGTGGCAACGCTGGCAAGGGATGCCAGGCTGCAGCACGGTGGGTACCAGCACAGCATGGTGAGGAGCTGGGCATGGGCTGCTGGGTGAGGCTGGGCAGGGCATTTGTGGGGTCACATTTGGGGCACAGCTCAGCTCCTGCACTGCTGGTGAGCCTGGGGTGGGTTCTGGTTCACATCCCAGGCCTGGGGTGGGTTCTGGTTGGGTTCTGGTTCACATCTGAGAGCCTGGGGTGGGTTCTGGTTCACATCCCAGACCCTGGGGTGGGTGTGGGTTCACATCTGAGAGCCTGGGGTGGGTTCTGGTTCACATCCCAGGGTCTGGGGTGGGTTCTGGTTGGGTTCTGGTTCACATCTGAGAGCCTGGGGTGGGTTCTGGTTCACATCCCAGAGCCAGGGGTGGGTGTGGGTTCACATCCCATGTTCTGGTTGGGTTCTGGTTCACATCCCATGGCCTGGGGTGGGTGTGGGTTCACATCCCAGAGCCTGGGGTGGGTTCTGGTTCACATCCCATGGTCTGGGGTGGGTTCTGGTTCACGTCCCATGGCCTGGGGTGGGTTCTGGTTGGGTTCTCTTTCCCATCCCAGGGCCTGGGGTGCGTTCTGGTTCACATCTGAGAGCCTGGGGTGGGTTCTGGTTCACATCTGAGAGCCTGGGGTGCATTCTGGTTCACATCCCATGGCTTGGGGTGGGTGTGGGTTCACATCCCATGGTCTGGAGTGGGCATTGGTTCACATCTGAGAGCCTGGGGTGGGTTCTGGTTCACATCCCAGGCCTGGGGTGCATTCTGGTTCACATCCCATGGCCTGGGGTGGGTGTGGGTTCACATCCCATGGTCTGGAGTGGGCATTGGTTCATATCTGAGAGCCTGGGGTGGGTTCTGGTTGGGTTCTGGTTCACATCCCAGGGCCTGGGGTGGGTTCTGGTTCAATATTCTGGTTGGAATATTGAACATAGGAATACAAGGCTGTTGGAATATATTGGGATATATTGGGATATATTGGAATACAGTAATGCTGAAATTTAGGAATGTTGGAATTTAGGAAAACGGGGCTGTTGGAATATTGAAATCTAGGAATATTGAAATCTAGGAATCTTGAAACATAGGAATATTGAAATACAGGAATATTGCAGTATAGGAATACAGGACTGTTAGGATATGGGAATGTTGGAATATTGAACATAGGAATACAGGGCTGTTGGAATATTGGAATATATTGGGATATATTGGGATATATTGGAATACAGGAATGCTGAAATTTAGGAATGTTGGAACTTAGGAAAATGGGGCTGTTGGAATATTGAAATCTAGGAATATTGAAATCTAGGAATCTTGAAACATAGGAATATTGAAATACAGGAATATTGCAGTATAGGAATACAGGACTGTTAGGATATGGGAATGTTGGAATATTGAACATAGGAATACAGGGCTGTTGGAATATTGGAATATATTGGGATATATTGGAATACAGGAATGCTGAATTTAGGAATGTTGGAATTTAGGAAAACAGGGCTGTTGGAATATTGGGATATATTGGGATATATTGGGATATATTGGGATATATTGGGATATATTGGAATACAGGAATGCTGAAATTTAGGAATGTTGGAATTTAGGAAAACAGGGCTGTTGGAATATTGAAATCTAGGAATCTTGAAACATAGGAATATTGAAATACAGGAATATTGCAGTATAGGAATACAGGACTGTTAGGATATGGGAATGTTGGAATATTGAACATAGGAATACAGGGCTGTTGGAATATTGGAATACATTGGAGTATAGGAATGCTGAAATCCCAGAGAGGGATTTGGCCTAAAATCAGGGCTGGGTGAGGGCTGTGCCCCTGGGAGCCAGCAATGCTCTGAGCAGCTCCAGAGATGAGGGTTAACCCTTTGGGGGCTGCAGGGATGAGTGCAGGGGCTCCTCAGGGCTGTGGGCATTGCCATCCCCCCAGAGCCTGCAGATCCTGGGTTTGGGGAGGGATTTCAGTGGTTTGGGGGCTCTGCCCGGTACTAAAAGGTTTCAGCCTTTCACTGGTCAGAAGTGCCAGTTTAATTGGATTGTTTAATTGCTGCATCTCCAAATGGTGATTTTTTTTAACAGAGAGGCCTGATGAGGAATCCTGCCCTGAAAACTGGAAGCTGACTCATTCTCCTCCAAGTCCTGGGGTCATTGTTATAATGCAAACAAACACAAATTCCCACTGCTGGGCTCTGGGAACGTGCTCCATGCAGGCCAGGGACCCAGGAAAGGGCTGGGTGTGTGCTGCTCCCCCTGCATCCTCCCATCCTTGGAGCAGGGGGGGCTTTGGTGGCACCTGGGGTGGGAGCAAACACAACTTTAACTCTGATGGGGTATGGAAAATCCAAAAGTGCAGAGATTTTCTGTTTTCTCTTTGAAAAGGCAAGAGCAAAAATCATCTCTCTCATCCCAATTCCCATTTCTTTGCTTTCAGCATCTCTGGGTGCAAAGGAAAACTGAAGAAGCTGGAGCTGGGCTTGAATCCACATATCCCAGCATGGGGAGGTGAGGGGAGGGCAGCGTTTTCCAGCCCAAAAAATCCTCTCCACAGAAGCTGGAGCCAGCGTGAGTCACCCTGAGCAGCTGCTGCCAAGGCAGGAGCGACCTTGTGCTGCTGAGCCAGCGTGGGCTGAGCCACGAAAAGGGGAAGCTTTTGCTCAGGCCGGATGCTCCAGGGGAAAGAATGAGCCCTGGGGCTGAAAGTGCTGCCCAAAAAGGGCCAGAGCCACGCTCAGGGAGGGTCTGGGGTCTGCAGGGAGAGCAGCAGGGCCAGGGTTTGGGCACCCCCAAAATTCCGGGGTTTGGTGAGAGATATCCGTGAGCACCCAGGGATGGGATTCACTTTCCATGAAACTTCAGGGAAAATGAGATCAATCTCCCCTCTGCTCCTGCCACCCTGTCCTCAGCCTTGGTTTCCCTCCGGGCTGGCACTGCTGGATGTTTTCCCCTCTCAGCTTCTCTCCCCTGAATCAGCGGACGTGACTCACAAGGCAGAGAAGGAGGGAGGGAGGAGAGGGCTTGGGGACAGCTCTGTCCCTGCAGGAGCCACCAGGGGAGCAGCATCCTGACCCCCTCCCTGCCAGCAGCCAGGCCCAGGGCTCACATTCCCCTTGTCCCAGGCTGTCCCCTCCCTGTGCCCAGCCCAGTGGGTGCAGCAGAGGGGGAACTGGTTGAGCTGGTGCACCCTGTCCCAGCAGAAAGGGGACATTCCTGGAGGGCAGGGGGGGTGACATGGGGGCCTTTGTCACCGAGGTGCCACCACACCCTGACTGATGGGGACACCCTTCTTCCCAAAGGAACCCCTCCATGGTGGCTCTGAGCCTTGTGGGGTGGGTGGAAGGTGGGGAAAAGGGCTTGGGGGAGTCAGAGATTTCTGGATTAGGTGAGGAAAATCAACTCTGGGCAGGAAGAAAAGAGACTGGGTCAGGGGAGCAGAGCCAGGGTGCCCAATCTTGGCTGGATTATTTAAACAGCTTAAAAACAGAGGGATTAGGGAGCCAAGAGAGCTGCAGGGGAGGGAACAAGGCAGGGTGGGAGAGGTGTGCAAGGCTTGGGCTTTGGAGCAATTAGATAAGTGAATCAGGGCCTGGGAGCGATTAGAGAAAGAAATCAGGTTTTACACCAATTAGGTGAAGTCCCCAGGCGATTAAGACACAGAGGTGGCTGCAAGAGGAGGGCTCCCAGCAGCCCCTGGAACTGATAGGGCTGGGCATTGATTAAAGGAGCATCAGAGGCTGAGAGCAATTTGATAAGGAAACAAAACAGCGCATCAATTAGCCTGGGAAAAAGGAGTGATAATGGGGATGGGGAAGTGGGGCCAGTGCAAACAACCACAACAGCTCTGAGTGTGGGGCAGGGAAGGGGTGGAAAGAGGGAAAATGGTCCCAGCTGGAGCTTCAAGGGCTACAGGATGAGATTGGCGTATTTCAATTTGGCCTCAGTGAATTACACCTGGCCTGAAGATGGGTTTGTTGTTGGTTGTGGCTTGTGGGATGCAGTGCAGCATCACCAGAGAGGAGCAGGGAGTTCTGCACTGCACAGAATCTCAGAATCATGGAGTGGGTTGGCTTGGAAGAGACCTAAGAATTCATCTACCTCCAATGCCCTTCCATGGGCAGGGACAGCTTCCACTATCCCAGTGGATCCCATTATCCCAACCTGGCCTTGAACACTCCCAGGATGGGGCACCCACAGCTTCTCTGGGCAAGCTGAGCAAATCAATTGCAAAAAAAAAAAAAAATTTAAAAATAATTTTTAATTTTTTTTTCCAGCAGTTTTTGCTCTGAACCCACACTGCCACACACCTGGAGCAATTTTATCCACTGGGAAGGCAGGGACAGCAGCATAACTCAGCCCTGTGCCCTGTCTCAGATGCTCTGGGAGTTTCCAGATCCTGGGTGCCAGACGAATTAGCAATTAAGTAACTCAACGGAGCCTAGAAATAATTAGACCAAGGAATGCAGCTCCAGCAGATGAGTTTAGTGAAGAAATGGAGTATTGGAGAGATGGAGATGAGAAGGGTGATCAGGTCTCAGCACAATTATCTAGAGAAAGTCTGCTCCAGACTGATTAGAGGAAGGGAAAAGAGCTTTCTGGGCAATTAGGTGAGGGAAATCAACTCTGGGCAGGAAGAAAATGGACTGTGAAAGAGATTGGGGTGGGAGATGCTGAGTTTTCTCTGCCCCTGACTCAGATAAGGGCCCTTAGATAAGGGCTCTCCGAGGCAGAAATGAGGATGAGGAGGATTAAGGAGCAGAGGTGGGTGGGGAAACTGAGCCCTGCCCCAGGAGGGCCAAAATCTGGGGATCAGAGCTAAGAAACAGAATAAACCAGGGTAAAACAATAAACCACGGTAAAACAGAATAAACCACGGTAAAACAGAATAAACCAGGGTAAAACAGAATAAACCAGGGTAAACCAGAGTAAACCAGAGTAAAACAGAATAAACCAGGGTAAAACAGAATAAACCAGGGTAAAACAATAAACCACGGTAAAACAGAATAAACCAGGGTAAAACAGAATAAACCAGGGCAAAACAATAAACCACGGTAAAACAGAATAAACCAGGGTAAACCAGAATAAACCAGGGTAAAACAGAGTAAACCAGGGTAAAACAGAGTAAATCAGGGTAAAACAGAATAAACCAGGGTAAAACAGAGTAAACCAGGGTAAAACAGTAAATCAGGGTAAAACAGAATAAACCAGAGTAAAACAGAGTAAACCAGGGTGAAACAGAATAAACCTGGGTAAACCAGAGTGAACCAGGATAAAACAGAGTAAACCAGGGTAAAACAGAATAAACCAAGGTAAAACAATAAACCACGGTAAAACAGAATAAACCAGGGTAAAACAGAATAAACCAGGGTAAACCAGAATAAACCAGGGTAAAACAGAGTAAACCAGGGTAAAACAGTAAATCAGGGTAAAACAGAATAAACCAGAGTAAAACAGAGTAAACCAGGGTGAAACAGAATAAACCTGGGTAAACCAGAGTGAACCAGGATAAAACAGAGTAAACCAGGGTAAAACAGAATAAACCAAGGTAAAACAATAAACCAGGGTAAACCAGAATAAACCAGGGTAAAACAGAGTAAACCAGGGCAAAACAGAATAAACCAGGCTGGAATGGCCGTGGGTGGGAGCAGGGAAGGGAGCTGGGCACCGTTTCCAGCCCAGCACGTGGCAGGATCCTTCCTTAATCTGTAAAACTGGATTAGTCCCTCGTGCCCAGCAAAGTTGAGAGCCAGCAGAGCCTTTGTGCACGGGTGACTTTGAGCTCAGGACAGAGGGAGCTGCAGGGTGGCAGCGTGACCAGGGATGAGCATGGGCTGGCATGGGATGTGCCCTGGGGCACCCAGGAAGCCCTGAGTGAGCCTGGGGTGACCACAGCAGGGAGCTTCACCCAGGTTTTGGGGTGCTGAGCTGCCCTGGGAGGGGTGACCATGGTCACCAAGGTTGCAGGTCAGCAGCAGCAGCAGCTGGAGAGCGCTGGATCCTTTGGGAATGGCTTCATTCGCTCCTTAATTAGCCTTGACGGCTGCTGGAGCAGATTTTGCTGGTCCTTTCCTCTCTGAGGCTGGCCCTGGCTTGGAGTGGCAGGGTTCAGTGAGGTCAGGCTCCTTTCCCCTTCCTTGTTTGCCATTTTCCTTTCTTCCATCCCTGCAGAGCGGCATCGCTGAGGCACATGATGCTGACTCTGGTGCTGTGGGAAGGGGAAGCTGTGGTTTGGCTGCCAGGGCATAGTTTGGCCTCTGGAAATGACCCTTTTGGAAAGGGAAGCAGGGTCTTGCAGCCCCCAGGAAATGTGGCAGCATTGCTGGGGAGTGGCTGGAGAGGCACTGAGGGACCTCAGCAGCAGCCAAGGGCAATGGGAAACAACCCCAGGTTAAACCAAGCACCTGTGGGGGTCACGGAGGGGTTTTCACATTTGAAATTTCTTCTTTTAATTATTTATTTTTGCATTTAGCTGAGTGCTTTCTGCCAGAGCTGCTGCTGAGTGACAGAGAGCAGTGCTGGGGCCACGCAGGGCAGCTCTCATGGACACTCATCCCTCCTGGGCATCCCAGCCCTGCTTTTCCCAGCAGGAGGGTGCCTCTGACATATCTCCTTCACCCCTTGGCCTCTGCTGAGCTGGCTGGGACGAGCCTGCTTTCTGTGGCTTGACAGCATTATCTGGGACACAGGCAGGGCCAGGCTCCACTCTGGTCCCTGCTCCTTGGATATCCTCAGGAGATAGCACAGCCAGCTGTCCCCTGGCACTCCATGTGCTTCTCCTCCTCCAGCACAGCATGGAAAAGGGGATTTGCAGAGCACCAGAGCCCAGCAAAGCCCCAGAGGCATGGGGATCTGTCAGAACTCAGTGCATCCCTCTGGGCGTCCAGACTTGCCCAGGACCCCATCAGGGGGCTCAGAGACCCTGGCACACAGCCCAGAGCACCTGGGGATTTGATTTTGACCCCTGGAGCAAGTTGCCAGCTTTGTATAAGGATGTGAAAGTCACACAGGTTTGAATGGTGCAATAACAAAATGATCACAGGGTGAAAATGTAGATTTTAGGATTTTTGGTTACGGGGACAAGATGGAAGAATCTGGGCGTGTCCAGACTTTCTTCTTCTTCTTCTTCTTCTTGTTCTCCATTTTCTGCTGTGATGTTGGCACTTGGGATTGGTTTAGAGTAGAGGTGCACTGTCTAACATAGGTGATGGGTATTGGGAAGTAATTGTAAATATGTTATATTTAGAGTAGAAGCCCACTGTCTAACATAGGTGATAGGTATTGGAAATTAATTGTAAATTTGTTATATTTAGAATAGAAGTGCACTGTCTAACATAGGTGATTGGGAATAATAGTGATAATTGGGTATTAAGTGTAAATATGTTATACATAGTTTGGAGTATAAAAGGACAACTCAAAGAGTGCCTGTGGCTGCCCTGCTGAGCAGATCTCGGCTGGGCAGAAAGAAAATTTTGTAGATAATAATTAATAAACAACCTCAAGACCAAAAAGTGAACAGTCCAGACTTGTTCTTCAGTTGCACAGGACGAAGCAGAGACATCCTGCACATCTCAGGGCAGCAATTATCAACACAACCCGAGAGGGATCCATCCCTGGGCCCATAGGTGTGTCCTCCTCCCAATGCTCAGACACTGCTTTTGTTCAAGCCCTATTGTGGATTTCAGTGTTTTCATGGCTTTTTAAGTTTTTTTCTCCCTTTCCAATTCTGATGAAAAAAATGTATTTGGGGAAAATAGAAATATTTAGACAGTTCCCTGACAAGCAGCAGAGCTGGAAGAGCTGTGGTACAGCACTGCTCACGTGTGCTGGGGAAAGCTCAGCACAAAGAATCAGGCTGAGGAATGCAGCAGGAGACCCACAGGGTGAAGAGTCAGCTCACCCCTCTTGCCAGCAGCCCAGCACCAAGCTGCCAACAAAATCTGGATAAGAAAATGCATTTGAGATTGTTTTGGGGAGGTTTTCAATGTGTATATATATATATTAAAAAAAATATATACACACATACATATGTGTATATATATGTATATATATATACATATATATATTATATGGATACCTATATATACATATATTTTTATATCTATTATATATATTATATTATATTATATTATATTATATTATATTATATTGTATTGTATTATATTATATTATATTATATTATATTATATTATATTATATTATATATTGTATATTATGTTATATTATATTGTATAATATACAATATACAATATATAATAAATAATAAATTATATAAATTATATATAATATATCAAATAATATATATTATATATACATATATATGTATATATACACATATACACATATATTAATATATAGTTTTATATATTTATATATGTTATATATGTTATATATGTTATATATATTATATATTATATATTATATATTATATATTATATATTATATATTATATATTATATATTATATATATGTATAAATGTGTATATATGTATATATAAAAATATATTTATATATTTATATATTTATATATTTATATATTTATATATTTATATATTTACATATTTACATATTTATTAATATATTTACCTATATAAAATATATATTTATATTTATACATAGATATCTACATATACATATAAATCTTGTGTACACAAACATACATGTACTACATTAAAATATACTATATAGCATGTGAAACCTCACTATAGTAGGAGTTTTGTATTAAATAAGTAGCATAAATGTATGACAAATCTTGGTATATTTTGTGTTCTGCAGTGACTCTGTCAGGGCTGGAAAGGGGGCTGGTGGTTGGGGTCCATACCAGCCCCCCATTTTTCCATCAGGAGGTGTCTGGACCTTGAAAAGGCCACTGAAACCCCCTCTGGAGCTGCAGGATGCTCTGGGGACCTTGGGCAGGTCAGTGAGGAGCAGAGCTGCTGCTCTGTGCAGGTGGCTCTGGGATGAGCCCACACCTCCCTTTCCAGGAGGCAGAGGAATCCCCAGCCCCACAATCCGCCTTCCCCACCCCATTTTTGTCCTGCTCACACCCTGGGGTGTTGATGGGACGAGCACCACACCTGTGCTGGGGAGGTGTCAGCCCCCATCCTGCACCCACTCCCTTTGTCCCAGCCCTTCAGGCTGCCCCCCATTGCTCTGCCTCATTCCAGGGGGTTCAGAGCTTCCTTCAGGCTTCTCCCCATTTCTCTGCCCCATTCCAGGGGGTTCAGAGCCTCCTTCAGGCTTCTCCCCATTGCTCATCCTCATTCCAGGGGGTTCAGAGCCTCCTTCAGGCTTCTCCCCATTGCTCATCCTCATTCCAGGGGGTTCAGAGCCTCCTTCAGGCTTCTCCCCATTGCTCTGCCCCATTTCAAGGGTTCAGAGCCTCCTTCAGGCTTCTCCCCATTGCTCTGCCCCATTCCGGGGGGTTCAGAGCCTCCTTCAGGCTTCTCCCCATTGCTCATCCTCATTCCAGGGGGTTCAGAGCCTCCTTCAAGCTTCTCCCATTTCTCTGCCCCATTCCAGGGGGATTCAGAGCCACACTTCCATTTCCAGAAGGCTTCAAACCTGGTTTTATTCTATTAAACACAAATAGAATAAATTTTATCAATTCTTTTTATAAATTCTTACAAAACTCTTAAGTTTACATTTGCTCATTGGTCAGGAAAGACAAACAAAGTGCTCCTTCTTTCTTTCTTGGTTTCTATGTCAACAACCTTGGTAGAAAATTCTTTCGGGGGTAAATCTTCTCAAACTCCGCTCTGGCTCACAGAATTTGGTGTAAAATCTCTCCCACAGGTGTGGATGCCCCATGGCCAGGGCAGCTCTGCAGAACTGGGTGTGTGGGGCTACTGGGGAGTGACAGGGACTGGAGGCCATAAACTCATAAAATCATGGAATAGTTTGGCTTGGAAGGCCCTTAAAGCTCCTCTCATTCCACAATGCCAGGCTGCTTCAAGCCCTGTCCAACCTGGCCTTGGGCACTTCCAGGGATAGAGCAGCTGCACCACCCCCATTGTCAAACACTTCTTCCTTCAATCAAACTTCAATCAACCTCTTTTAGTTTAAAAATGCTGCCCCTTGTCCCATCCATCCTTCTGCTTGCACTTAGGAGGAGAAGCTCAAGGTTCCAGTGCCCAGAGATCTTGCAAAGCCATTTTCCTGCTGGAATTTTGGGGAGTTTCCCTGCAGATCCGTTTGGTTTCCCTCTCCCTTCCCTCCCTTTTCTAACCTGGTGCTGGTGTGGGGGGAAATAAACGCTCTTAAAGAGTTTTGTGGCTGGAAAACCTCTGGATTTCACACAGCTGGAGACATGCTGGGGTAGGGCTGAAACAGTGACATGAGCTGCCTCCACCCCTGGCTGCTGGAAAGAACAAGGCAGTTGATTTCAAACCACCTGAAAACCACCTTGGTGTCCTCATGTCCATTTGGGACATGTCCTGATGTCCCTTTGGGAGAGGTGTGCAGGAGGTGCAGTTTTTACCCCACAGTTTTTGTCAGTTCTGCCTGAGCCACCCTTGGTTTGGGTGGTGGGAGGAGGAATCAGAGACCCAGAGAGAGGCAGGGGGAATGGAGAGGTTGGAGAAGGGAGTGATGAACCCATGGGCTGGGTTCTGTGTTCAGAGGGAAGGAACCAGAGACCCAGAGACAGCCATTGGAGATGGCAAAGTTGCAGAGGGGAGTGCTGAACTCATGGGATGAGTTCTGTGTTCAGAGGGAGGAACCAGAGACCCAAAGGGACGGGAAAGTTGGAGAAGGGAGTGCTGAACCCACGGGATTGGTTCTCTGGTGGAGAGAGGGACCAGAGACCCAGAGAGAGCCAGAGAAGATGGGAAAGTTGCAGAGTGATGAACCCATGAGATGAGTTCTGTGTTCGTTGGTGGAGAGAGGGACCCAGAGAGAGCCAGAGGGGATGGGAAAGTTGGAGAAGGGAGTGCTGAACCCATGGGATAAGTTCTGTGTTCACTGGTGGATGCAGGGAGGGACCAGAGACCCAGAGACAGCCAGAGGGGATGGGAAAGCTGAAGAAGGGAGTGCTGAAACCATGGGCTGGGTTCTGTGTTCACTGGTGGAAGGAGAGACCCAGAGGGGATGGTAAAGGTGCAGAGGGCAGTGCTGAACCCATGGGATGGGTTCTGTGTTCACTGGTGGAGGGAGAGACCCAGAGAGAGCCAGAGGGGATGGGAAAGTTGGAGAAGGGAGTGATGAACCCATGAGCTGGGCTCTGTGTTCAGAGGGAAGGACCAGAGACCCAGAGAGAGCCAGAGAAGATGGGAAAGTTGCAGAGGGGAGTGATGAACCCATGGGATTGGTTCTCTGGTGGAGAGAAGGACCAGAGACCCAGAGAGAGCCATTGGAGATGGGAAAGTTGGAGAGGAGAGTGATGAACCCATGAGATGAGTTCTGTGTTCAGAGGGACCAGAGACCCAGAGAGAGCCAGAGGGGATGGGAAAGTTGGAGAAGGGAGTGATGAACCCATGGGATTGGTTCTCTGGTGGAGGAACCAGAGACCCAGAGAGAGCCAGAGGGATGGGAAAGTTGCAGAGGGCAGTGCTGAACCCATGGGCTGGGCTCTGTGAGCTGTGCCACGCGCGAGAGCCAGGCTGGCACCGGGCACACCCCGAGGGCTGCAGGCAGTGCCAGGGACGCAGTGGTGCCTTCCCCACCTCTCAGGGCTGCTCTGGGGGCTGGGGCTGGCTGCCTCTTCCCACAGCCCCCACGCATCCTGGCTCCATCGTCAGCCTGACCCCTGATTCCACTCCTCGGGCTCTGCATCGCTGCCGTTGCCCCGGCAACGTGTCGTCGCCACGGCAACCGTGACAACCTTCTGCTCATTAATTTAAAAAGGTTCGCAGTGTAACAAATGAAATAGTTATAAGCTTGTCAGGGTGTTAAGGAGCAGGGGATGACAACTTGCCCCCCTTGCCTGTGCTGCCAGAGCAGCCTGGCTGTGCCACGAGGTCCCCAGCCCAGAGCTGGCTCCATCCCACCAGCTCCGAGTGCAGCAATTTCTTCAGGGCACTCCTTGCAGCATCCTGGCACGGTGGCATCACTTGGTGAACACCCCAAGATGCAGGTGGGGGATGTGGCAGAGGTGGCTTTGGGGGGGTTTGAACCACTTCTGCTGGGCCATTCCTGATGTTTGGGATACAGATTTACCCCAGGGTCTGTCCTGGAGGATAATTATTGATCATGCAATAATAAGTAGCACCCCTGTATCTGCACTATTAAAATTAATATTTTTACCTTTGTACCTAATAGGATTGAGAGGGGGAGGATGAACAGATCAAACACTTTCTGTACACACACATATTCCTTAGGAAAGCTGGACACATCACAGATACCCTGGATATCCCCAGCTGGGGGAAGTTAATCCCAGCTGGCTAAGCCTGGCAGCTGAGGTAAATCAATGTTTCCCTTGAAGTCCTGGGACAGGTTGCTGACAGGTACAAAGAGGTTTTGGAAAGCTGAAGCTGCTGAAGCCAGGGCAAAGGACACCAGTTGAGGATTTGGCTCCTGCTTCATTATAAACCATTTTGCTGAAATCTCTGCGGATTTCAAGTTGACCAAACCCCTTTAATCTCAAATAAAGGCCATTCTCTGGCTTTTTGTAAGTGGAAACACGAAAGGAACTGGTTTAAAAAAAAAAAGTCCTGCCATTGCAATTCTGCTTGGCAAGCTGAGAATAAGGTCATTTTACAGCAAGAAAAGTGTCCGCTCAGTTAAAAATAAAAATTGTGTGTTCTGGGCCACATTCATTCCTAGTGGAAGCTGGTGCTGGGATTGCACTGGATTTTGTGAGCTGAGAACCAGCATTTCCCAGCTCTGACACAGCCCCTTGTGCCAGGCAGGTGTTGGTTTGGGAATGGGGTTTGTCCTTTGTTTTGGGTCTGGAGCCTCTCTGCTCATGGTCACCCAGTGGTTCCAAAGCCCTGCATCCATCCCTGCATCCATTCTGCATTTATCCCTGCATCCATCCTGCATCCCTCCCTGCATTTATCCCTGCACCCATCCCTGCATTTATCCCTGCATCCATCCTGCATCCCTCCCTGCATTTATCCCTGCACCCATCCCTGCATTTATCCCTGCATCCATCCTGCATCCCTCCCTGCATCCATCCTGCATCCCTCCCTGCATTTATCCCTGCATCCCTCCCTGCATTTATCCCTGCATCCCTCCCTGCATTTATCCCTGCATCCCTCCCTGCATTTATCCCTGCATCCATCCCTGCATCCCTCCCTGCATTTATCCCTGCATCCATCCTGCATCCATCCCTGCATCCATCCCTGCATCCATCCCTGCATCCATCCCTGCCTCTATCCCTGCATCCATCCTGCATCCATCCTGCATCCATCCCTGCATCCATCCATCCATCCATCCATCCATCCATCCATCCATCCATCCATCATCCCTGCATCCATCCTGCATCCAGCCCTGCGTCCAGCCCTGCATCCAGCCCTGCACTGATCCCTACATCCATCCCTGCATCCATCCCTGCATCCATCCCTGCATCCATCCCTGCATCCATCCATCCATCCATCCATCCATCCATCCATCCATCCATCCATCCATCCATCTATCCATCTATCCCTGCATCCATCCCTGCATCCAGCCCTGCATCCAGCCCTGCCTTCATCTCTGCATCCATCCCTGCATCCATCCATCCATCCATCCATCATCCATCATCCATCCATCCATCCATCCATCCATCCATCCATCCATCCATCCCTGCACCCATTTTTCCATCCACCCTCCAGGCTGGAGCCACCCTCAGGTTCCCGTGCCCAAGGGCATCTGCAGCAGCTCCATCCCTGCTCTCTGCCCTGAGCTTCAGGAAGGGAAACCCAGTGAGTGCTCCAGGGCCTTGTTTCCTTGCCTTCAAGAGATCCTTCAAAACCTTTCTCAATAATTAAACAAGTAAGGCCTAAAAATAGCCCCAATATCTATTATATGTGGCAGAAGAATGGAAGGGGACAGCAGGGAAGAAAGTGTCCTCAGTGTCCCAAACTCCCCCCCACCCCAGGCTCAGTGGGTTCCTGAGGGGTGCAGGGAGGCTGCAGGATGTCAGGAGCCCAGGGAAGGTGGCTGGGACCTCTCCTTCCAAAGCAGCCAGATTTGGGGATGGTTCATTCCCTAGAAGAGTTTTTTTTTTGGCAGCTTTTTATGGCATGCTGGCTTTTGGAAGGGCACAGCAGCTGCAGCAAGGAAGGCCTGGCACCTACACCATGGCTGGAAGCATCTTGCCCACCCTGGGCACCCTAAATCTACCCCAAAACAAGCTGGTGGCACAGCTGGTTCTTGGAAATTGGGCTGCTCCCACCCAGCACGTGGTGCAAATGCCGCTGTGAGTGGCAGCCCAGGAACAGCATCGCTGCAAGTGACAGCTGGAGCCTTAAATCTGCACTCTCCTGAGCTCTTGCTTATCTCCAAAGCTCCCAGCACTGAAGTGGGGCTGTGCTGGAGCAGATAAAGCCCTGGCTTGGAAGGGGCTGCTGGAGCCTTGGCTGCAGGGAAGGGCAGTGAGGTGAGGCCCTGAACTGGGGGTGCTGAATTTGGGGGTGGTCCTGGGAGGGGCTCACAGTGCCCTGAGTCATGTGGGGAGTCAAAATGAGACTCAGTGCCAGCAGCACCGTGGCACTGCAGCGGGACATGGCACTGCCACACTCCGAAACGTCACTGCCACACTGAGCAGGGTGAAATGGCGCTGCCACACTGTGACATGGCACTGCCACACTGAAATGGCACTGCAGTGTCACTTGGCACTGCCACACTGAAGGTAGGTGATGATCCCAGCTGGGAGCTGGCAGGGGCCAACTGGGATGGCAGAATTAGCCAGGATGCTGTGCCACGGATAGCCAGGATGGTGTGCCAGGGACAGCCAGGATGCCATGGCAGGGTTAGTTAGGATGCTGGGATCTGTGGCAGGGGTCACTGGGATGCAGGATTCACTGGGATCTGTGTCAGGATTCACTGGGATCTCTGGCAAGGCTCACTTGGATCTGTGGCAGGGTTCACTGGGATGCTGGGTTCACTGGCATCTGTGGCAGGGCTCACTGGGATCTGTGGTAGGGTTCACAAGGATGCTGTGGCAGGGATCACAGGATCTGTGGCAGGATTCACTGGAATGCTTTGGCAGAGCTCACTGGGATGCAGGATTCATTGGAATCTGTGGCAGGATCTGTGTCAGGATTCACTGGGATCTCTGGCAGGATTCACTGGGATCTCTGGCAGGATTCACTGGGATCTGTGGCAGGATTCACTGGGATCTGTGTCAGGATTCACTGGGATCTGTGGCAGGGGTCACTGGGATCTGTGGCAGGGTTCACTGGGATCTCTGGCAGGATTCACTGGGATCTCTGGCAGGATTCACTGGGATCTCTGGCAGGATTCACTGGGATCTGTGGCAGGGGTCACTGGGATCTGTGGCAGGGGTCACTGGGATCTCTGGATTCACTGGGATCTGTGGCAGGATTCACTGGGATCTCTGGCAGGATTCACTGGGATCTGTGTCAGGATTCACTGGGATGCTGTTCCAGGCACACCGTGAGCTTGAAGAAAGCTCTTCCTGCAGCATGGAGAGGCCATGTGGAAAGGGAGCAGGGCCGAACCTTGGAGGACACCTGGGAAAAGGAGAAGGGGAATGCATTAGGGACAGACAACAGCCCCTGGGGCAGACAGAGGGGTCCAGCCTGCAGCTTCTCCATCCCCATTTGGGCATCCCAGGCCCTGCCCATTGCCGGACAGGGGAGCCAGCCCAGCCTCCCAAACCCCTCCCGGAGAAAGGCAAACAGCTCAGCCGTGCGTTGCATAACCAGGAAAAAAGGCGTCCTCGTCCTCGGAGCCGAGTGGCTGCCGGCCAGCTCTGGCATTAAAGTGGAGCAGAGGATAGCGGGAGGGGAGCGGGATTAGGCGGGGAGGAGACGGGATCAAGTGAGCAGCAGCGAGGGCAGGCTGGCCGCAGCCTCAGCGGGGTCACGGTGCCCAGAGAGAGCCAGGATCCATTCCCGGGGCTGTGGAGAACCCTGGGGACAGGGGGGAGATCCAGGATCCCTTCCCTTCCCTGTGCAGGGCTCCAGTGACAGGAGGGATCCAGGATCCATTCCCGGGGCTCTGCAGGGCCCCGGGGTCAGGGGGGATCCAGCCAGGAGGGATTCAGCCAGGGGAGATCCAGGATCCCTTCCCTGGGCTGTGCAGGGCCCCGGGGACAGGGGGGAGATCCAGGATCCATTCCCGGGGCTGTGGAGAACCCTGGGGACAGGGGGGAGATCCAGGATCCATTCCCGGGGCTGTGGAGAACCCTGGGGACAGGAGGGATCCAGGATCCATTCCCGGGGCTGTGGAGAACCCTGGGGACAGGAGGGATCCAGGATCCATTCCCGGGGCTGTGGAGAACCCTGGGGACAGGAGGGATCCAGGATCCATTCCCGGGGCTGTGGAGAACCCTGGGGACAGGAGGGATCCAGGATCCCTTCCCTTCCCTGTGCAGGGCCCCGGGGACAGGAGTGATCCAGGATCCATTCCCGGGGCTATGGAGAACCCTGGGGACAGGGGGGAGATCCAGGATCCCTTGTCTATCCTGTGCAGGGCTCCAGGGACAGGAAGGATCCAGGTTCCCTTCCCGGGCCTGTGCAGGGCTCCAGGGACAGGAGGGAGCCAGGATCCCTTCCCTGGGCTGTGCAGGGCTTCAGGGACAGCAGGGATTCATCCAGGGGAGATCCAGCCAGGAGGGATCCAGGTTCCCTTCCCGGGCCTGTGCAGAGCTCCAGGGACAGGGGGGAGATCCAGGATCCCTTCCCTGGGCTGTGCAGGGCCCTGGGGACAGGGGGGATCCAGCCAGGAGGGATCCAGGCTCCCTTCCCTGTGCACAGCTTTGGGGACAGGAGAATTCCAGCCGGGGGGATCCAGCCAGGAGAGATCCAGCCAGGAGAGATCCAGCCAGGAGGGATCCAGCCTTCCTTCAGAGCCCCGGGGCCAGGAGGGATCCAGCCAGGGGGGATCCAGGCTCCCTTCCCTTCCCTTCCCTTCCCTTCCCTTCCCTTCCCTGTGCACAGTTCCAGGCCCAGGAGGGATCCAGGCTCCCTGTGCTGTGCAGGTCCCATCCGTGCCACGGAGGGGTCAGACCCACAGCAGCCACAGAGGCTGCCCTGACTCACTGGTGATAAGAACTCACCCAGGAGAGGCTTTTTGTGTGCGATGGGCTCAGTTTGTGCTGGTTTAACTGGCTGGGCGATGGGGAGGTGCTGAGCCCTTTCATTAGGGCCAGGTGTGCGTGCAGGAATCACAGAGAGCATCTGGAGGAGGAGGGGATGAGGTACTCGTGTTCAGCACTGAGGTTGTGGCTGCAGAAACCCGGAGCTTTGCTCTCTCTGAGCTGCTGAGCGTGGAGCTGCTCTGGATCTCGCACTGATTCAGCAAGATGTGAAGGCTTGTAACTTTTGGGAGTTCTTGGAAATTGTGCTGCTCCCAGTCAGCAGCTACTCCTACACACAGAGGAGATACACTTGCTTGGGGAGCTTCTGGAGCTCTACCCGCTGGCTGCCTGTACCAGAACCGGGCTGCATCTCATGCTGGGAAGAAAAAGGAGAGATCAAGTGAATTTAGAATTGCTCCAAAGTCTCCATTAGCTGATAAGCATTGTGCAGGGCTTAAGCCTCCACTTACCTAGCTGATAACCCGCCACAGCAGAGATGGGGGGTTCTGCTGTGCCTGCTCTGCCCCAGGAGCTGCTGCTGCCCCAGCTGGGAAGGTCCAATACAGACCAGCAAAGCTGCTGCCAGCTTGGGCAGAGCTAAAGCCCAGCTGGGTTTGCTGCCTGCAGAATCACAGAGTTACAGGTCTGGAAGGGTCCTTAAAGCTCATCTCGTTCCACCCCCCTCCTACTATCCCAGATTGCTCCAAGCCCCTCCATGCTGACCTTGAACACTTCCAGGGATGGGCAGCCACAGCTTCTCTGGGTAACCTGTGCCAGAGCCTCATTAACCTCCACAGAGAAGAATTTCCTTCTAATATCTCATCCTCTGGACTCGCTCCAGCAGCTCCATGTCCTTCCTGTGCTGAGGGCCCCAGAGCTGGAGGCAGCTCTGCAGGTGGGGTCTCACCAGAGCCCAGCAGAGGAGCAGAATCCCCCCCTTTGGGTGCTGCTCACACTGTGGGATGAGCCCCACATAGGTGGGACAGCATTGCTTGTGTTGGCTGCCAGGTCACATCGAGCTTCTCATTCCCAACAGCTCCAAGTCCTTCTCTTTAGGACAGTTCCCAGCAGGGTTTGGCCCTGGTGGTTACCCCACAGTGTCAGCCCTGGTGAGCAGATCCCACACCCTGCAGCAGGGTGAAGGATCCCCATCAGTAGTAGATGAGTGTGTTGGGGTTGTTGATAAATAATCCTGACCAGTGGCCAGGCCAAGGCAGTGGGGTCCTCCCCGACCCCCTTGAATTTATCAGGTGCTCGCCAAACACAGCAGCCAAGGCAGCCAAGCTCAGGACTGGTAACTGTGCCCTGAGTGTGCCACTGAGGATGAGGATGGTCCCAGTGAGTGTGCTGCTGGCCCGGGGATGCTCTGCCTGTTGCCTGCAAGGGGTGGCCCTCACTTAGGGTGGCTGCATTCTGCAACATGAGTTATTTTAATTTTCCCCCCTCTCCTGTTTGAGGGCTCACCACGATGGCTCCCACTCACCCATCTGTCTGAGCTGAGCATTCCACAGCCCGGGTGGCACTGCTGGAGGGGAGGAGATTCAGGGCTGCTCCGCGGGGAGCTGAAGGGCAGCGTGTTTGCTCTCAGCTTTGCATCAAAACCCAGGGTCAGAGCCAGGAATCTGTGTCCCCCAAGAGCCTCGCAGTGCCAGCGCCCATGGCACAACGCCCAGGCTTCCCGGCCTTGGGTCCAGGATCAGGGCGAATCCCGTTTTAAGGCAAAAGGTTATGGGCGGGAAGGAAGCAATCACAAAGCAAACAGCACAGCCTTCTCCAACCACACACGGCTCCAGCACAATAAATAGAAGGGAAGGGACAAAAATAGCCCCCCGTGTGGCAGCGTGGACACAGCGAGGAAGCAGGGCTGGGCTCAGGGGTGGCGGCGTGTTCTCCTGCCCACCCTGACACCTCCTGCAGTGCTGCGGCTGCCAGGCAATGTCCCGGGGCAGAAATGATGAGTGGGTTCCAGGGCAGGTAGCTGAGCCCTTGGAAAAGTCACTGCAGCCCGCAGCTGAGCCCTTGCGCAGCTCGCTGCATCCCACGGCCGGGCAGAGCTGGGGCTCTTCCCCTGCTCCCAGCCCCCGGGAGCCGCACCGTAACTCGGGCAGAGGCAAAGCCCAGATGTGCAGGCACAGGGACTGGCTGGGAGCCCGGCAGCCGGGGGAAAAACCACTGCGAGCCTGGCTCTGCCTTTGGGAGCCAATGCAAGCTGCCTTCCCCTCCAACAGAGCTGCCGGTGCCCATTTGGGGTGGGTTGGGAGCACGGCAGGGAGGATGCAAAACGTTCACGGTCCTGTGTAACCCTTGTGAGGGGTGACAAAAATCCTCATCCTGCCCCAGCCCGCGCTGGTTTGCCCAGGAAGCACCGCCCGGCGGCTCCGGGAGCGGGTCCCGTTTGGGTGGGGGGCCCGGGGCAGCCCCTCCCCAGGCGGCCCCGCTGCCGGGGGCGCGCAGCTGGAGCCCTCCCAGGGCCCTGCCGCTTTAACCTGCCTCTCCCACGTGCTGTCTGGTTGTGCTGGAGACGGTGACGCAGGCAGGACGTCAATGGACGCTGTGGGAGAATTTAGACTTGGAGAGGAAGGGGGGGGGGCAGGGAGGAAGGCAGCGCTGGCAGGGGCGGGGGGTGCACGGCCGGGGCAGGAGGGACCCCGCACGCAGCCCGGAGCGTCGCCCCGGAGCATCGCTGGCACTCGGTACCATCCTGCCCACCCCGTGCCCGGCGCGGCTGGCAGCAGGGCCGGCTGCCAGGGCAATAATCCTCCTGCCTTGCCCAAGCCCCCCCAGGGGCCACGTGAAGGCGACGCTTTCTCCCTGCCCGCTGCTGCCTCCCGCCCCCCCTGCATTGTCACCACACGTGTGCCACTCTTGTCCCCGCGCGGCTCGGGCACGCAGCGACCGTGCCGGGCTGTGCCCTGGGCGTGCCAGCCCAGCGCAGGCAGGAGGGCACGGGTGGGCCCGGAATGGGGGTGGCAGAGACACTGGTGGTCACTGGGGCTATCGCTGGGGAGCTGGGAATGACCCCAGTCACGGGTGGCCAAGGAACGGGGGTGGCAGAGACCCTGGTGGCCACTGGGGCTGTCCCTGGGTTCGGGAGCTGGGAATGACCCTGGTCACGGGTGGGCCAGGAACAGGGGTGGCAGAGACCCTGGTGGTCACCGAGCTGTCCCTGGGTTCGGGAGCTGGGAATGACCCCAGTCATGGGTGGCCAAGGAACAGGGGTGGCAGGGACCCTGGTGGTCACCGAGCTGTCCCTGAGCTCGAGGTGGGGATCTGGGAATGACCCCGGTTATGGGTGGCTAAGGAGTAGGGGTGGCAGGGACCCTGGTGGTCACTGGGCTGTCCCTGGGTTTGGGAGCTGAGAATGACCCTGGTCACAGGTAGCCCAGGAACACAGGTGGCAGAGACCCTGGTGGTCACCGAGGTGTTCCTGGGTTTGGAAGCTGGCAATGACCCCATGAGTGCTCCTCCGTGCCCGTCTCTGCTCCTCTCCCCATCCCGAGATGGGCTGTGGGGCATCACCCCAAGGGCATCACCCCCACCCTGGGCCAGGGTCCAGCCGATGTGGCATGGCAGGACCCCCATCCCCCTCCCTCTTCCAGAGCCTTCAAAGCTCTTCCAGAGCTTCCAGCTCTGCATAGCCATGGCCCTGGCACTGCCAGGGACAAGCTGGAGCAGCACTTCCACTGCAGGGAGGGATGAGATGAGCCACAAACCGTGATTCCTCCCTGTGTTCAACCCCAGTCTTCAAGAGCTGCACTGGTCTCCCCAAAACTCACATGGAACTCTGCTCCCACTTGGTTCAGAGGGAGGAACACTCAGAGAGAGACAAAAAGTCGTGGCAAAGAGGCTTCAGATGCTGCTCTGCAGTACAAGACTCTGCTCTGGGCCTCTTGGCTTTGCCCCCAGCCCCTCACCCCGCTCCCCTCCCTGAGCTCTGTGCAGGAGGGGAACAAATATCTTTCCCACTTTAGGTTTTTGGGTGCATTCTTTTTTTGTTTGTTTTTGTTTTAATAGCCTGAGGGTGTAGGTGGCTGCATATCTTGGAGGACCCAGGAGTCCTGCCTCCTTCCTGCTGGCATAGGGCAAGGGAAAGCAGTTTCCACTGTCAAGAGGCTGCACACCAGCTGTACAAAGCAGCAGCCTGGTGTGGGAAGGGAGTTACTCAGCATTTGGTTCCCAAGAGACAAAAAAAAAAAAAAAAGAAAAAAAAGAAAAAAAAGAAAAGAAAAAGCAGCTCAAACTGACTTTCCAAAATACTTTGAGGTTCATAGTAATGTTCTCGTCTTTGTCTCATAAATATCCTGGGTTGGATCCTTCCCTCGTTTTCATCCTGTAACTCACGGAGAGGCACCAGAGCGCGGCTGCTGCATGTTATTCTGACTATTTTTATTTTTTATATCTTTGGATACATGATCTCAGTTGATTGGAAAACAAACCCCAGAGAATCCTTGAGGAGAGACTGCAAACAGCTCTCGGTGAGATGAGTAATCCCATCTCTATCTAAACCAACAGCGTCCTAAAAATAGCCTTATTTCTAACAATAAATATAATAAAATAACTAACTGACAACAAACAGCCCCAAAAAGCCAAACACATTGAAAAGTCCCCTAGAAATACATATTGGGATGGGGGAAGGAGCCAGCAGGAAACTGTGTCACTGAGTCACAGGGGTGGCCATGCCACCAGTGATGCTGGGTCAGATCCGGCCTCTCTCTCGAGACCACGGTGGCCTCTCACCCTTGTGCCGTTGCTGTCCTTGTCCCAGAGCAGCGTGAGGAAGGCACCAGACCCAGGGGAAGCTGATCCCAGAGTCACCAGCACACACTGACAGCCCTGGAGTGGGACCCCCTGCCCCAGTTTGGGGTGTGGGTCCATCACCCCAGTGCTGCTCCGTGCCCACCAGGCCCTGAGCTCAGCACACACCTCGGATCATTTGGATAATTTGCCGCCTACTTTCCACACACCAGGAGCCTCCCACACCCAGCGTGTTGCAAAACACCCCCCTCAGCTGAGTCACTGGCAGCGGGGAGCTTCTCCCTGCCCTCCTGGCCTGGGATGGGGCTCAGGGCAGAGCCGGCCCTGACCAACAGCTGTGATGGGAGCACAGCCCAGCCCATCCCAGCCCACCCCAGGCCTTTGGGGAGGAAATTGGGTGTTTTGGGCTTGTGCAGTGCCCAGTGCACGGGGACCATGTGCTGCTGCATTAATGGCTATGGGCACCATCTGGGTGAAAACATCCCATGCCTGGCAGCTCCCCTGTGACACTAGGAACACTCATATTCTCAGTGCTCCAGCTGAATGTGACCCAGCAGGGCTGGGACATCCCTGTCACTGCCCCCTTGAGCTGGGACAGTGGCTTTGTATGTGACAGAGCCATCGCTCAGTGTTTTTACGGAGCACTGGAGCTGCACCAGACTCGTGCTGGCTCCGTGTCACCAGTATGGATGGTGGGCTGCGTTCTGCCAGTCAGGGGAACCCATGAAACATCTGCTGTGGGAGGCTCTGACCCCTGGCACCAGTGTTTTTCTGCCAGAAGCAGCCCCCACCAGCCTGATTTTTATTTTTACTGCTTCGTGTGGCACGTGGGAGCCTGCCCAGCCCGCCATGCCTGGGAAAGGACAGCTTGTGCCCCATGCTGACCCCCAGCCCTGCCATATGGCACTGCTCCAGCATTCCCAGCGGTGGGAGAGCTCATCCAGCGGGATCTCCAGCTCCCACCAGTGCAGACCTGGGGTGTAGCTGGGTGGTCTGCATCCCCCCAGCCACAAGGATGCTTGTGCCCACCAGGGACCCTGCTCTGAGGCTGTGGATACACAGCACTGGACATGGTGGCGAGACAGGAACAGAACTAGTTAACCCCCTAAAAAACAGATTCCTGCCCAAATTCACAGCCCCAAACTGTGCTGGTAGAGAGGGGGGAGACTGTTTGACCTGTTGGGTTTCTTGTGGGTAGCACAGAGCAGTTTATGTGGCTTGCAGCTACTTTAGGAGCTGGGGGACAGCATCGTACCCACAAGGGCTCCGTGCCAGACACACAACTGGGACCTTGCACTGTGTCTGAGTGCTGTACTCAGCATGCTGGCAGCACAGCTGGCACCTTCTGGGGCAGCTGATGGCACCTGTGCAGCTTTAGGGACACCTGATGGCACCTGTGTGGCTTTAGGGACACCTGGACCCCAATGACCGGCTGTCCTGAGCCCAATCCCCCATGGGAGCCTGGCAGAGCCCATCATGCCCCCATCCCCGCTGTGGCCTCGGGGCTCTGCCGGACACTCCTGCCCAGCCCGGGGAACACGAGTGGGACCCGGCCAGCCTCTGAGGGCGGCCGAGGGGAGCTCCGGGCCCAGCACACCCCGCCGCCGGCTGCCATTGCCCGTGCCCGGCTCAGCGCACCGTCGGGCCTGGCTCGGCCCGGCCCGGCCCCGCTAGGCCTCGGCTCCCCGTGCCCGGCTCAGCCCCCCTTGGCCCCGGTCCCACCCCGTCCCCCCCGGCCCCGCTCGCTCCCCCCCGCCGCGGCCATTGGCCGCCCGCGCCGCCGCCGCCGCCCCTGACGCTGGGCCGGGCCCGGCCATGGTCGCTCCCCGCCGGCTCCGCCGCAGCCCCGGCAGCGGCCGGTCCGCGCCCCGCTCAGGTGGGTCCCTCCCGCTCTCGCGCTTCTTCGCCGTCGGCTTTTTTCCTTTCCCCCCCTTCTCCTCCTTCTAATTGTTATTTTTAATTATTTTGGATTTCTTTTCACGTTTCGCGATTTCTGGCGCTTACTTCCGAGAACAGCACCCCCCCCCCCCCCCCTCCTTCCCCGGGCGGCCTTGGGGGGGCGCGGAGCCCCGCTCAGCCCGGCGGTGTTCGGGGTGGGGGGAACGGAGCCGAGGGACCCCCCCCCGACCCCCGGAGCCGCACGGAGCCGCCCCGAGGCGCGGGGATGGGCGGGGGCGGGAGCAGCAGCGGCGGCGGCGGCGGCGGCGGCGGCAGCGGCACATCCTTCCCCCGCGCCCCCCTCCTCCCTCCTCCTCCCCCCTCGGCTTCAAAACAAACCGTCACCAAAATGGTGCAGAGGTGAAGGAGGGAGCGGGAGGAAGGGGAAGAGGTGGCGGCTCGGCCTGGGCGCTGCGGGGACAGGTGAGGGCGGCGCGGGACGCGGAGGGACGCGGGACACGGAGGGGGTGCGGGACACCGAGGGGATACGGGACACGGAGGGGATGCGGGTGCCGGGTGCGGCACACGGGGATGGTCCCGCTGGGTGCTGCCGGTGCGGTGGGGGCAGCGCTGGGGGTGCCCACCCCGCTGCGGGGCGCTGGGCAGTGTCCCCGTGGGACCCCCGTGGCGACAGAGCACGAACCCACCCGCGACACTGCGCCCACCCCGAGCGGGACCCGCTGCGGCCTGGCGGGACGCAGGGAGAAGCAGGGCCCGGCGGATTTCGGGCTTGGGGGGTGCCCTCCATGGCAGGACATGGGGTGATGACATGGGGGCTGCGGGGGGACCCGCCGGCTCGGCTCCGGGTGCCGCTGGGGGCTGCGGTTTGATTGGCAAGAGCAGATTTTGGGTAAATCGAGTCCTGGAGCGTCCATGCCTTGGCCGTGCGCCGGCTCCGGAGCCGACAGCTGGGATTGTTTGTCCGGGGGGGGCTCAGCGCCTCGGCTCCATCCCTCAGCGGCCGGAGCACGGTGTCGAGTGGGGCCGAACCGCGTCACCGCTGCTGCCGCGGCCTCCCCGCGGTGCCGAGCGCTTCCCTGGCCGGAGGGACCGGCGGTGCTGAGCGGGGATGCGCTGACAGGGCGCCCGGCATCTGCGGCTCTCCGGCATCTGTGACGCCCGTGCGACCGCAGCTTATCCCTTCCCTGCGGCTCCCAAACCCCTTCGGTTTTGTCGTTGGTTTTTATTCTTTTATTTATTTGCCTTTTCTCTCCTCACGCCCAAGAGCAGCATGATCAGCTGTGCCACACATGCAGCTCTTACCCCTGCACCGTGGTACCCCATGGTACCCCCAGCTCTGCATGGCCACCAGCTGGGTTGTCCCCTCCTAATCCTCCACAAGTGTCGGAGCTGCCACGCGGTTTTGGGTTGTGACTCCCCCTTGCTATGGGCAGAGGTCTGGGCAGGGACAGGGACACCTGTGCTGCTGCAAATTCCCCTGGCACTTCAGCTCAGCGCTTCTGCCTGCCCCCTCCTCGGGAACGGCCTGATCCTGTCCCTCCAAAGCCCCTTCTCCCGCAGTGCGTGGCTGTGTATGGGTTTTTGGGCTGGTATTGCTTTGCTAAGGTGGGTGTTCTCAAACCTCTGTCCCAGCTCGAAGTCCTGCTGCTGATGGAGAAGGGGCTGTGCTGGCCTCAGTGCAACAGGGACGCTCATCAGGCCAGGGGTGCAGGTTTTGGGTGTAGGTAAGGGTTATTCTCATTATGTTCTTTCCTTCCCTGAGCTGATTCAGTGCAGGTGGCCCTGGCATGGGAGCGCTGAGCTGCCCCTGTCTCTTTGGAGCTCCAAAGCAAGCTGCTCGCCCTGCGCTCAGGATCACTGGAACGGGCTCCTGAAGGTCACAGACCTGTGGATGGGCCTCATGGATCCTCCTTTCCACTCCCACCTTGCCCTTCAGCCCCTGCAGTTGTCGAGCTGAGGCATCTGCACTTGTGCTGGCTCTGAGCAGGTGGCCCATGTCCCCGCAGCAGCAGCAGCAGTGGGGGCCGCTGCTCGGGTTTCGCCGGTGCCTCTGCCACAGCAGGGATTTAACGAGCTCCTGTTGAAGGGACATCAGCTCCCGTGTCAGGTGGTTCAGGGGTTTCCACTCCTGCCCAGGCTCTCCCCCAGCACAAACCGGCTCGGGGGCTCCTCGTACTGAGCGGTCACGTCCCAGTGTGTGCTCAGTCCTGCTGGGGGGCTCTTGGCACTCTTTGGCAATAGGTGACCTTGGGCACGTCCCTTTGCTTCCCCGCGCTTTGGTGGTGCTCTCGGAACGAGGGAGGTGGTTGGTGTGTTTAATTCCCCCCTCCTCACTGGTATGGGGCTGCTGGCTCCTCTTGGGAAGTGCAACTGCAGAGCTGGGAAGGGCTGTTGCTATTTTGTGCTGTCCCCGAGCGGGCAGGGCGGAGGCATGGATGGTGCTGGAGTCACCCGGGGTGGATTTTTCCCAGGCTGCCAAGTGAAACAAGTGGGGTCTGAGTCTCATTTAATGCTGCAGCCCTTTACTGTGACTCTGGCAACATAAAGGAGCCTAAATATGGTCATAAACTGCATCCACTTCAAGGTCTCTTCGTGCTGCCAGGGCAGCCTCACGGCGGCTTTGTGAGAGGGAGAACAAAGCCGAAAGTGTCGGACGAAAAGTACGGGAGCGGGACCCAGCTGCTGTGTGTGCTGGGAGCTGCCTGGCAGGGAGGTGACACTGCTGGTGCAGGCCCTGGCTCACCAGGGAAGGATGGGTGTGAGGACAGGGGGAGATGCTGCTTGGCACATCCCGAAGGAGCAAGAGGGCTTCAGCTAGGTGTGGAGGGCTCTGCGTCTAACACCCTGGGCGAGTCGTTTGAGCCTGAAAAAGAGTCTGTGATGAGGGGCAGAAATTGCTTTTCCCTCTTTTTTTTTTCCAAGCCAGAATGCTTGGAAACCAGGGTCAGGTTGGCATCGCCTGGAGCGTGCTGGGAGGAACCCGCGGTGGGTGCTGCGTGGCATCTCCTGTGATGGATTGCAGGGATGTGGCCTTTTTGGGAGTGAAGGGGAAAGAGGCAGCGGGGAGTGGGTGGGTTGCTGACATCCACTCCGCTCCTCTGGACCACCACTGCCCCACTGGGTGCCCCAGCAGCGGTGCTGAGATGCCATGTGGAGCTGTGATGGTGTGAGCTGGCCTGGAAGGTGGTGCCTGAGGCTCAGGAAGTGAGCAGGCAGCATCCCATTAAATCCTGTTAATACCCGGCAGCGCACATGGAGGTGACCCAAGGCACGGTGAGCTGCACAGGCGGCGGTGGGGCGGCCGTGTCGGTGCTGTCCCGGACTTCCCCATCTGCAAGCAGAGCTAAAAATATCCCCCTGCCTCACCCCGCCGCCGTCCCATCTGTTCCGAGGGTGAACTCCTCAGGCCAGGGGCTCTTTCTTTATTTTTATCGCTATTTTGGCAGTTCCTGGCGGCTGAGCCGTGCCGGGTTCAGAGGTGACTCTATTGTAGATGACAGTGCTGCTCCCGGGAAGGTTCAGCCCTGCTGCTGAGCCCGCCGTGGTGAGCAGAGAGTGAGTGAGGAGGAGGAAGGCAGGAGGAGGAGGAAGGCTGGGGAGGCACGGCAACGTGTAGCACTGGGTGCCCTTGGCTGTGCTTGCCCTCTCCTTGTGCCAGCAGGACTGTGGGGTGCATCACCCCCTCACCTCCCCCAGCGCTGTCTGGGACTTCACCACTCACTGTGACTCTCAGGGCTTTAATTTTGTTTTTTCCTTTCCTTTTTTCCTCTAATTAGATAGAAGCTTTCAATAAAAAGCTGAGATTTGTTAATCACTTTGTTTGATCAGAGCTCAGGCGGTGCTGAAGACCTCTAGGTTTTTCCCTCTGCCTGTGTGAGCAGCAGTTTGCTTTTGCTTTCAAGATGGATCTCGCCGTCTGCCTGCCAGCAGCTCTGCCTCCCCGGATCTGTCGCTTTGCATCTTGCACTCCACTTTGCTTTGCTTGTGGTTCTTCTTTAATTTTTCCTTTCCCCTCACTCTTGGTGTCTCCCTGCTGTAGCTCCCCGCTGCTTGCAAAATAGACAAGAGCCCTCATCCTTTAAAATATCCTAAAAAAGTGCCCATGTGGAGAGCAAAGGTTTGATAAATACTCCAGTTTGGAGTGATTTACTTTGGGGGGGTGAGGTCTAGGTTTGCTTTCTCTTAAATGAGGGTGCAGAAGATGGGGGACTTGGGTTTCTGGGCTGCATGAGAATATTTTTTGGGGAAACTTGGCCTGTTTTTGTGTGGGTCACAACAAGGCTGGAGGGACACAGCAGCTGCTCCACGATTCCCAGGCTGCTTCTTAGCTCTAGGTGAGCACCTTCCCCTATAGAAAAGGGGGCAATGACATGAGCTGCATGCAGTAGTGGTGGGGATCTGTGTCACCACTCTGCTGGTGGTGACATGTCCTGTTATGGCTGACTGCTGGAATGCTGGAGCAGCTGCTGGGGCCTGTTCCCAGTGCTGGATAATGCCGTGTTGCCCAGTGGGACTTCAGATATCTCTGTGCCCCTCCATTCCCCAGCAGAGCAGGTGTGTGGTGCTGCTCTTGTGCTGCCACAGTGTCCTGGTGCACGGTGAGGACGAGCTGGTAGGGCAGGATGGTGCCTGTGCTGGGATGTGCCGCCACCCAGGAGCCACCGTGGTGACCATGCCACCAGTGATGCTCGGTCAGCTCCACCAAGACCACGGTGGCCTCTCGCCCTTGTGCCTTTGCTGTCCTTGTCCCAGACCAGTGTGAGGTAGGCACCAGACCTTCCCACCCATCCCAGAGCAGCCAGGGGCTGAGCAGGACACGTAGGATTTCCCAGATTGCCGTCAGCCCTTGGTTTTCCTGGAGGCAGCAATGGCCCTGCTGGGGCTGCGTGTGGAGCAGCACCCCAGGCTGACCCTCCTGGCTGTGAGTGACCAGCAGGAGCTGGAATGCAGAGGTGGGGAGCTGAGCCATCTGTGCTGGCTGTGCCCTGTCAGCCCAGTGCTGCTGGCACCACGGCTCAAGGTCAGAGCCCAGCACGGTGGCTTTGGGCTGCTGCTGGCACGGGGTGGAAGCTCTCCCACCTCCTGTCCTGAGTCAGTGCTGCCTGGGCTTGGAAAGGGGGTAATTAAATGACCTATTTCTGGCCAGGGAGGAAGAGGAGGAGGAGGAGGAATGGTTTCTCTTTCCAGAGCTTCAAACAGCTTGCTGCAAGCGTCCGGCACAAACCCCAAACCGCTTCCAGCCTTGCAGCCCCCCTGGCTGGGTGCTTGGGGCTGTGGGGAAGGGTGACCTCCCACTGCAGCACTGCTGTTGCATCAGCCTTTTTTTGTTTTTTTGGAAGGAGGCAGGACAAATCCATGGCTCCCAAATTATTTTTTTTTTTACCTTTTTTTTTCCATCCCCATAAAGTAGTAATGAGATTTGGGAAGTGATACCTGCCTGTGTGGCCAGGTCCTTGACCCAAGCCCACCCCGGGGTTGCCAAGGGATCTTCTTAGGATTTCTAGTGGGATTTCTCCTTCTCCTCTCTCCTCCTTCTGCCTAGGGGGATTATCAGCATCTACTGTGTGATGGATCCTGCAGCTCATGGCCCCGGGGGTGCTGGGGCTGTGGGCCTGGGGGTGCCTGCTCTGGAGGATGTGGTGGAGCTTCAGGTGCAAGGTTTTATTGATGGATATAAGCAGTGGTTATAAATAGCCCTGCTTGGAAGTTTTCATCTTCTTTTTCAAATGGAAGTGCCTTTTGGAACAAAGTGACTTTCCTCCATCCTTTTCGAAAGCATCTTTTTTTCTCTTCTTATTTTGAAGATGAAATTTTTCTTTTTACTCTTCAAAATTTTTTCCTTTCCGATTTTTGGAAGGCTTCAGGGAAAAATTGCTGGGCGCCATAGCCAGGAACACATCCCATGTTGTGCAGGTGGGGAAAATATGTGGGGTCAGATTCATCTGGTTTGGTTTTCCTTAAAAAGGAAATTGAGAATTGGAAATGTTCATGGCATCAGTGAGAATTTAAAATCTGAGGGGCAGGAGTTTGCTTAAACCTGCTGCATCAAGTGTAAAAAAAAAAAAAAAAAAAGTTAAATAAATTAATTGGATAAAGAACTTCTGTTCACTAAAAGACTGGCAACATTTCTGGGTTTCTGTCTGGAATTTTTCAGTTGTAAAACCTGAAATCCTCCCCCACCCCTAGCAGTAACCTTGAGACATGGTGCCGGAGCAGGAGTTTCCACTGGCAGGGAAGAAAAAAATTACAATAAAGAATGTGGACAAATTATTTTGACTGACCAGGCTTTTTTTTATTTTGCACAGGCAGTCACCAGGACTGTCCTGCCCTGCAGCTGCTGTGCTCAGTGCTGGGAGCAGGAGATAAATTACTGTGATGAGGAGCTGGGGCAGGGAATGGCAGGGATCAGGCTCCAGGCATGGGTGCTCTTGGTCCATGGTGGCATCCATAGGGAAGGATCTTCTGGGACAGCCAGAAATGTGTGTTTTTCACCCAAAATACAGAGGCAGAGTGGCTGTGTGCTTGTGTAACTACAGGTGAGGGTTGAGCTGTTGTGCTTTGTCTTAATATCATGATAAATGTCCCCGTGGAGCTGGTACCCACCCAGGCTTCTTGCTGGCATCTGAGCGAGCTGCCAGCCCTGGGAGGAGCAGCCACTTTGTCCAAATTCCAGTGGCTGGGAATGGTGTCCATCCCTGGGGTGCAGTGTCCTGTGGCACCCGTGTCACCTCCTCTGGGTGGGTGGGCACCTGGAGCTGCTCGGCTCGATGATGGGTGGCTGAAAATTCCTCAGTTTGTGAAAATCCTGGTGTTGCTGCAGCCTGGTTGTGCCACAAGCACCCTCCTGCTGCTGGGAATTCCTGGCTCTGTCGGACATGTGGTGCTTGGAGTGTTTCAGAACTTGCTGGAAGAATCTTGGGGAGAAGCAAAGTGTTTGTGTGTTACCAAGTGTCTGTGGTGCTGGCACCACTGGGGAGGTCATGGAGGTGAGGAGGTGCCTCTAGGCACAGTTATCACAGACTCATGGAATGGTTGAGGTGGTAAGGGACCTGAAAAATCCTCTCATTCCAACCCTTGGGTTTATCCCAGGGGAAAAACCACAGGTTCCCTGGAGACATAGCTCTGCCCTGTGGTAGCAGCAAATTTATTTCACTAACTGGATGTGGAAGAGTTGGGTGAAGGCAGCGTTTATCTGGATGTGGGGCAGTTTTCCATCAAGTTTTCCAGTGAGGAGCAGCACTTGGGATCACATGGACAGATCTCCTCTGTGAGGGCTCTGGGAAGGGCTCGGGGGGTTGGGATGCAGCCAAATCCAGGCCTTATCTCCAACCTCACCCCTTGGGTGGTGCTTTCCCAGAGAGCTCCACATACCACTGGACATGTGGCTTTGCATGACCGAGGAGGATTTGACTCCCCAGCTCCAGGCTTTGAAGCACAGGGATCCATCACGGATCCATCCTCAACCTTCCCTGACTCCGCGGCCGTTCCTTCCCACGCGCCGGCAACGAGCCGCCGGGAAAACTCGCACCTCTCGGCTCGCTCGCTCAAAAATATCCCCCAGTCCTGCCTGGATGCTGCCAAGATGGGGAGTGGAGCCTGCGCTGCCTCTTAGCAGAAATCTGTCGCCTCGCTCGGCGGTGGGGAGGCTGGGAGGGAGGCTGGGATCTGCCGAGCGCTGAGCCCCGGCGCTTTCGAAAATAGAAGCAGAACAAATGGTTGGAGCAAGATGCTGGTGGTGAAAGGCAGCCAAGGCCTCTTCCCGCGGCAGCTGGTGGCTGCTTCTTGCTCCTCCATCAATCCTCTCCCCCAGAGCTGGCATTTCCTTGCGGGGGGAGAGGTGAACATCTGGCTCTTGGGGCGGCCTGGGGCGCAGCGATGCTTTATTGGGCTCGGTGTGGCGCCCTGGGGTTTGGCACAGATGAGCTTGGAGCGAGCTGTGAGGATGGCAGGGCAGGAGGAGATTCAGTCGGTGTGAGATAAGGAGGAGATGGTCGGGTGGTGCCAGTTCCTGGAGGGACTTTGTCCCAAAACAAAGGGACACGTGCTGGGTTGAGCTGCGGGCACGCGGGCACGGCGTGGCAGCGGGTGCTGACCTGGTGTCTGACAGCTGAGCATGGAGCTGCTCCCATGGGAAAGGTGGGGGTTTCATGGGGTGAGATCCTGAGGGCTTCTGGGGGCTCCAGGGGTCGTGGGAGCTGCTGGAGAAAGGCCAAGGGTTGGGTTCCTCCTGCTTCCCCATGGGCGCTGCTCTGGAGGGGACAAAGCTGCCTGGCCTTGTGCCAGCCATGGGTACACAGGAGAGGAAAATGGTGAGCCCAGCTCTCAACACAGATGGAGAGAGTTTGGAAAAGTCCTGGTAGTTGCCCTCAGGTCTTCCAGCTTTAGGGCCAGATGAGAGTGTGTGCTTTATCGAGCAGGTTTTCACACCTGCCTTTGTGCTGGAGAGAGCTGCTCCAACTGGACGAGGTGGGAAGGTTGGGAAGATGTTTCCCTTATGGGGAGATGTTCTTGCCTTGTCCTTTCCAGTGGAGAGGACCAGCCACTGAGGTGAGCTCAGCATCTGCCTGGGTGACCTTCAGCGCCTTTGCTTGGAGAGAGAGGCTGCTTTGCATGTCCTCTGCCCTGCCAGCAGCACTTGCAGCGAGCATCGGGGTCTTTTTGTTATGCAAATGGGGCTTTGGTTTTAGCTTCTCGGAGATAAATACCTTCGAGGCTAAATTTGGAGCTCGGGGCACTGCTGAAAGCTCCCTGATGGCCCAAGGCCTGACAGGTCAGATGCTGAAGGTGGTAGTTTGGGTGTTTGGCTCCCCTTCAGGCACGGAAACAAAACAGTCACGATATTTTTTCCACTGAGGTTATACAAGATTTTTTGCAGCGAGGAACAAACACCTTGGGTCCTGCTGGGGGACCTTGGCACAGGATGCCACCTCACACTGGAGGTCCCACTTTGGCAGCGATGTGCTGTGGTTTTATTTAGCTTTTAGAGCTCAGGAGATCCTTTTGTCCCAGCGAGGATCCTCACTGAGCTGTGCCCAGGCACAGTGATATCTCAGTGCCCCTGACCACCTGGATTTTGTGGTCAGGATCTCTGTCCCACCCTCAGAGAGGCTGAGGGGTGCAGGCTGCACGGCCAGAGGATGCAGTGCCAAGTGCCATGCACCACAGTGATATCTCAGTGTCCCTGGCCACCTGGATTTTGTGGTCAGGATCTCTGTCCCACCCTCAGAGAGGCTGAGGGGTGCAGGCTGCACGGCCAGAGGATGCAGTGCCAAGTGCCATGCACACCACCCCAGAGCTTTTTGTCACCTCCCCTTGTGCGTGGTGTGGAGCTGGCATCCCCAGGGGCAGTGTGGCTTCCTTTGGGACCCCGTGAGTCCCTGGCAGCCCGTCTCTCTTGTGATGGGGTCATGGGCCGTTGGTTGGGCTGCCTTTGGGCAGAGCTGTTTGTGTATGGTTTTATTTTTATTTGTGCGTCTTTCGGAAATTTTTCGTCACAGCAGGTGCCGGTTCAGTGCCCGGCAGTGGGGTGGAAACGTGGCTAAAACTGGTTGGGCTTCTGTTCGTAAAGTTTTGCTATTTCTGTGTCACAGGAGAGCTTGAACTCCCTGGGGTGTGCATGGGGCTGAAGCCATTGGGTTCCTGGTTCATCCCTCCTATGGGGTCATAGATCACCTGCCAGCCTGAAAACTCACAGACATCAGCCCAGGGGCTCTAGGGCTGAACCAAGGTGGTGTCACCTTAACACTCAGAGGTATCTCATGGGCAGTGGTGGGTTCCTGGTTCATCCCTCCTGTAGGGTCACAGATCACCTAGCAGCTTGAAAACTCACAGACATCAGCCCCAGGGCTGAACCAAGGTGGTGTGACCTTAAGAACACCCAGAGCTATCTCATATCCTTGCAAAGACACAGGCAGTGTTGGGTTTTATTCCAACAGAGAGCTGGGCAGGAGCACAGGGTCTCCCACATGCTGCTCACAATGGGATACCTTGGGGACCTGCATGTGGAAAGGAAAGGTGGTAGGAAATAGAGGTAAAAAGAGAGGGCAGCTCTTTTGGAGCTGCTTCTTTGCAAAGTTTTGGCATTGGCTGCGTGCTGAGCTGTGGAGGGCTGGGCTAAGGCCACCCCAAAACAGCGTGGTTGTGCTCAGGGGAACCTTGTGTTCCACAAGGGTTTTTGGGGGGGATTTAGGACTTGTTGCTGCATCCTGGCAGGGTGGCAGCTGCATCCCCCAAAGCTCTGTGGGGTCTGGAGTGCCCATGCCCAGGGAAGCTGCTGTGCCAGCAATGCCCCAAAGTGGGGCTGAGGCACAGGAGCAGGTCCCCATTCCAGGGAAGAGAAGGCTCCAGGTAAACTTTAGAGTCCTTTCCAGTGCCTAAAGGGCTCCAAGAGAGCTGGAGATGACTTTGGACAAGGGCCTGGAGTGACTGGAGAAGGGGGGATGGCTTCACACTGACAGAAGGCAGGGTTAGGTGGGGTATGGTGAAGAAGTTCCTCCCTCTGAGGGTGCTAAGGCCCTGGCAGAGGTTGTCTAGGTTGCCCCATGGCCAGGTTAGACAAAGCTTGGAGCAACCTGGTCTAGTGGAAGGTGTCCCTGACCATGGCAAGGGTTGGAATGAGAACACCTTTATGGTCCTTTCCCACCCAAACCATTCCATGATTCCATGATCCCCTGCATCCCTTCAGCTGTGACATGGCACTGCTCCTCCAGCCTCTGCTGCCCAAGCCAAGGTGCTGCCTTGCTTCTTTTCTTTTTTTTTTTTTTTTAATTCTTTTTTTCCCTAAAAATGCATTACCAGTGCAACTCATCCATATTTCCGCCACCTTCTCCCTCCTGTTCTCGCGCTGAAGTCTATAATGCTGAAATTATAGCATCCCCCTCGTCACCATGGCAACGCTCAGGGATGTATTTAAAAAAAAAAAAAAAAAAAAGACCAGAAGCCCTCCAAGGATTATGACTTCAGTGAGGGATCAGGCTGGAGGGGAATCTGGGTCATGGCTGGAGCAGGCTTTTCTTCCAGCCTGTCTTCAGTAATTCCCCTTACAGCACCGGGGCCGCGTCAGGGCAGGGCAGGGCAGAGCTGCCGCTGGCACCCATGGGTGCCCTCAAGGATCTCCAGCTGCTCTGGGGGGTGCTGCCTCCCTCTGAATGAGCCTTCTTATTGCCCATGTACACTCTGGGAAAGAGCATCCTCTGCAAGCTCAGGATTCCCACCCAATATTGAGGTGTTTGAACCAAACCCTTTGGATTCCCCAACGTGCGGTGCCTGCAGGAGTGCCAGAGCCTTGCTCCCCCTCCACCCCGCTTTGTGCACTGCAAGCTTTCTCTCTCATCCCCCAAAATAAACAGGACTTTTTAAAATATAAATTTTTTTACTCCTCTTCTTCTTTTTATTTTTTTTTCCTCCCTTTTTCCACACCCCCAGAGCCGCTGTTGCTGGTGGCAGGGAGCCCAGACTCTGTAGGAACTCAGAAATGCTGCGAATCCAAGCCCTGGCTGCCCTCTCAGTTTCGCAATCCTTTGGAAGGGGGGGAGAGAGAGAAGGAATAAAATGGGAGGGGATTTTTTTTTTTCTTTATTAGAGATTTATAGACTTTCCCACCAGTAGGGACAAGGAGCTGGAGCCGAGCGGCCAATTTCCTACAGTAAGTTTCCAACACTGCTCCTCTCTGGCCACTGCAAAACCCTCTGCAGCCTCTCCTCTGGTGGGTTGGGCTGGTTAAATTTTTGGAAAACCATGGGAAATGCTGGCATTTCCAGTGCTGGGGGGGTTGGCAGTGTGAGGGGCTGCTGATGGGGGGGGTGGTGGGCCAGCACCTCCCGTGGGCTAGGTGATGCTAAGGGCCAGGAAAAATCAGCTCAGGTGGTACTTTTTGAGCAATTAAAGCCTTTTTTCGACCTGTTTTTTTTTGGTTGCATGTGAACCCTTTGGCTTGGGCTTTGTGATGGTGCCTGAGAGCTGCTCATGGCTGCTGGTCCCTCCAGCCAGCTCGGTGCTGCTGGGGCACGTTCCCTTCTGTCCTCATCCCCCTCAGCCATTTGGCCTCTTGAGGTTTGTGGTCCATTTATTTTTAGGTAATTGCAGTGTCCGGGCGTGGAGAGGCCGCTCGGTACCACGCAGCCGGACAAGGGAGGGGTTTGTTGGCCAGTTATATTTTAAGCACTTTGGTTTCTTACAGGAGGGAGTTTGTGCAGCTCCTTGTGTGCCGCTGTGGAGGGGCCCAGCCAATGCCACGGTGGCTCCTGTCCCCACAGATGCCATTTTACCCCTGCCTGGTGCTGGACATGGGGCAGGGTGTGAGGGTTCAGCTCCTGGCCCTGCTCTGCACCCTCGTGCAGGATCTGACCCTCTGCCAGTGCTCCTGCTGGAGGAAAAAATCCTCCCTTAAGCTGTGCCTGGATGAGATCTGAGTGCTGGCAGCTCTGCTCCCAGTATCCAGTGATTAATGGGATTAAATTGGTGCCCCTAGTGAGGTTTTTTTTTCTTTTGCATCTGGTTTTCTCAAGACTTTTTAAGCAGGGGGAGGCCGGGGCCATGTCGCACTGAGATCTGATTAGATAAGGGAGAGCTGCCTGTGAACAAAATTCCTACCGGATAATTATTTATACCTCCATGTGCGTCACTAATAAACATCTGGATCTGCTCCAAACATCTTCATTTGATTTGTTTTGTAGTCTCTCAACAGGGATGTTTCTCAGCTCCCCACCTCCCTCTTGTCGTGTGGCTTTTGAGGACTTGGCTGGAATGAGGGGTGGGTTTGAGCAGTTGCCCCCAGCACCAGCCTTGCTCTCCCATTTCCCCCTGGGCATTTTTGCACTCTTGGGGCTGCTTTAACAAATTCCCACTCTTGGGTGCCCGTGATGGGGCGACAGTCACGTTGCCCTTTCTCAGGAGGAGAAAATATGTGGTGTTGGTGGTTGAAGAAGAAAATATGAGTGGTCAAAACAAGCCAAAAAGCAACCCCAGATGTGTTGCCTTCTATTTTAAACATCCTCGTTTGATTTGGGGGCTAACCAGACTTCTGACCTTTCGGAGCACGTGGGGCTGGCAGTCACACCAAGCTCTCCCAGGCCAGGGCTGACTTCTTGCTCTGTTTGTGTAGAGCCAAGAAATTACTATTAATAACTTTCCCTGAATGAGAGCTGAGTACCTGCTTCCCTGGGGCTCCTTGGAAGGCTCCGGCTTGGGCGGATAACATCAACAGTCATTATGAACGGCACTGAGAGCATCGGCCACAGCTGGGATGCAGATGGGAAGGGACTGCTGTGGGAGGGGAGAGATGAAGGAAGCCTCTGGCTGGCTGTGAAGCGCCTTGGGCAGGGCTTGCAGGCGCCACGAGCCGTTTTTTGTGTGTTCCTCCATCCTTTTTACAGCCCTGGCCCCTCTTTGCACGAACGCGATGCGAAAACCATCCCGAGTCGCCGGAGCCAGCAGTGAATGCCAGCTCCATCCATGTTGGCTCTAATCTGTGTCTCACCTCTGCTGGGCTCTCAGGAGGCAAAAAAATTAAATAAAAAAGTTTCAGTGCTGCACCCAGCCTTAATCTCTTTAAACTGTATTTCGCTAATCCTTCATTAGGATCTCATTGTGAGCTTGTTATCCCGTTAGGGCTGAGCCGTGCGTGGCGGCGCCCGCCGAGCTGGGTGGGAAGGGAAGGGAAGGGAAGGGAAGGGAAGGGAAGGGAAGGGAAGGGAAGGGAAGGGGCTGCCTTGGCCCAACCTCCTCCAGGATGTGCCAGCAGCACCAGCCAGGTGGGCTCAGCTCTGTGGGGATGGGTGTCTGTGCTCTGTGCTGGGCTGGGTGCTGGGTGCTGGTTTTTGGTGTGAGCTGTGGGGATGTTTCTGTTTCTGTTTGCCTTCCCATCCATTCCTTGATGTGTTGGAGCTGGGGAGGGGGGGTGTCACGTAGAAAGTGCTGGGTTTGGTTTGCACCAAGGCTTTGTCAGTCTTTAGATTGTTTCTGGGAGCACCTGCAGCACCAGGGGCAGGGTTTTAGCTGGGGTTGTTACCCTGGAAGCTGGCAGGAGGTGACACCAAGGGTCTCACCAGGAGCAGGGTGTGCACTGCCCTGGGAGTGTTAGAAAAGGGCATCAGTTGGAGCCAGCATGGGCAGGCAGGTTCCTTCCTTCAGTGAGAGCTGCTCTCCCGCTGGCAGGCTGCTTTAGGTCATTCCTGGGAGCACCTGCAGCACCAAGGGCAGGGCTTTAACTGGGGTTGTTGCCCTGGAAGCTGGCAGGAGGTGACGCCAAGGGTCTCACCCGGAGCAGGGTGTGCACTGATCCCCCTTCCCTCTGCCACAGGAGCATTAGAAAAGGGCATCAGTTGGACCAGCATGGGCAGGCAGGTTCCTTCCTTCAGTAAAAGCTGCTCTCCCACTGCAGGCTGTGCTGGTGCCCTGCTTGGTGCTGCTGTCCCCTGTCACACACTTTGCACCCTCCCCTCCACACAGGCACCTTCTCAGAGTGACTGGCAATGGCAACGGCTCTGCAGCACCCTGAGGGCTGGGATCCCTGCAGGCCATGTTTCTGGAAGCCCTTGGAGGAGGAGGAGGAGGAGGAGGGTGTAGCTGAGGAGTGGGATGCCCACCCTGCTGGGTGATGGGGCTGGGCTGAGCCGTGCAGGCTGCGCTGGCCCAGAGCAGGAGATGGTCTGCAGAGCGGTGCAGAAAGCAAAACAAAACCCACACACCCACACATTCCCACAAGCACACAGGCAGTGAGCAGGCAGGAGGGGATCTGCCGGCAGCCAGAGGCTCGGCTCGAGTTCATTTGGTGGAAAATGAAAACCATTGCGGCGAGCGAGAAGGTTCCTGCCTTTTCTTTTTCCTTCCTCAAAGAAAAACATTGGGTGGGATTTTTACCTTGCCCAGGTTTTGTTTCGTGCAGAAACGTGGCTCTGAAGAGGAGCCTGGTGGTTAAAAGAGTTGCTGCCTGTTGTGTACTTTGCTGCCCGGCCTCCTCCCTGCTGGAAGGTCTCGTGGGCACATGTGTCACCATGTCCTTGTCCACTTCTGCACTGGGTCCAGGCAGGGAGGTGGCTCCTGTGACATTGCTCAGTGAGTGACAATGAACTCTGCTCGTGGCTTTGCCTGAGAGCCTTGGCTGGGGTGGAAATTAATGCAGGTTTATTTGCCTCCAGATTGGGGAAAATCTCTGTATTGGAATTAAAAATCTCTGCAGGTCGTGCTGGGGCACAGGGGCACAGTGAGGGGCTGGTGGCATCGTCACCTTCTGGAGATGGGGTCTGCAAGGAATTCTGCTGCTCAGATTCTGGTTTTGGATCTGACAGAGTGGTTCTGGCTGGGGCAAAATGGCACAGTGAGGGGTTGGTGGCATTGTTCACTTTCTGGAGATGGGGTCTCTGCAGGGAATTCTGCTCAGATTCTGGGTTTGGATCTGACAGAGTGGTTCTGGCTGGGGCACAGGGGCACAGTGAGGAGCTTGTGGCATCGTTCACCTTCTGGAGATGGGGTCTCTGCAGGGAATTCTGCTGCTCAGACTCCAGGTGTGGGACTGACAGACTGCTTCTGGCTGGGGCTGGGGTGGTGCTGTACCTGTCCTGCTCCCCCCGAGGGGCTTCCCCTCTCCACCAGAGCACCCTGGAATTGTGAACTATTGTGATATAAGATTTATGCTGGCTTTCATCTTTCCATCATCTTTCCATCTTTCTTCACCTTTCCAGAAAACGAGGGTAGTGAAATCCTGGGATTTTCTCTCCTTGCCTGGTTTTTGCAGCCCTTTGGGGTGCTCCTGCCAGGGGCTTGGCTGTGCCTGTGCTGCCCCACTCCCTCCCTGTGGCTGGGAAGGTAGAGCTTTCCCAAATGCCTCTCTCCCCTTTTCCTGTGCCTATAATTAGCCCTGGCTCCCCGCCACCATATACTGTACGATCCTGGAAAGAGGTCATGGCTTTGCTGAAATTCTTGGGAACAGAGCTGCCTTTGCAGCTGGGAAAGCAGCGCAATTTCCAAGCAGATAAGAAATAGGGCAAATGCAATTCTGTTCCCTGCTGTAATTTATGGGCTCTGGGGATGGCATCCAAGGGCCTCCTCCCTCCTCTGGCTCTCCACGTGCTCGGGAGAGTCTGGGTGGGTGAGGAGGTTCCAGCTGGTTCCCAGCTCTGCTGTGCTGTCCAGTGGTGGTGGATGAGGAGGGTCCTGTCTTCTCCTGGACTGGTTTTCCCCTTCTGCTGGATCCTGTTGAGGTCTTGCCCAGGACCGGAGAAGGAAACAAACTCAGTTTTGGGTGTGTGTGGTCCTTTTGAGTTCTAAAAGTTCTCGTTTTTATGGACTTCCCCAGAATGGAACTTCCTTTGCAGCAGGAAAAGGATCATCTTCTTGACCTTAAAGGTCTTTTCCAACAAAAAGGATTCTGTAGTTCTGTGATTACACAATCTCTGGGCAGGTGAGGAGCAGGACTTGGCTTTTCTTCCAAGGAGGGCAAAGCCCACAGAAGCAGAAGGGTCTGCAGCAGCTGGGGAGGGTTTTCCCACCTCCAAATCCTCCTGTGCAAACTGGTGAAAAACTCAAAGTGAAAAGAGTATTTTGAAAAGAGAAAACTCCCCTCTTCAGAAAAGAGAGATAGAAACACAGCAAAATCCCCTGGTCAGAAGTTTCCCTAAGTTTTGCTGTTGTTTCTCTGCCCCTGTACAATCGTTCTGAGACAAAACCAGGATAAATCCACCCCAGAAGGACAGGATTGGAGAGCAAGGGCTTGAGTTTCCATTCCAGCTGGGACTCCACACGGGCTGTATCCCCCTGGCAGCATCCTGCTGCTGAGCCAATCGTCCCTTTCCAAAGGAGAGATTAGCTAAAAAAACCAGGAGATTAAAAAGCAAAACACTTTCCATTTGTTGTAATTGGCTTCTGGGCCAGTGAGCTGTTTCCCTTCCCTTCCCTTCCCTTCCCTTCCCTTCCCTTCCCTTCCCTTCCCTTCCCTTCCCTTCCCTTCCCTTCCCTTCCCTTCCCTTCCCTTCCCTTCCCTTCCCTTCCCTTCCCTTCCCTTCCCTTCCCTTCCCTTCCCTTCCCTTCCCTTCCCTTCCCTTCCCTTCCCTTCCCTTCCCTTCCCTTCCCTTCCCTTCCCTTCCCTTCCCTTCCCTTCCCTTCCCTTCCCTTCCCTTCCCTTCCCTTCCCTTCCCTGAATTTTCCTTTAACCACTGAAGGGTTTTGAGGGGAAGAATCACTGAGGATTCTGAGATCCATGATCCCCTTTGACAGCACTATGAGTTTTTCTGGTGATTCCAAGACTTAATAAACCCCTTCTTTTATATTTTTTTTTAATTTTTTTTTTTTTTTTTGCATTTTCAGTTACCAGTATGCTCAAACTGGGAGCAGCATTTGGGATTTGGAATTTTCCAAGGACCATGGTTCTGTCACAGGGAGGTGATGCTTGCACTGGCCGCAGAGATTTTGTTGCCCCATGAAGGGAACACAGGACAGTCTCCTATGGATCCATGCTGCTCGCTTGGCTGATTAACCAAATTAGGCAGAAATCTGATTTTTTTTTCAGTGTAGGTGCCTGTGAACCCCCTCCTGCCCCCCCCTTGCAGTGGTGAACGTGGGGGGTGGTGTAGGAGTTGCTGACGACGGCACCGAATGTGTGTTTCTCTGCACCTCGCTGGGGAGAAATAATTTCAATCTTTTTTTTTTTTTTTTTTTTTTGGTTGTTTTTTGGGTTTTTTTTTGTGTGATTTTAAATTTTTTTTAAAAATAGTGGGTCTGAAGTTTGGGGAGTAGAGATTTGCCAAGGACGTGAAGGGAGCTGAGGGTTGAACTGGGTGATTTGTAACCCAGAGGATGATTTTGCCTCTGGCTCAGGTTTTTCCCTGCTGGGTTTTCAGAGGCAGCCTTGCTCCAGCAGGATGTGCCACCTGCTTTTCTGGATGCAGCCAAGATCTGTGCTCGACCACGAGGCTCTGAGTGTGCATGAGGGGTCAGGGTTTGCACACTTTGTGCTCCCCAAGGCCGAGCTGCCCTGCCTCTGGCTCAGCTCATGTCAGTGCCAGGTGATTTTCCAGCTGCTCTGGTGGTGCTGCTGCCCATGGCTGGCACTGCTGGCAGGGTGCAGGAGGGGCTGTTGAAGAAGAAAACAGGATAAATCATGGCTGGCCCCACTCTGGACACACCAAGGGGTCACAGCACAGCCCAGAATGAAGTATGAGCCTCCCAGTGCTGGTGTTTGACAGCAGCCTCCCTCTCCTCCCTCTCCTCCTTCTCCTCCTCAAGCTGCCCTTACAAACAGGTTACAAAGGCTGGAATGGGGGACAGCAGCAAGGGGCAGCTGGAGGTTTTTCTCCACCTCCTCCTTCTGCCTTTGCAGTGCTGTTGGAAGGGATTTTGGGGGCTCACCTGGCAGCCAGCCCTCTGCCAGCCCAGCATGTCAGATATTGCAGCTCAGAGGTGTTTTAGGAGCTGCTGTCACCTGTCAGAGCAGGGAGGTTTGATCACATTTGTTTGGTTTCCACGAGGAGAGGCCAGGCTGAGTGACCTCAGGTGGTGCCCTGAGCCCCTGCCCAGGCTGTGGCAATGAAGGATTTCCCCGTGGTTGGTGGTTCCTGGCTCAGGTGATGGCACAGCAAGGCCGTGGTGGTGATTGTCTCCCCCAGCTGGCTTGGCCACACCTCACCCCGTGGCCTTGGAGTTTGGACCTGTGTGACAGAGCCAGAGCTGGGGCTGGACACCAGCGAGGGTGGAGACACCCAGAGCCAGTTCCCAGTGCTGTGTCTGCCTGGGGCAGCTCCTGTGGGGTCTTTGGTGACCTGTCCCATGCAGGATCCTTCCCAAGGTGGGAGGTGAGAGGTGTAACCCATGTGGGGCTGGGTTAGCCAGTGGCCACAGAGTGTCAGGGATGAGTTTTTGGTGTGTGCAGGTGGCATTTGCACTCCCCCATGCCTCAGGTGGGGTTTGTGGGGATCAGAGATGTGAATGGTTGGGTGCATGGATGGCTGCAGAGGATCTGTGCCCCCATGGGACAGGAGGGAGAGGTGGGAATTGGATCTGTGGCCTCTGGGGAGAGGCAGCAGCACACAGGAGAGGTTTGCAGGGAGTCTGGGTGGCAAAACAATTGATGGTGCCACCTCTGCTTTACCTCTGCCTTGGAAATGGCAGCAGGAGCTGGAACTGCAGGTCTGGAGCAGCTCTCCCTGCTGCTGTGAAGGGTCCTGCAGCCCTGGGGCAGCACTTTCGCTCCTGAAACCACACTTTCAGGAGAGTGTGGGTGCTGTGAGCCCCCACAGCCCCTCTCAGCACCTCTGGGGTGGGTTTGGGTTGCAAGGCATGCCCAGGCTGCCATGAAGTTGGATAAAATGAGTTCAGGAAAGTGAGGAGTGGTTTCTCCTCACTGGACATGATACCTAGCACAGAGCCACTTGCTGTCCCCATCAAGGAAGGTGCCAGCGCTCTCAGCCCCCAGGGCTGGTGCCAGCAGGTGGCAATGTGGCCTGAAGTATTGTCACTGTCACCGGGGTGAGGGCAAGCACTGGCTGCTTGGGGTATGGGGCACCCACATCTTGCTGTCCCTGTGCTCTTATAGGGACCCCCATGATGTCCTTGGGGGTTCTGGGGTCAGTTTTGGGGTCTTCCTTGTGCTGCTGTGCCAGGAGGTTGGGATGAGGAGGTGAGTGGGTTGCTCAGGGGGAGGAAATTGGGGTTTGGGAGATGCTTTGTGGTTCACGTCCCCTCTCTGTGCCTCAGTTTCCTTGCTGGGGTGCTGCTGCTGGGATCACTCCATGCTGCCCAGTGGGCTGGGATTGCCCTGTCCTGCAGCAGTGCCAGCCCCTGACAGGCTCCTGGAGCAGGGACCCTGCCCAGCTGTGGGTACCTGCCCACCCAGGGCATTCCTGCTGCCACCAGATGTGGCCCAGCTGTGCAGTGAGGGCAGAAACAAGATGGGTGCTGGGGGTTCTGGGGTCAGTTTTGGGGTCTTCCTTGTGCTGCTGTGTCAGCAGGTTGGGATGAGGAGGTGAGTGGCTCGCTCAGGGGGAGGAAATTGGGGTTTGGGAGATAGTTGTGCGTTCAGCCCTGTGGTTCACGTACCCTTTCTGTGCCTCAGTTTCCCTGCATTAGGAGGTGCTGCTGCTGCTGGGATCACTCCATGCTGCCCAGTATTTGCCCAATGGGCTGGGATTGCCCTGTCCTGCAGCAGTGCCAGCCCCTGACAGGCTCCTGGAGCAGGGACCCTGCCCAGCTGTGGGTACCTGCACACCCAGGGCATTCCTGCTCCCACCAGATGTGGCCCAGCTGTGCAGCGAGGGCAGAAACAAGATGGGTGCTGTGAGGCAGAGCAAACCCCAGTGTGCCTGTGCTCCCCAGCCTGCCCAGGTCCCCCAGCAGCTTTGGTCACTGTGTGCTGGTGCGTGGCTCTGCTCCGGGTCCCCAGCCCTGCTGCACCTCCGGCCGCCCCCACGGCCACACAGCTGCAGGTTTCACTTCTGCATCTCTGCTGCCCAAGGGGAACTCAGCCAGCCAGAGTGAAACTCGGTGGCTCCAACGGTTGCACTTGTGCCACCACCCCCCCTCGACACCCCCTCATGTCCCCGTGGTCCTTGCAGGGCCAGCAGCCGCTGTTGCAACACTTGCAGTGACAGCTGTGCTGCTGGGACCTTGCCTGGAGCCTGGAGAGCAGCTCCAGCTCCCCTGCCCCAAGCCAGGGCTGCAGGGTGACCTGGAGGAGCAGGGGGGGAGCCCCGACAATTCCTACCCTGCCTGGATCTGGGGTGCCTTCATGGGATCCCTCTGTGGGGTTTGGAGGAGCAGGGGGTGAACCCCAACAATTCCTACCCTGCCTTGATCTGCGGTGCCTTCATGGGATCCCTTTGTGGGGTTTGGACGAGCAGGGGGTGAACCCCAACAGTTCCTACTCTGCCTAGATCTGGGGTTTGGAGGAGCAGGGTCTGAACCCCAACAATTCCTACCCTGTCTTCATCTGCAGTTTGGAGGAGCAGGGTGTGAGCCCTGACAATTCCTACCCTGCCTTGATCTGTGGTGCCTTCGTGCCATCCCTCCATTTTTTGGAGGAGCAGGGGGTGAACCCCACCAGATTCCTACCCTTCCTGGATCTGGAGTGCCTTCATGGGATCCCTCTGTGGGGTTTGGAGGAGCAGAGGTGGACCCCAACAATTCCTACCCTTCCTGGATCTGGGGTGCCTTCATGGGATCCCTCTGTGGGGTTTGGAGGAGCAGGAGTTTGCTCCTCCTATCCCCCTTTCCACAGCCCTGACAATTCCTACCCTGCCTTGATCTTGGTGCCTTTGTGCCATTCCTCTGTGGGGTTTGGAGGAGCAGGGGGTGAACCCCAACAATTCCTACTGTCTTAATCTGGGGTGCCTTCGTGCCATCCCTCCATTTTTTGGAAGAGCAGGGGTGAACCCCAACAATTCCTACCCTGCCTGGACCGGAGGTGCCTTCATGGCATCCCTTCTTGGGGTTTGGAGGGGTGTGAGCTCTGACAATTCCTACTGCCTGGATCTGGGTGCCTTCATGGAATCCCTCTTTGGGGTTTGGAGGAGCAGGGGGTGAACCCCAACAATTCCTACCCTGCCTTGATCTGCGGTGCCTTCATGGGATCCCTCTGTGGGGTTTGGAGGAGCAGGGGGTGAACCCCAACAATTCCTACCCTGCCTTGATTTGGGTGCCTTCATGCCATCCCTGTGTGGGGTTTGGAGGAGCAGGGGGTGAACCCCAACAATTCCTACCCTGTCTTGATCTGTGGTGCCTTCGTGCCATCTCACCATTTTTTGGAGGAGCAGGGGGTGGACCCCAGCAGATTCTTACCCTGGCTGGATCTGGGGTACCTTCATGGGATCCCTCTGTGGGGTTTGGAGGAGCAGGGGGTGAGCCCCAGTTCGTGGGCTTTGGAGGAGCAGGAGTGTGAGCCCAAACAGTTCCTACCCTGCCTGGATCTGGGGTTTGGAGGAGCAGGGTCTGAACCCCAACAATTCCTACCCTGCCTGGACCTGGGGTGCCTTCATGGGATCCCTTTGTGGGGTTTGAAGGAGCAGGGGTGGACCCCAACAATTCCTACCCTGTCTTCATCTGGGGTTTGGAGGAGCAGGGTGTGAGCCCTGACAATTCCTACCCTGCCTTGATTTGTGGTGCCTTCATGCCATCCCACGGTTTTTTGGAGGAGCAGGGGGTGAACCCCACCAGATTCCTACCTTGCCTTGATCTGGGGTACCTTCATGGGATCCCTCCGTAGGGTTTGGAGGAGCAGGGGGTGAGCCCGAACAATTCCTACCCTGCCTTGATCTGGGGTGCCTTCATGCCAGCCCTGTGTGGGACTTGGAGGAGCAGGGGGTGAACCCCTTCATGCCATCCCTCTGTGGAGTTTGGAGGAGCAGGGGGTGAACCCCAACAATTCCTATCCTGCCTGGATCTGGGGTGCCTTCATGCCATCCCTCTGTGCGGTTTGGAGGAGCAGAGGTGGACCCCAACAATTCCTACCCTTCCTGGATCTGGGGTTTGGAGGAGCAGAGGTGGACCCCAACAATTCCTACCCTTCCTGGATCTGGGGTTTGGAGGAGCAGAGGTCTGAACCCCAACAATTCCTACCCTGCCTGGATCTGGGGTTTGGAGGAGCAGGGTCTGAACCCCAACAATTCGTACCCTGCCTGGATCTGGGGTGCCTTCATGCCATCCCTGTGTGGGGTTTGCAGTAGCTCAGTGCTGGTGGTCACGCTCTGCACGTGCCCCTGGCACAGCTGGCTGGTGCCATGGTTCTTGGGCACTGCTCAGCTCTGCCCTGTCCTGCTGGGCACCTCTGTGCCACTGGAGATGGATTCCCTCCTCCTGTCCCCCTTTCCAGCCCCTGGAATTCTGGCGCCTGGGGCTCCTCACTGTTTAACTGCCAGCCTGTCCTGCCTGATGCTCCTGCTTGGAGTGAGATCTCTCCCAATTTGTTCCTTCACACCTCTTGGGGTCAAGCCAGAGGAAACCCAACTGGGAAAGGCTCAACAGGTCTAATTAAACCTTGGAGATATTGGCTGGTACAAACTGAAGGCTGAGGGGCTGAGATGCTTTAGTTTCATGGACTGGGGAAATGGAGAAAAATGGAGAAAGTTATTTTTCTTATTTTTTCTTTTTCTTCTTTTTTCTTTTTTTTTTTTTTTTTTTATTTTTTTTATTTTGTCTGCTCCTTGCTGTTGTTGGGACTCCCTGAGACCGACATGGCCCAGCTCTGGGAAATGGGAGTCCACGAGCACCTGGCAGAGGAGCAGAGGGCTGGGTTGGCAGCCCGAGGTGGGGAAGTTCGGGTTTGGCATCCAAATGTTTGCAGCCCCGAGCCCGTTGCTAGAGGAAACGTGAAAAAAGGGGAAGGAGAGATTGCGGTCAGGGCTCTTCCCCTCCGCAATCTGCGCCTCCCTCTTGGCCCCTCCAGCCCCAGAGCTGCTTCTCCTGCCCGTCCATCCCCCCTGGGCTTTCCAGATGTGTGCTTGGAGTCCCCATGGTTATTTATTTGGGGGATTTTGTGTATGTGTGATGTAGGCAGGGGTTGTTTGTGTTTGGGGTTTATATACATGGGAATGAATTTGTATTTGGGGGGTTTATCTATACATGTGGGAATATATATATATGTATTTGGTGGGTTACATATATGGGATTATGTGTATTTTGAGAGGGCTATGTGTATGGGAATATATATTTTTTGGAGTTATATATGTGGGAATATATATATATATATATATATATATATATAAAAATAAAAATATTCCCACATGTATAGATAAGCCCCCAAATACAAATGTATATATACACAAATAATAGAAATAATACAAAATATACAAAAAATACAAATAATACAAACAACATACAAATATACAAATAAATAAATAAATAAATTTGGTGGGTTACATATATGGGATTATGTGTCTTTTGAGAGGGCTATGTGTATGGGAATATATATTTTTTGGAGTTATATATGTGGGAATATATATAAATATATAAACATATATAAAAATATATATATTAATAAAAATATTCCATTTATAGATAAGCCCCCAAATACAAATATTTATATATACAAATAATAGAAATAAATACAAAAAATACAAAAAATACAAATAATACAAACAACATACAAATATACAAATAAATAAATAAATAAATTTAGTGGGTTACATATATGGGAATATGTGTATTTTGAGAAGGCTATGGGTATGGGAATATATTTTTTTTTTGGAGTTATGTATGTGGGAATATATATAAATATATATATTTATATAATTTATATATATAAATAAAAATATTCCCACATGTATAGATAAGCCCCCAAATACAAATTTATATATTTACAAATAATACAGATAATACAAAATATAAAAAAATACAAATAATACAAATAATATACAAATAAATATATATATATATTTGGTGGGTTACATATATGGGAATATGTGTATTTTGAGAAGGCTATGGGTATGGGAATATATATATTTTTTGGAGTTATATATGTGGGAATATATATAAATATATATATATTTATATATATAAATAAAAATATTCCCACATGTATAGATAAATCCCCAAATACAAATTTATATATATACAAATAATACAGCTAATACAAAATATAAAAAAATACAAAAAATACAAATAATATACAAATATACAAAGAAATAAATATATATATATATTTGGTGGGTTACATATATGGGAATATGTGTATGTTGAGAGGGCTGTGGGTATGGGAATATATATATTTTTTGGAGTTATATGTGTGGGAATATATATGTGTTTGGGTGGGGTCAGCCATCCATCTCCCCTGGGCTTTCCAGCTGTGTGCATGGCAGTGGCCATGGTTATTTATTTGGGCGCATTTTATGTTATTATATGTATGTATGATGTAGGCAGAGGTTGTATGTATTTGGGGTTTATATACATGGGATTGAATTTGTATTTGGGGGTTTATCTATACATGTGGGAATATATATGTGTGTATATATATATATATATATATATATACCCACATGTATAGATAAACCCCCAAATACAAATTCATATATATACAAATAATACAAAATATACAAAATTATACAAATAATATACAAATATACATATACACAAATATACAAATAATACAAATTTATATCTATATATTTGGTGGGTTACATATATAGGAATACGTGTATTTTGAGAGGGCTATGTATATGGGAATCCTCCAGGATCTTTATGGGCAGGTTGGAGCAGCTCCCTGCTGCCTTTGATGGCAGGTTGTGCCAGCTTGACTGCGTCAGTTACAAATGGGGATCCCAGGAGGTTCCCCTGGTTCTCCTGCCCTCAGGAATTTTGGTTGGTTACTTGGTGAAACCAAAGCTTTGGTTTTCAAATAGGAGCAGTGTTAGCACCTCAGCGTTTCTGCCCCAAAGCTGGGCATAAAGATTGTCTTTACCCTTTCTTTCCCCTTCTTTTTCTTTCAGAAACAGGAATTCACTTGCCTTTGCCACCTCCATCCCTCTCCTATGTGTTTATTTTCCCCTCAGCTTATAAAATAACAGCTTGAAAACACAATACTTTCCCCCTTCCCTGGACAGCATTTCTCTGTTTATAAAGAGAAGGCTTGGAAAGCACGTGTGTGGTGGGGTGAGCCCTGGCCAGTGGCCTGAGCCAGCCCCAGCCCCTCAGCAGGGCCTGTGCAGGTCGAATGGTCACTTTTGAAATGCTCCAGAGGTTCTGGGAGCAGTGCCAGGTCCTCTCTTGGAGGGCAAAGGACGAGCATGGACAGGCAAGGGAGCTGGCAGTGCCACTGAGTGGGGGCTTTGCTCCTTTGTGCCAGCTCAGAACGTTGCAAAATGGGGGCTTGGCGGTTCACTGGGGTTTGCTGGTGCTGGAAGTCCCACCAAAGGTCCAGAGAGCAGTGGATTCTGCAGCTTGGGCAGGGGGTGAAGCGGCTCTAAAGCTGTCAGGCTGGAGAGGGTCAGGGTCCCAGGAGTGTCACCCCATGTGTGCTGTTCATCCCTGTCTCAGGTGACACTGGGCTGCAACCCTGCAATGTCAGAGGGACTTGGGGGTTCACTGGGGTTTGCTGGTGCTGGAAGTCCCACCAAAGGTCCAAAGAGCAGTGGATTCTGCAGCTTGGGCAGGGGGTGAAGCAGCTCTAAAGCTGTCAGGCTGGAGAGGGTCAGGGTCCCAGCACTGTAACCCCACGTGTGCTGTTCATCCCTGTTCATTCAACCCTGCAATGTCACAATTATCTGCAGGCTGAACACCCCAAACCCGATCCTGCTCCCCCTGGAGTTCCCCACCTTGGCCCTACAAGGGCAGCTCAGATTGGGTCAGCAAAGGCACTGCTGTTATTTGTCACCATCTGGGGACTGTGGCACGGCCAAGGGCTGGGTGGGATCAGCTGTTGTCCAAAGTCATTGTCCTGATGGCCTGGTGGGCTCTGGGAGCCAGATGTGGCTGTGCCCACCACCAGCCATGGGCAGTTGTGTCAGTGCCAGAATCTGTGAGTGGTGATTGTGTGGCTGTGCTGGCTGTCCCATGGCACCACGGGCATCCTGGACATTCCTGGTGTGTCCAGCAGCATCTCCCACTGAGAGAAAACAGCTCTGTACAGACATCTGAGGTCTGGCCTGGCCACATGTCCCCCACTGCATCCTGGTGGGCTGTGGAGCTGACCCCAGTCCCCTCAAAGCAGAGCCAGCCTTGGCCACATCCTCCTCTCAGCCTGGTCTGTGGTCCCTGGTCCCCATGTGGCTCTGCCACCAGCCCTGCAGGGCTCTGCATGCTGAGACCAAAGAGAACTGGTCAGACAGTGAGAGGTGGTTTAGGAACCTCTGGTCCCTGATTCCCACATGGCTGTGCCACCAGTCTGCGTGGCTCTGCATGCTGAGACCAGTGGGAGCTGCTCAGACACCAAGAGGTGGTTTAGGAACCTCTGGTCCCTGATCTCTACGTGGCTCTGCCACCACCCCTGCAAGGCTCTGCATGCTGAGACCAGTGGGAGCTGCTCAGACACTGAGAGGAGGTTTAGGAGCCTGTGGTCCCTGGTCCCCATGTGGCTCTGCCATCACCCCTACATGGCTCTGCAGTGCTGAGAGCAGAGAGAACTGCTGGGACACTGAGAGGAGGTTTAGGAGCCTGTGGTCCCCAATCTCCACATGGCTCTGCCACCAGCCCTGCAAGAATCTGCAGTGCTGGGACCAGAGGGAGCTGGCCAGACACCAAGAGGAGGTTTAGGAACCTTCTGAGAGAGCCTTTGCCTTAAACAGCACTTCCCTCGTCCTGGCTGGCAGCGTGGCACTTCTTCTGTGGCTGTCCCTGTCCCCAAGTGGTCAGTCATTCTGCACGACACTGTTTTGTTCAGGGGAATGAAGGAATGGTCGTGAGGGGCTGACAGCTTGGTCTGGGCTTAATGGGACAAGGACCCCCCCATCCTTGTCCTTGCTGCTCCCCGTTGTGGAGGACAGACTGTCTGTCTGTCCTGATGAGGGGATCCCTGTGCCTGGACATTTGCAGGACTCCAGCCCGAGTTCTGGGAGGTTTGGGGCTGGAGAGCCGCTCTCACCTCGGGGGTGTCCCTGTGCTTGGCTCCTGCGGCGGGAGGAAGGGGCAGCCCCGGTCCCGGCTCCAGCTTTGTTCAGGGGGAATTTTGTAATGGCAGGAAATGAGCTGGCTGTGGGAGGGGAGGAGGCCGGGGGAGGAAGGCTGGTTTGTGGTTGGAGCGGAGGATGAGGACGCCGGAAAGCTGAGCACAATTCCTCGCTCTGCTGCAGGTGCTGGGGGTGAGGCTGCGGCTCGGGAGCGCTGTGCCTCAGTTTCCCTTTTGTTCAGCACCGTTCTGTGACCGTGTTCACAGGGGATGAGGGAAGAGATGAGGATCTGACTCCATGTTTCAGAAGGCTTGATTTATTATTTTATGATATATATTATATTAAAACGATAATAAAAGAATAGAAGAAAGGATTTCCTCAGAAGGCTGGCTTAGAATAGAATAGCAAAGAATGATAACAAAGGCTCTGTCTTGGACTCTCTGTCCGAGCCAGCTGACTGTGATTGGCCATTAATTAGAAACAACCACATGAGACCAATCCCAGATGCACCTGTTGCATTCCACAGCAGCAGATAACCATTGTTTACATTTTGTTCCTGAGGCTTCTCAGGAGAAAAAATCCTAAGGAAAGGATTTTTCATAAAAGATGTCTGCGACACCGTTCCCTTCATGGGAGTGTGCTGTGCTGGTGATGGGCTCTGCACAAGTCTCAGATGGTTGTGATCACCAGTAGGTGACCAGCACGAGGCCAGCTGAAGCCCCTGGGCTTTGCCCCATGGGTCTCCTCCCATCTCCCAGTGTGAGTGGGATGAGTTTAGGAGCTGAGTTTCCTTCTGGGCCACGGCAGATTCTCCACATGTGCTGCATGCATTCCCTGGGACAGTCTGAGCAAGCTGGTCACTGCTTTTTCCTGTGGGATGTGCATGAGAATCTTCCCAGAAAACACAAAGTTCACCTCAGCTTTGAGCAATTTTCTGCTGGCCACGCTGTCTGCCTGGGCCACATCCCTCGTTCATGTTAATTTTTGGTTTATAATTTGTTTCATTCCTGAGCTCCTTTTAATTTCTTTCCCTCTGGTCTCACTGAGATGCTTTCCACATTGCAAAGCCCCAGGGCTCCCTGGATCCCTGCAGGTCCCACCCAGCCTGCACGGCCCTTGCAGTGATGCTGAGGATTGGGGCAGTGCAGGAGGGGACCCTGCAGCCAGGTCTGCAGGGGATACTGGGCTCCCCTCACTGTTCCCTCCATCTGTGCTTGGATGGGACACGTGGGGCGTCCTGTCCTTGCCTCTGTCCCCACCTCTGTCCCCTCACACTGACAGCTTCTTGCTTTGTCTTTGCAGTTGGATTGAGGAGCGGTGGCTGCAGCTCATCCCTGCCAGGAGCAGAAGATGCAGGAGGCTGCATAGCAGGTATGGGGGAAATCCCAAACTCTGAGTTCCTGCCTTCCCTTTGGGTTTGCTTGGCTGTGTCTGTCTCCCCTGCTGCAGGCTGGGAGCTGCACAAGGTCCCACAGAGGATGCAGCTCAAGGGTCTTGGCACCATAGTGGTGCCAGCCACTCCAGTGAGGGCTGGTGCAGGAAGGGCACAGGGAACACCCTGCTGCTCTGCACACGGGGATCCTGATGTGTGGGATGGGCAGCAGAGCCCCAGAGCAGGGCAGGGAGGTGGTGCCCAGCACTGGGTGCCACTGCTGTTCCCCAGTGCCCATCTTCCCCTTCACTTCCCCAGCTGGCACAGCTCTGTAGCCACAGCACTGATTTGGGGTTCTCTGGGTGTTTTGCAACACAGCCCTGTGTATCAGTGCAAAGGAGGGTTTTTTCTGCCCTGTTTTCTCCCAGTGTGGACAAGACTTGTGGCCAAGCCTCCTGTTATTTTGTCCCTTGCATTCCTCTAAAATTAGGTGCTGCTGGGAGAGGGCCTCATGTCCAGGGTTTCTTCCTTTTCAACCTTCTTGGCCTGTTTATTGCTCTTACAGTAAATGTTTGTGTCTCCTGTGTCTGCAGTGAGGTTGTGGTACAGACACCACTGTGGGCTGCTTTATGAGGGCTCGATGGTTTCATGAAATGCATCTTCTGTACCTGAGAGTGAAATCAATAAAAGGAAAGATTTTTAAAAATAATACACCCCTAGCTCCTGAGCGGAGGGGGCTCTGTCACGACTGCTTAGCGAGCAGTTTTGTGGGGTTGTGATGACTTTTAGTGCTGGAGAAGGGGGCAGGTAATTTATTTGGAGGCCTGGTGATGTGAGATGGGGGCAGCATCACTGTGTCCTCTGCAAGGTCAGCACCAAGGGCTTCATCTGCTGATAGGAACCAAGAGCAGCTCCCCAGGCTGGGCCAGGGGAGTGCAGCAGCAGGGCCCTGCTGTGGCTCAGTGGTGCTTGGTGTGTGCCAGGGCACAGGGAGGTTTGAGGGCTTGGCTGGGTCTGTCTGAGTGCTCTGGGAGCGTTCTGGGGGCTGGTGCGGGACCAGCTCTTATCCACTCTGGGCACAAATGAGTACTAGTATTACCTCAGGGGGATGTGTTTTGGCGTGGTGAGTGATTACTGGAGTGTTGGGGCAGTGGGTCTGTCTGCTGTGGGGTGTGCATGGAGGGCAGCACCCTCCCTGGCTCCCAAACACCCCAAGGCCAGGGCCCCAGCCCGGATGCAGGTGGGCGGTGGCAGGATGTCTGTCACTGCCTTCTCCCCCTCATCACTGCCCAACTCTGACCAGTGACAACAGCTCCTTGTTCTCTAGTTTCACACAAATTCTTGGGGTTTGGGTTGGCAGTGTCCTCCCTCAGAGCCCTCGTTCTGCCAGCACACAGTTTTGAGCGAGGAGGAGCAGTTCAGTGATGGCTGCAACTGCAGAACTGCTCAGGGAGGAGCATTTGGAACAGCATCTCTGGGGACTGCTTTAGGACTTGTCCCCTTGGCTGTGCAAGTGACAGGAGCTGAGCAATTAGAGGAGCAGTATTGATCCAGCCTTGGGAGCTGTGACGGCGGCACCGGGCGATTCAATCCCGGTGAAGCCACGTCCTGGACGTGCAGCATTGCTGCCTGCCATCAATAGGCATTTGTCTGAGGCCAGCCAGCAAACCTTCTTCCGTGACAGAAGACTCTTCTAGGGCCTGTGACCTTAATTGAGTCCACTCTTGCATGTCCTGAAGACGGTGGCTTGGTCTTGCTGCAGCCACGCTCGGTAAATGATGTGTCCAGCCCTGCATGCAGGGATGTCTTCTAGTGAGATTTTGCGTCCTGAGGCTGATTTCCAGCTGCTTGGGAAGAGCCCTTGGGTCACCAGGTCTGTTCCTCTGCTGCCTGAGGCCTTCCTGTGTTCTCTTGGAGGTTTATTGGCAACTGGAGTTCACAACTTTCAGGCTGCCACTGTCCTGGAGGTGTGAGTGTGCCACCTCACCTGGTGGGATCTCTTTGCAAGATCCCCATCTCCAGGGAGAGCTTTTTAAATCCAGCCAGCGGGCACACTGAAACCAAATCCCCACTCTTGACCCTTTTGGATATGAAATACTGAATTTGGTGAGGCAGTGGGTGCCTGCTGTGTTTGCCGCAGCTGAAATGTGGCTGAGCTGTTGGAGGTCACCTTTGCAGTCCCCGTGGAGCCGGGTGGCCTTCTCTGGTCACGGCACTGCCCTGCGCTTTGGGTTCTGAGCTCATCCGCTATTTTACCACTGGCGGGAGGAGGGGGGGGGAATAAAACCGTGTCTTCAAAGCCCTTTTCCCTTGGGGAAAAGCCAGCTTGGTCAGAAACGTCGGCGCAGAAATGTCATCTGACCCAGCAGCTGCCTCACGCCTCCCGGGGGTCCTGCGGCGCCCGCTCGCCACGGGCCGGGCCCGGCTTTGGGCTGCCGGAGGAAACGAGCCCGGCCGCTGCTTTTTGGCAAGCTCCGGCCGCTCCCTTCCCCCCTGCGGGCTCCAGCAGCCCCTCCTGCTGCCTCCGCATCTGCCTGTGCCCTTCAGAGCACCGCGCTGCCTAGGGGTGCCGGGGCTCGGGGCCGGGGCAGCGCTCGGGGATGGCGGCTCCGGCCGGCGCTTCCTGCCGGCCCTCAGCGCGCAGCGGCCGCGGAGAAGGACGCAGCCACCCTGTCTCCTGTAAGTACCTCTCACTCTTTCCACTGGAGAGTTAAAATTAGCAACTTCTTTTTTTATAAGGCAGGCGTCGCTTTAAAGCTCGCCAGCCCAACTGGGTTTCCTTTTATTACCCCCCCTCCCCCGACTCCTTTTCTCTTGATTTTTTAAATATTATTTTGTTGTTATTGTTCAACGCGTGCGTGCACTTTTCTCCCTTTTTATTTCTTTCTTTTTTTTTAATTTTTTTTATTTTTCCCCCCTCCTTCTTTTCGTTCCTTCCTATTTTAAACACGGGTGACGCTGCAGTGTCGGTGCGGAGTTTGGAGCCAAATAAACAGCTCGGCACTCTCTCCCCCACCCCGATCGCCTTACAGAGCCCGGGGCCGGAGCCCAGCGCCGAATTTAGCCCCTTATCTATTGTCAGCCTCCGCGGTCGGCGCTGCCCTGCCAGGGGAGGGCTTGCCCCGGACCCCCTTGTTGCTCCTGACACAAATTCTCGCTGTGAGTTGTTGTTTTTTCCCTCTCCTTTGTGTTCGTGCTAAAGCACAGAAGTGCCCTTAAAGCAGGAATCAGGACCCGTTGCTTTTTTTTTGTTTTGTTGTTGTTTTTTCCAGGGCTGGCTGAGCAGGGAGGGGAGAGAGGGGGAAACTGAGGCACAGAGGTGAGCATGGCTCCCTGATGGGGACTGGGTGAGCTGGGATTTCCTCTTTGAGGAATCAAAACAAACATAAACCAGGAAGGAAGAGGCAGCAGGAACGGGCTCAGAGGCAGGATCAGTGCGTGTCCCGGGGGATAAATCCCTTTGGGAAGGCCGTGCCCCCTGTCCAGGGCCGGTTCGGTGCCGGTGCCGGGGCTCCGCCGGGAGCTCCGCCGGGACGGGCCGGGGCCAGCAGCTGGAAGTGGACGTCGCAGCCCGGATCTGCGAAAGCAAACAGGAAGGCGAATGGGGAGCAGCCGCTGTGTTTACTCAGAGGTTATTTATTGTGGTTCCTCAGAGGTTGGTCCTGGGGACTTTAACACCTTCCTGCTTGCTGCTGGGTCCTCTCGGCCAGGGCTGGAGCTGCGGGCACATCGGAGGTGAGCCAGGTACCAGCATGGTGTCAGGCCAGGTGTCACACTGGGGCTCTCTGTCCAGCTCCTTCTCCTCCCCTGACTGTTCCCTGAATGTTTGTTTTGCTCCAGAGCCCAGCCTGGCTGGGTTGGATGTGGTGGGGATGGATGTGGTGGGGCTGGGACCAGGGCTGAGCTTGGCTCGTCCTAGAAAAATCTTTTTCCTTTTGATTCTTTCAGGGTTTTTTATGCTGTTGCTGCTTTGCGATAACTGTTAATAATGCTATAATGTTCATATCCATGTCTGTGAAAATGAAGGTGCAGAACCTGTCGGAAGGGGATCTTTCAGAAGTGCTTTTAGTGTTTCCCTCCCAAGAGGGAGGGAGGGAGGAGGGAGAAGTGTTTCCCTTCCCAGGCGTGTGCTGCTCTAGCTCTGATGCTCATGGATGGGGCTGGAGGATAAACTTTGGCTGTGCTTTGGGTTAAACCCTGCCCTTTCCCATTGCTGGCTGGGTGAGGTGGGTTCTCCCCTCTGCTTGCCTTGTGTCACAGGGTGGTCTCCTTTGTTTGGCAAGCACTGCAGGGTCCCAAGGTAACAACAGCTGCAGAGCCCTTTCCTCCTCCTCCTCCTCTTTTGGGCAAACCACCCATTTGGGCAACTCTTCAATGATACATTTTTACATCCCCATCCTTCAGCAAAAATACTGATTTAAATATTTTCATTTCTTTCTACAAATTCGTGCCTTACCTTTTCTCATCCCACCTTTGACAAAAAACTGTGGTATTTGATTTTCGTCCCCAATATTTCCCTTTTCCAAGAGGGATTGTGGCTGGTGTTTACCCATGGCATTCCCGCACTCACAATACCTGCCCTGTCCATCTCCTGTGTTCTTCAGGAGCATCCCAATGGCTTTTCTGCCATGATAACATGGCTGGGAACCATGACAAGCCCTTTGCCTGAGCCATGGCCATGTGCCAGTGATTCTGCAGCACAGATTTTGGAGTGTGCCACACCAGGATGTGATGGTGCTTGTGGAAGGTGCCAAATGTTGGCATTTCCCACTGCTCTCCTGAGTGTCACCTCCATGCTCTGCTGGGATGTCCTTGTGGGCAACATCCACACCCCCAGGGCTGGCCACAATCATCATCCCTCTTTTGAAGAGAAGGGCTCAGCTGCTTGGGCACCTAAATCCCCCTTGCTGAAACACAGAATTTGGCCTTAAAAAATCCCCTTTTGGGGCAGGATGCTGTTCCTGTGTGCTGGGATGGGCTCTGGATGAATCTGTCTCAGTGGGAGCCATCACCCAGGTGTGTAGGGGCTGCTGTGGGGTCAGCAGAGCTCATGGCCTCACTGCTGTGCTGGGGGAGCAGCAGGACAGGATTTGTGTGCCTGGGACAGGAATGTGTGTGCTGTGAGTGAGCAGCAACAGCTGAGAGCCAGCTGTCCTGGTGGATTTGAGCTGCCTGGTGAGCTGGGGCTGGGTTCTCACCCCTCTGGCTCAGGGGTACAGCCGATGGCAGAGCTTTTGTGGCACAGGGGACATCCTGGGGGATGAGGGACCTGGAGTTTGTGTCACCCTGGGATGCTCCTGTGGTGCCCTGTTGGGCTCTGGATAGCAGAGTGCTGCTGGTGGCTGGTTTATTTATGGGCTGGGTTGCAGACACTGTGTTTTCAAGGCAGCACAGGAGAAGAGGAAGTTAAACCAGTCTTTGCCATGTGGCATCTTGTCCCAGTTCCTCCTGTTTGCTCAGAGTGAGGTGGGTTGGGGCTCAGTGGCAGCCACACCATGGTCTGTGCCTCCTGGTGGGCTTTGGTGGCTCCTCCTCAGAGAGGTTCCCATTCCCAGGGCCTTGATCTCTGCTTTTGGTGCTTTTACAGCCCCAATGTTAGGTTTGTTTCATTTATTAAATGGAATAACAGTGTCTGGTGTAGTGTGGCTCTGAGCAGAGCCTGGGGCTATGGACCAGCATGGGTTTGGGGAATGTGCAGAGATGGGTGGGCATGTCACCTCTGAGACAGGCAGATGGCCAGGATGACAATTTTTGTGGCTTTGTTTCCAGGCTGGAAGTGCCAGGGACAGCTTGGAGCTGTGATGGTGCAGTGTGAGCACGGGGATGGAGGCAGGAGTGTGGTCCTGCCTGCTCCTCTTGGTGTTGGCCAGATTTTTTCCATCCATATCTCCTTCTAGTGAGCTCTGCTATGGTATCACCCTCACAGTAATTAGCATTGCCATATCAGGGACAAATTAAGATTTTTTTGCTTCTTGTCCTTCTGGTGACCACCATCACCTTCCCAGCATTGAGGGCTCCTTATTTCACCAGCTCCTCTGCACCCCAAATGAATTCTGGACCCTGCAGCCCCTGGGCAACCTGGTGCTTCCTCCCAGGAGCTCCAGATGTGCAAACCCTGATTTGGGACAATGCAGGAGCAACATCTGCCTCTGCATTGGGGCCTGCCACAAGTGATGGAAGCCTTGGGCATGGATGCAATCAGCAGTTTATGCAAATTAAATCAAATCAGCAGCCTTTGGGCACCATGGCTGCTACTCACCAGTGCTTGGGGGTGAAAATCCAACAAAGAAATGGTTGTGGGAGGTTGGTTTGGAAGATCTTGGTGGCCTTTGGGAAGGGGCTGAGCCTTTGGGAGTTGTGCTCCAGGGCTGAGTTCTGGGGTGGCACTGGGAGCCTTGGGCCTCCAGGCAGCCCTGGCTCCCAGGCTGAGCCCACCCTGGGCTTTGGAGGGTCTGCAGAGCTGCTCTGGGGTGCTCTGGGTGGGGATGGGGCACAGAGTGGCTGAAAATGTGTCTGGGCTGGGGATGGAGATGAGCTGGGAGAGCTGGAGCTGTTGAGAAGGCTCCAGGGAGACCTTAGAGCCCCTTCCAGCACCTGAAGGGGCTTCAGGAGAGCTGGGGATGGGGCACAGAGTTGCTGAACATTTGTCTGGGCTGGGGATGGAGATGAGATGAGCTGGAGATGAGGCTGAGGGAGCTGGAGCTGTTGGAAGGCTCCAGGGAGACCTTGGAGCCCCTTCTAGCACCTGAAGGAGCTTCAGGAGAGCTGGAGAGGGGCTTTGGACCTGGGTGGGGAGGGATGAGAGCCTGGAATGACAGGACAAAGGGGAATGGCTTCCCACTGCCAGCATGGGAATATAGATGGGGTATTGAGAGGAAATTCTTCCCTGTGATGGTGCTGACACCCTGGCACAGGTGCCCAGAGAAGCTGTGGCTGCCCATGGATCCCTGGAAGTGTCCAAGGCCAGGTTGGATAGGGCTTGGAGCAGCCTGGGGTAGAGGTTGGGATGAGTTTTAAGTTTCCTCCCAACCCAAACCATTCTAGGTTTCATGATTTGTGCCACAGTGCCCTTGGGCAAGGAGCAGGAGGATGTGCCAGGCTGGTGCTGAGGACATTCCCCAGTCCCCATCCCAGTGACACAGGAGGGAAGAGCAGAGTTCCTCTGGGACAGTTCCACTCCCATCTGTGCCCTGTGGGGCTGTTGAGGGTTTCCATTGCTCTCTGGATGGCCTGGAGCAGCAGTTGGGGCTGATGGGATTTCCCCTGGGGAGAACCTGCCAGGAGGAGAGAGATTTGTCCCCCGTGCTGCTGGAGGAAATCCCTTCATGGAGAGCCCCCAAATACCCAGCTGGGAGGGATTTGCTTTGCCCTGATGCTGCTGAGCTGCCCCTGGGAGCCCCAGTGGGTCCCAGTGCTGAGATCCTGCCCTGAGCTGGAGCTGGAGGCAGTGATTGTCCCCTTTTGGTGACAAATGCTCAATGTCCTTGGTGACCACGGAGGTGATGTGACCCATGGTGAGGCTGCACTGGGCATGGGTGCACCCTCAGGATAGGGGTGCCAAGGAGGGTGGAGGCAATGTTGGGGTGCTGCTGGGGTTCATGGAGAGAGGAAAACCCTCAGAGTGAAACATTTCAGCTTCTCCTGGGCTCTGCCCACACCCCAGAGTAAGGGGGAAGCAGAACTGCAGGGCCCCAAAAACTGCAGCCATGTCCAGCCCCTCCATAGCTCCCCTTTCCTGCCTGTGGCCTCAGCACCAGTGAGAGGGCCCAGAGTGGGGCTGGTTTGGGGTGCAGAGCTACTCCTGCACCCCACCAGTGCAGGCTGAGCTGTGACAGCCTCCTGATTTACTGAGTGCAGCATCCAACCCTGAATTCAGCTCCTGATTTACCCAGTGCAGCATCCAACCCTGAATTCAGCTCCTGATTTACTGAGTGCAGCATCCAACCCTGAATTCAGCTCCTGATTTACACAGAGCAGCATCCAACCCTGAATTCAGCTCCTGATTTACCCAGTGCAGCATCCAACCCTGAATTCAGCTCCTGATTTACCCAGTGCAGAATCCAACCCTGAATTCAGCTCCTGATTTACACAGTGCAGCATCCAACCCTGAATTCAGCTCCTGATTTACTGAGTGCAGCATCCAACCCTGAATTCAGCTCCTGATTTACCCAGTGCAGCATCCAACCCTGAATTCAGCTCCTGATTTACTGAGTGCAGCATCCAACCCTGAATTCAGCTCCTGATTTACACAGAGCAGCATCCAACCCTGAATTCAGCTCCTGATTTACCCAGTGCAGCATCCAGCCCTGAATTCAGCTCCTGATTTACCCAGTGCAGTATCCAGCCCTGAATTCAGCTCCTGATTTACTGAGTGAGAATCCAACCCTGAATTCAGCTCCTGATTTACTGAGTGCAGAATCCAACCCTGAATTCAGCTCCTGATTTACACAGAGCAGCATCCGACCCCCAATTCAGCTCCCTCTCCCTCTCGCTCTTTTTTTTTTTTTTTTTAATGAGTCAACCTCTCATCTGTCATATTAAACCTCCTCATTACCAGGTATCTAAATTTTGCCCTGACAATAGTGACAGGGGAAGCTGAGATCTCATTGCCACGGCTCAGGGGCTCTGGGGAGCTGGCAGGTGGTTATTTCATGCCCTGCAGGGAGCCGTGGGGGTGGGCAACAAGAGCTGGATAATGGGCTCTTGCTTGCCATCATTTAGAAAACCCTAGTTTAGTGCAGAGAGAAAAATTCCCCCCAGTCTCTGCCTCTGGAGATGGTGAGAGATGGAGAATATGGGGGAAGGGGAGCAGATTTGGGGGTCTGGCTGTTTCTCCCTGGGTGTGAAGTGGATTGGGATGGGAGTGTGGAGGAGCAATGGAGAGTAGGACAATCGGGATGGATGGAGACGAGAGATCTCTGAAGCCAGGGCGTGGAATTTGGGGTTTATTGCAAAGGGCCTGGGTGCGGGGCCCTGCTGGGATTTGGGGTTTATTGCACAGGGCAGGGGTGCAGGGCCCTGCTGGGATTTGGGGTTTATTGCAAAGGGCCTGGGTGCAGGGCCCTGCTGGGATTTGGGGTTTATTGCACAGGGCAGGGGTGCAGGGCCCTGCTGGGAGCTGCAGCCACAGCTCGGAGCAGGCCCGAGAGAAGAGAGGGGGAGAGAGGGTGAGAGCGTGAGAGAATAAGGGAGTAAAAAAGGTAAGACAGTAAAAAGGGGTAAGAGAGTTAAAGGGGTAAGAGAGCGAGGTTCCTGTTACAATACAATAAATCTTCTTCTGTGTTGAATATTGAATATTCTAATTCTCGCTAACCAATCTAGTACAATATACAAATCCTATAGCATTTACATATAGCCTATAAGAATCACTACATTACCACACTGTGTTACATTTTAAACCCTAAAAACTCCTCTTTGGGCCCCTTCTGCCAAGCTGGCAGGGTCTGCTCTGAGCCTTGGAGCTGTCTGCAAGCAGAGGGTGTTGTTCCATCAATAGGGGATCACCTTCAGTGAGCACACCATTGTTTTCCAGGTGTTCAGTAACTGAGGGATCTCAAAGCTTGCTTTCATTTCAATCTCGCTTATAGTTTCTATATTCTCAAAATCTTTTGGCAGACAATCACATTTATAAGTCTTTCCTGTTCCATCTTCCCCAACAGGAGTGGTTGGGGATGGAGGGTAAATGGGGATGGGGGTAAATGGGGATGGGGTAAATGGGGATGGGGGTAAATGGGGATGGAGGGTAAATGGGGATGGAGGGTAAATGGGGATGGGGGTAAATGGGGATGGGGGTAAATGGGGATGGGGGTAAATGGGTATGGAGGGTAAATGGGGATGGAGGGTAAATGGGGATGGAGGGTAAATGGGGATGGGGGTAAATGGGGATGGAGGGTAAATGGGGATGAGGGTAAATGGGGATGGGGTAAATGGGGATGGGGGTAAATGGGGATGGAGGGTAAATGGGGATGGAGGGTAAATGGGGATGGGGGTGGCTGGGAGTGAGGATAGAAGGAGCTGAGGATGGATGGGGATGGCACAGGGCTGCCCTGTGCATGCAGTTGGTACCACTGGGGAATGCTGGGGTGCCCCCAGGGCATGTGGGGTTCCCAGCCTGGATGTGCACACCTGAGGACACCACAGGCAGGCTCAGGGTGCTGGGTGACCTCTGCTGCAAGGATGCCACCACCAAGGTCACTGCTCAAGGTCATGAGGCTTAATCTGGCAGCTGCATCAGCCTTTGGTTGCTGTTCTCAGGGTGCTCTGAAGGTCCTTTAGCAGGGGGCTGTCCAAGCCCTGCTGTTTAACTCCAAGCCCAGCAGTGACCCTGTAGCATCTCCAGGAGAGGGGATCAGCTGCCTCTCTGGGAAGCCACGTGGTGTGAGGGGCTGCAAGTCCCTGCTTGTCCTGGTCCCACAGGCTTTTCCCTCCTGAAACTGGATCCTTACCTTGGGTGGGGACTCCCTGGTTGGCTTTTGGACGGCACCAGGCAGGGCTGTGGCTTTGCCAGTGCAGCTCCTGCCCAGCCTCCTTTCCCTGTGTCCCCTGCAGCCTCTGCTGTCTTTGGCTGTGCTGGCAGTGCAGAGAAGGTCCCTGGCTGTCACCCTGCCTGTGCAGAGCATGTCACCAGTCTGGGATGTGCTGTGGATGTGCTGGCATCCCTGTGGTGTGGGATAAAACTGTGATCTGGGCTGTAGGGCACCAGCGTTCTGCTTTGGGGGCTGCCTCCAGTTCTTGTGCTGGTGTTGGGACTGACATCCCTGTGCTGATGTTGGGACTGTCACCCTTGTGCTGATATTGGGACTGTCATCTCTATGCTGATGTTGGGACTGTCATCTCTGTGCTGATGTTAAGACTCATCCCTGTGCTGATGATATTGTGACTGTCACCCTGTGCTGATGATATTGTGACTGTCACCCTGTGCTGGTGTTGGGACTGTCACCCTGTGCTGGTGTTGGGACTGTCACCCTGTGCTGGTGTTGGGACTGTCACCTTGTGCTAGTGTTGGGACTGTCATCCCCATCCCTGTGCTGATGTTGGGACTGTCACCTTGTGCTGATGTTTGGACTGACATCCCTGTGCTGGTGTTGGGACTGTCACCCTGTGCTGATGTTTTGACTGTCACCCTGTGCTGATGTTGGCACTGTCACCCTGTGCTGATATTTTCTGACTCCACACTGGCACACCCAATGTGGGGGAAGAGAAGATCACCCCCAGTTTAATAATTTCCCTCAAATCCTCTCTTTAACCCCCCCTTGCTCAGCAAACCCCACTACTCCAGTGCCAGGGCCGTGCTTCGCCTCAGCCTGTGCCAGCCTTGGCACCATGTGAGGTTTTGTTACAGCTCAGTAGAGCTGGTTGCACGCTTGGCATCTGGTTTTCTTCAGAGAATGCTGAATCTGGGTCAGGAATAGATGTGTGTGAGTCTTCCCAATTCCTTGGGGGCCTGGCTGATTCCAGCCTCACTGCTGCTCCCCTGAGCTACCTGCAGCTGCTTTGGCTGCCCATCCCAGGGAATCTGAGCCCTGCCATGGGTGCAGCAGGGTTGGCAGCTCAGCCCTGGGCTGGCACCTGCGTGCCCAGTGGGATTTGGCCCCGGGCAGGGTCAGGCAGCTGCAGTTTCTGAGCAGCAGCTTTGCTCTGGAGCCACATTTCGGGCGCCTTCCTCTCCCCTCCCCCTGCCTGCATCTGGAGGTTCGACACAGGAACCCAGATAGCATCATCCTGAAACCAGAATAGAAGCTTTGGAGGAGACTCGAGCGTGTTTGTGCGGTTTTTATCTCGGTTTGGAGATAAAGAGGTGCTAAACAATGCAAGGCTGGCTGGCTTGGAGTCCCTCAGGGTGCTGGGGACTCGCTGGCACCTCCCTTGCTGCCGTGCCAGGGTGCTGCATCCCTCCTGGGTGCCACATTGCCCTGGCAGCAGTGCCCCCACGGCACAGCAGAGCAGCACGGTGCCAGGGGCTTTGCCAGAGAGGAAGAGCAGCGTTAACACGAGCTCTGGCCGTGGGGGTTTTAGGGAAGGGGCTCTGCAAAGGAGAAGGAAGTCAGTCCTGCTGATCCACAAACCACACAGAAGGAAACTAAAAGTCCTTGGTGTCAGCATGGAGGATATGTTAAAAAAACAACAATTAGCTCACAAGAGGCAGCAAGAAAGGAAACAGGAAGGCAAGAACTGCAGTTAAACAGGCGGGTTCAAGAGGTGACTTGAGCTAAATCCATGTCCTGAAGGGATGGGATCCAGCCCTGGCCATGGGTGGGGAGGTGGCTTTGCTCTTTGGCAGGACTTGGTGTCCTCAAGGTGAGGCTCAGAGACTTCTGCAGCAGCTGCTCTTTATTTGCAGCTGCTTTTGGGGCTGTTGGCAGCAGGTGGAGGCTCTCAGCTGGGCTGGGGGCTGCTGGGGCACTGGGGCCACCTCACCTCCCCATGCAGCTGCTTCTGGTAAAAAATGGCAGCTCTGTGGCAGGAGAGATGCAGCAGCTGCTCCTGCCACCCCCAAAGCACCACTGCTACCTCAGGAGTGTCATTGCCACCTCAGGAGCACCACTGCCACCTCAGGGGCATCACTGCCACCCCCAGAGCACCACTGCCACCTCATGTGCATCATTGCCACCTCAGGGGCATCACTGCCACCTCAGGGGCATCACTGCCACCCCCAGAGCACCACTGCCACCCCAGAGCACCACTGCCATCTCTGGGGCATCACTGCTACCTCCACAACACCCCTGCCACCCCCAAAGCATCACTGCCACCTCTGGGGCATCACTGCCATCCCCAAAGCATCACTGCCACCTCCAAAGCACCACTGCCACCCCCAAAGCATCACTGCCACCTCAGGGGCATCACTGCCACCTCCAAAGTGTCACTGCCACCTCAGGTGCATCATTGCCACCTCAGGGGCATCACTGCCATCCCCAAAGCATCACTGCCATCTCTGGGGCATCACTGCCATCCCCAAAGCATCAGTGCCACCTCCAAAGCACCACTGCCACCCCCAAAACATCACTGCCACCTCAGGTGCATCATTGCCACCCCCAAAGCATCAGTGCCACCTCCAAAGCATCACTGCCACCTCCACAGCACCACTGCCACCTCAGGAGCATCACTGCCACCTCAGGTGCATCACTGCCACCCCCAAAGCATCAGTGCCACCTCCAAAGCATCACTGCCACCTCAGGTGCATCACTGCCACCCCCAAAGCACCACTGCCACCTCCAAAGCATCACTGCCACCTCAGGGGCATCACTGCCTCCTCCAAAGCATCATTGCCACCTCTAAAGCATCAGTGCCACCTCCAAGGCATCACTGCCACCCCCAAAGCACAACTGCCACCTCAGGTGCATCACTGCCACCCCCAAAGCATCATTGCCACCTCCAAACCATCACTGCCACCTCAGGGGCACCACTGCCTCCTCCAAAGCATCACCGCCACCTCCAAAACATCGCTGCCACCTCAGGAGCATCACTGCCACCTCCAAAGCACCACTGCCACCCCCAAAACATCATTGCCACCTCAGGAGCATCACTGCCACCTCCAAAGCACCACTGCCACCTCCAAACATCATTTCTTCCTCCTCCCCTGCCCTGTCCCCCTCCCAGCAGGGACAATGAGGGGCTCAGTGTGGTGTAATCCACTCCCACTGCAGGCCAGCTCAGTTTGCATTCCTCACCTGGGCTCTCCTGCCTCAGTGGACAGACAGGATGACTTGGCATGGACAAGGAGATGGACATGGCCCAGCTGGCAGTGCTGGCAGAGCCACTGATGTGCCCAGCTGATCCCACAGCATGTGAGGGGCCAGGGTTGTGCCCCTCTGCCCCTCTCTGGTGAGACAGCCCTGCAGTGCTGCCTCCAGCTCAGGAGGAAGAGCACAAATGTCCTGGAGTGAGTCCAGAACAGACCATGGAGATGCTCTGAGGGCTGGATCCCCTCTGCTCTGCAGCCAGGCTGGGGGAGCTGGGGCTGTAGGGGGGTCTGGGGACACCTTGGGGCTCCTTCCATTGTGTAAAGGGGCTCCAGGAGGGCTGGAGAGGAACCTGGGACAAGGACCTGGAGTGATGGAGCAAGGACAGGGTTAGATGGGAAGAAATGTGTCCCTGTGAGTGGGTGACAGAGAGGTGGGATGAGGTGAGCTTTAAGAATCTGACCATCCTACAGTTCTGTACCACCTTGTACCCCACCTGGATGCGTGCTGGGGCTCCCTTGCCATGACCTTTTTCCTTTTTCCCACAGAGGAGCTGCAAGACTGGGACAGTTTATTGCTGTCATTTCTGTCTGTGGATAAACCTGACACTCCCCAAAGTGTGTTTGGGGCTTGGGTCCATGAATTCAGTTCCTGTGGCAGAGAGGAGCCTCCCTTTACTCCCAGCCAGACCTTGAATTGATGGCTCCTGTTAAGGAAAAACACATTTTGGGGATGTGTTTCCTGCAAATTTTGGGTGAAAGGTGGGTTGGTCCCTCAGTGAGAGCATTGGGTGCCTGGGGGAGCAGCTGCTGCCTTGGGCTGTGATCTGCCCTGCCTGTCACCTGCATTTCTCCCTCCAAACTGGGACTTTGTGTGCCTCCATAAGATGAGCTGTGTGTTCACAGGGCAGCATTTTTCTCCTTTTCCCAACCTTCAGATGTCCTTTGAAGCTCCTTTTGCAGGTTTCCTTGCAGCCAGGGATGTCCTTGTTGCCCTGGACCTGTTTTGGGGATGGAGATCAGGAAAACATCCCTTGAACTGCTGCCAACCCATCCCAATTTTGCCCTCCCTCGTGTCACTGGCTCTGCTGTGTGTGCCTGCATCGAGGACCACGGTGCCACATGCTGGGAAAAAGCAAAGAGCTCCAAAGGAAAATAACATTTTTTTGGAAAGGATGCATTTATTTGCCTTTATTTATCTTCCTAAAGCTTTCAGATTAATCTTTTTGATCTTGCCTCTGCAGCTGCATGGCCAAGGTTTGGTTTCTTTCAGCTGACATTGTGCTGTGAGAGCACACAGCACTGCAAGGGGGGTGTTAAGGAAGGGCAGCAGAATTCCTTTTGCTCTGGAGAAGGGGAGGTGTGTGGAGCTAACTTTAGCAAGGAGCAACTAAAAAAGGGATGCAATAAAAGTATATTAAAAATAGCAAATGGCTGTAGAAAGTGGATGTGAGACTCTCAGTGTCCCCTGCTTGTGCCCAGAGAAACGTGGGGCTGGAAAAGTGACAGAGCAGCGCAGAGCCCCTGCTGCTTGTGCAAAGCAAAGGTGAAACCACTTAGAAGTAGGCGAAACACATCAGAAGTTTGTACAGGAGATTTAAAAAAAATCATCCAGAAATAAAGACTTGAAAGAGATCTCAGCTCCTCTGTGTCCTCAGCTCATGAGCTGGGGATTCAGCCCCCTAGATCCCTTGTTTTGTAAAAACATCTCCCAGCTGAGATTCCTCTGCGCTTTTCCTTTCTTTCTTCCCCCCCATTTGCAAAATGCTAACTCTGCTCTCTCGCCTGTCTCTCCAATTTGGAGCAATTTACTGCGAGCCGGGGATGAATTACTCAGCACAGAGTTAACCAGCACCTGCTCGGAGTTAATTGGCATGTGTGCTAATTGCCGTGATAGTCACACTTGTGCGAGCTGAGAGCGGGGAGGGGGGAGCTCCTCCAGCCCAGAGCTCCTCATGCTCAGTTCCCTGAGCCTGCCTGACATTCCTGCCACTGCAACAGGGTCAGGGTGGCTTTTTCCAGCGGGTTTGCAGCTCCTTTTCCATGCCCTTGGGCCCTCCTTGGCAGGGTGTGGGAGCTGGGATGGTTTCCTTGGAAAAGGAGGCTCAGGAGAAAGGAAGAAGCTGCTGTCAGAGGAGATGATTTAATGAGTGGGGTTATTGTATGTAAAATCATATCAGACCCCAGAAGTGAGAGGTTATTTAGGAGCTTAGCTCCTTGTGGCAGTCCTGTGCTGTGGTGTCAGCACCCAGGGCATCCCTCTGTCTGTCCTGAGCAACCCAGACCCTGCCAGGGAGCACAGGGACCCTGGCACAGAGCCCAAAATGCCCCTGTGGGTTTCATTATGACCCATGGAGCAAATTACCAACCTTAGATGAAGATCAGCAAGCCACAACAGTTTAGGTACAATAATAGTGAAGTTATCACAGGGTGAAAAAGCAGATTCTGGGGTTTTCAGAATGGGGGTTCAGCCTTTCTCCTTCTTCTTCTTGGCCTCCATCTTCTGCTGTGATGGTGGCACTTTTAGATTGGTTTAGAGTAGAAGCTCACTGTCTGACACAGGTGATAGGTATTGGAAAGTAATTGTAAATATTGTACAGGTAGTTTTTAGTACAAAGACATAACACTGCCCTGGGGGCAGGCAGAGTGCCTGGACTGTCTTGCTGAGCTGACCTTGGCAGGGCAGGAGAAAATTTTTTCTAGATAAGATAAAATAAACAACCTTGAGACCGAGAAATGAAGAGCCCTGACTCCTTCTTCAAGTGCCAGGCTGGGAAAAGAGACTTTGGAACTTTTCTCAGGGTCACCCTGAGCAGCAGAGACCCTGACACTCTGGGTGCTTGTCTGTGCAGGGTTCAGGTGCTTAAATCCCACCTGATCACAAAGAAGGGTCCTGGATGAACTTGGTGCTGGTTCAGGTGCTTAAATCCCACCTGATCACAGAGGAGGGTCCTGGCTGATCTTGGTGCCTCAGGGTGGGCAATCAGGGAGCCAGAGCAATGTGGTGGTGGAGGAAAGGGAGCCCCAGGGGCAGAGGGGATCCTCCTGGCTTGGGGCTGAGCCCCAGCAGCAGTGCCAGCAGAGATGAGGGTGCTCTCCAGGTTTCTTGCTCTTCCAGCTGCTGTTCAGAAACTCAAACCAGTTGGTTGGACTTTCTGAAAGAGCCACCTGGGCAGGAAACGTGAAAATACCTGGGTTTAAAAATAAGGTGGGGGAAAAAACCCAACCTAAAACCAAATAAACTCACCCCAAAACCCCAATTCCATGAAGAGAAAAGGGAGGGGTTTGAAATCCCCTTTGTCAGGTGCATTTGGAGGGCAGCAAACATTCTGTACTCTTTTCCATCCTTCTCCTCACCCCACCCAAGGGCTGCCCTTCCCATGGGGTGTTTTGCTTCTCATGCAGGGCACAGGGGTCAAGAGTTCCTTTTCTCCCCATGATGATGAGCCAAAAACCTGTTGAGTCACCTTTTTTCCTGTGGAAAACTTTATCCAGCAGCATGAGCAAAGCCTGAGGCTGCTGGGACCATGGTCCTCATCCAGCCAAGGGGCTGAGGATGCAGAGTCAGGGCTCAGAGCAGCAGGAGGAACCTGGTTTGGTGGCTGAAAAAAAGGGGATTTGGTTTGAAACACTTGGGGTGTGTTTGTGGGCTGGGGAGAGCAATGTGGTTGGAATCCCATGTAAGAAACAGCAGCTGGTGTGGGGCTGAGGGCAGGGATGAGCAGCTCTGGGGTTTTCTCCTCATCCCTACAAACATCCCATCCCTTTGAGCACTGTGCAGCTCTTGGCTGCCATAGCATCCTGTGAACAAGTCCCACAACGAAATTGTGTTAAAATATGTTTCACTCAGTTGAAATTTACTGCCCGTTGTTCTGCAGTGTTTATTGTTGCTTCTGGAGAGTTCCTCTCTGGTTTGGACAGTAAATCTGCTGTCTTTCAGAGCATTTCTCTGTCCAAGAGCTGCAGCACACGGAAAGAATTAGCATCTTGCCCTGTGTCTGCTTGAGGAGCTGTTGCTACTTTGTGGTTTTGAAGATGCTGAAGGTGAATATTTTTCAGCCAGTTTAGAGAAGTGGCGACTCTGAAGGGAAAAGCAGCAAAGCAAACCTAACAAAAAGTTCCTCCTCTTCCAAAATTTCTTTGTGTGTGCAAAATTCTCACCTTGGTTCTGAGCCTTTGGGCTGTGGGTTCACAGTGAGGGAAATACACTGCAGGTGGATGAAATAGAAATCCTCATTTTCCTTTTGGCTCTTGCTGTATCACTGACCTTTGAGGGATACTCACATGGTGTGAGCCGGAGCAGTGATGCTCCAGAACTGGTGATGCCCCAGAATTGGTGATACCCAGAACTGGTGATGCTCTGTAGCTGGTGATGCCCAGAACTGGTAATGCTCTGGAACTGGTGATACCCCAAAATTGGTGATACCCCAAAACTGGTGATGCCCAGAACTGGTGATGCCCCAAAACTGGTGATGCTCTGGAACTGGTGGTGCCCCAAAATTGGTGATATCCCCAAACTGGTGATGCCCAGAACTGTTGATACCCAGAACTGGTGATGCTCCAGAACTGGTGATGCCTCAAAACTGGTGATCCTCTGGAAATGGTGATGCCCCAGAACTGGTGATGCCCAGAACTGGTGATGCCCACAACTGGTGATGCCCCAGAACTGGTGATGCCCCACAACTGGTGATGCCCCACAACTGGTGATGCTCCAGAGCTGGTGATACCCAGAACTGGTGATGTTCTGGGACCTGTATTTTTGGGCCTTCCCACGGTGGGATGGGGAGCAGCAGCCAAAGGATGCCTGTGGCACTGGCCCAGTGTTCCCCATGGTGACAGTGCTCCTCACAGCTGGATGGTTGCTCCTGTTTGTTGCTGGGAAGGGAACATGCACCTATTTTGGTAAATAATGACTCAAGAATTAAATGCCATCCCTGTAAGAGCTGTCCTTGCACAGAGTCTTACTGATGGGATTTATGGGTAAAAAACCCCAGGTTTTGCTGCCCTTTGTCCCTCTGATCTTCTCCCTGGCCTCCTCATACCTCATCCTCCCTGGAGGGCAAATTGTGGATGTCAGGATGGGGAAAAGACTCCCTGTTCTCCTGCACTGAAACCACAGAACATGGTTGATGAATAACCAATAAATTGATGAATAACCAATAAATTGACGAATAACCAATAATAAAGTTACTCACAATGAATAACTTTACCCCCCAAAAAAGCAGAGAAAAAGATGAAGTGACTCACATGACTCAGTGAACCCCCAAACCGAGTGTGGGAGTGAGACATTTGGGTTTTTTGTTGGAGCATGGTCTGGTGAGGAGGTCAAGGATGGGCCAAGGTCTTCAGCAGGGTCTGGGGGTGCTCTGGGGTGGGAGAGGAGCAGGAGCAGCTTGGTCAGGTTGGCTGTGGCTGCTGCTTTGAATTCGGGAGAAAAAGCTTTTGGGTTTTTCAATGCTTTTTGTGACAAGGCTGGGGACTGCCAAGTTGAGGCAGATAGGAAGCTATTTTGGGACTGGCTTTTCCCTTTGCCTGGCTCTTGGCACAGGGCACCTTGCCTTAAATGCAGTGTTATCACTGCTGTTATCCAGCTGCTCAGAGAGAGCAGGGAGAAAGACATACCTGTGGAAAATGAACTGAAGTTCCTCTCTTTGTCCCTCTCTGCAGTGCTGGGAAATGGCATGAGATGGGCTGGGGGGCTGTGCCAGAGGTGCCCTGGGACATCTGGATGCAGACTGGTACTGGGGGATGCAGATTAACATGGGAGCTCCTGAGAGCTGCAGAATTTGTCCCTTTGGGGAGAGTTTTGGGCACAAGACACCCCCCAGATGTATGGAAACACCCTGTGGCTGAGCCCAGTGAAGGCCAGGCTGTCTCAGCTGCCTTCAGAGTCCTCCTTCCCCTATAAAAATAAGGTTTCTGTGCCTGGTTATAAGGTTCCTTTCAAGCAATCAAATAAAGACATTTGAAAATTCCAAATGGGAGATTAGTGCAGAAACTGGAGACGGATTTAAATTGCCCCAGCTAATCACCAGCCACTCGACTGCTTATGACTTTATTAAAAGAAAAAAAAAAAGAAAAAAGAAAAAAAAGTCTGGAGTGTCACAGAGGAGCAGGGATTCAGGGGCTCACTGCTGCCACCTCCTCCTCCTCACCCAGCATCGTGTGTCCTGTGTGTTGCTGGCCTCCATCCTTGGGTTTCTTTGGAGAAATAAATCCCTGAGCTGGGTGGGGACAAAGAAGCAGAGGGTGGGATTTGGGTGCTGAGGGGGTGCTGGATGGGGTTTGGGATCAGAATCTCACTCCTGTCTCTGTCCCTGTGCAGGTTTCTGAGCAGCTGCTGACGTCTCATCCCCGCTGGATCAGGCTGTGCAGGACGGTACCATGAACTGAGCACGGAGCCGCGCCGAAACATTTGGGTTTTTTTTTTTTTTTTTTTGTTTTGGCTTTTTTTTTTTTGGGTTTGTTTTCTGCCTGAGAGAAAAGCCCCCCAGGCTCTTGGATGCAAGCATCCTAAAGTGGGGTTGCTGCTCCCTTCCCTGAGCCCCAGTGGTCCCGGCTGTGCTGAGGATTTGCCGAGAAGATGGGGAGGAAAAAGATCCAGATCCAGCGGATCACGGACGAGCGCAACCGGCAGGTCAGTGCTGCGTGTCCCTGCCCCTTCTCCTCACCCTGCTGCCCTTGGGGGCTCCAAAATTTCCCATTTCCATCCCACTCTGAGCCACCAGAGCTGTGCTTCTCCCATTCCATAAAATAAGCAGAGATTTAGGCCGGATCCAGGCAGATCCAGGCGTTGCTCCTATCCTTGCAGCTCCTGGAGCTGTTTCCATCTAAGTGCTTTTCCAGAAGAAAGTATCTTCTCCACTTAGTTAGTTCCCCCCCTCCCTTTTTTTTTTTTTTAATTTATTTTTGTCTTGCAGAAAATATATTTCAGTTGACATTTTCCATGTGGTTTTTCCAATAAAAAACAGCCACAACAAGTATCCATTTTGCTGAACGCAAACAACTCAAATTATTCCTTTTTTTTTTTTTTTTTTCCCTCCTCAATTGTAGACTTAAATAACTCCAGGGCTTTTTTCCTTGGGCTCTTTTGAAGCCAAGCCCAAGACACGCATGTGCATGTGTGCAGGAATGCATTCATGTATCTCAGAGGGAAAACAAAAACCAGCAGATTATTCCCAAATTTCCGTGTTCCTTAAACTGGAGTGCTGGAGCAGCAGCACTTTGCCAGCTCAGGTTTGCTCTGGGATGGTTCTGTCCGTGTATTTCCTATTACCACAGGACTTCCAGGCTTTGCTCTCTGTGCTCCAGCAGATCCAAGCTGCCTTTAGTCCAGCATGAGCTGCCACACTTCTTTCCTGCCACTTTCACTCTAGAAAAACAGAAAAAAACCAGTAAAAGAAGCATGTGGATGTATTCCTAATCCTTAAAGAGTGTCAGAGAACAGAATTGGATGAACCACTTTATTGCTCCTCAGCAAAACAATGGGAAATGGCAGATTTTCCTCATTATAACTTGATGGTGGGGGCTGGGGTGAGCATCAAATATTTCTGCTGATGTCCCAGTTGCTCCTGGGGCTGTTTATATCCATCATGAGGAGGAAACAGAGCCTCAGGGGTTGTTGGAGGATCTGGAGTGTATTTTATGGGGTGCAGAGGGGAGTGAGGGATCTGCAGTGACTGAAACCTTGTTCAGACAAATGGAAAATAATTGGAAATGCTGGAGGGGAATGGCTGGATAGACCTTGGGGGAAGGAAGGAGGCAGCAGCTGAGTGATGGGCTGTTCCTGAGGGATGAGGTCTCACAGCCCTGGGTGGGATTTGGCAGCAGGAGTTGCTCTGCATGGCTGGGTGTGATGGCTTTAGTGCCTCTCTGATGTCCCCAAATCCCAGCTCCCTGGGCTGGGGGACACTGGTTTTCCCTGGCTGGGCTGGTTCTTCCAAAACCCAGCACGGGAGCATCACTGCCCAGCCCAGTGCAGCACATCCTGCTTTGCTCTCAGCAGCCAGCCTGATCAAATGGGGTGGCAGCAAAGCAGCAGCTGAATTGGTCACCAGCACAGCTTTGCCATCAATTTTCACTGCTCCCTTTCTTTGGGAGAAAAGGACATGCAGGAAGATGGGACGTTGCATGATAAAGGAGTGCTGCAGGCATGCTGGGTGGCACCTTGGCACATCCTGGTGGCTCCTTGTCATGCTGGGTGACTCCTTGGCATGTCCTGGTGGCTCCTTGGCACGTCCTGGGTGGCTCCTTGGAATTTCCTGGTGTCTCCTTGAGCTCCTGGTGGCTCCTTGGCATGTCTGGTGTCTCCTTGGCACGTCCTGGGTGGCTCCTTGGCACGTCCTGGGTGGCTCCTTGGCATGTCCTGGTGGCTCCTTGCTGTGCTGGGTGGCTCCTTAGATGTCCTGGTGCCTCCTTGGCATGTCCTGGTGGCTCCTTGTCATGTCCTGGTGGTTCCTTGGCACATCCTGGTGGCTCCTTGCCATGCTGGGTGACTCCTTGGCATGTCCTGGTGGCTCCTTGGCACGTCCTGGGTGGCTCCTTGGAATGTTCTGGTGGCTCCTTGGCATGTCTGGTGTCTCCTTGGCACATCCTGGTGGCTCCTTGCCATGCTGGGTGGCTCCTTGGCATGTCCTGGTGGCTCCTTGTCACGTCCTGGTGGTTCCTTGGCACATCCTGGTGGCTCCTTGTCACGTCCTGGTGGTTCCTTGGCACATCCTGGTGGCTCCTTGCCATGCCTGGTGGCTCCTTGGCATGTCCTGGTGGCTCCTTGCTATGCTGGGTGGCTCCTTAGATGTCCTGGTGGCTCCTTGGCATGTCCTGGTTGCTCCTTGGCATGCTGGTGTGGCTCCTTGGCATTCCTGGGTGTCTCCTTGGCATGTCCTGGTGGCTCCTTGGCATATCCTGGTGGCTCCTTGGCATATCCTGGTGCCTCCTTGGCATGTCCTGGTGGCTCCTTGGCATGCCTGGGTGGCTCCTTGGCACATCCTGGTACCTCCTTGGCATGTCCTGGTGGCTCCTTGAGCTCCTGGAGGTGCTGGGGTGGGTCCAGAGGAGGCCATGGAGATGCTCTCTAGCCAGGCTGGGGCTGTTCAGCCTGGAGAAGGCTCCATGCAGATCTAAAATGGCTCTGGAAAGCTGGAGCGGGACTTTGGAGAAGGAGCTGGAGTGACAGGACAAAGGGAGGACGGTTCTGAACTGAAAAGAAGGAGATTTAGGTTGGATATCAGGAGAAAATTGTTTCCTGTGAGGGTGGGGAGGCCCTGGCACAGAGGAGCTGTGGTTGCCCCATCCCTGGAAGTGTCCAAGGCCAGGCTGGACAGGGCTTGGAGCAGCCTGGGATAGTGGAAGAACCTGGGGTGGGACAAGATGAGCTTTTAGATCCTTTCCAACCCAGACCACTGTGTGATTCTGTGAATTCCAGCAGCAGCCAGGACCAGGGGAGGAGAGGAGCAAAGTAAGAGTCACTAATGTCATTAGAGGAATTACTGCGGAGGATTTGCCACAGCAGATCAGCCCATCAGTCCTTCAGGGCCAGGCTGCTGACTCTGGCAACTGCCAATATGGTTTACATCAGGGGAAAGGCAAAAAATCCCCTGCTAGTGTGGGGCAGTAATTCCTTCCTGACCCCTTTGGTGATCGGCTTATGCCCTGGAGCATGAGATTTGATTACCCTCTTAGACTTACAAGGTTAATTCTTTGAGATGAGCCTTGTGCACGGTGTCAGGGGAGGTTTGAGGTTTCTGTCCCAGGTCATGAGTGGATGCACAAAGCCCTGGTAGGTGATGCTGTTGTGTGATGTGCTGGCTAAATGGCAAATCTTTGATTTTCTGTGCAAGAGAGGGATGCTCTTGAGCCCTGTCTGCAGAGGGAATATCCCCTCATCTCTGGAGGGATAATTTGGTGGTTTGTGTTCTGAGCTGTGCCCAGGTTGCTGGTTGGTTTGGGGAAGGTCACCCCACACTTTTCACTGCTCAAGAACCCACACCATGTTTGTCCCTGCTCTTCAAGGCCCCATTGTTTGCACCCCACATCTCAACCTCACCCCGTTACCTCCAGTCTTGGCTGAGCCCATCATGGTGTCCATCAAGGTGTGGTTTCTGCAGAGGGAATATCCCCTCATCTCTAGAGGGATAATTTGGTGTTTTGTGTTCTGAGTGTGCTCGGGTTGCTGGTTCATTTGGGGAAGGTCACCCCACTCTTCACTGCTCAAGAACCCAAACCATGTTTGTCCCTGCTCTTCAAGGCCAAGAGCTGCCCCATTGTTTGAACCCCACATCTCAGCCTCGCCCCATTGCCTCCAGTCTTGGTGGCTGAACCCATCATGGTGTGGTTTGGCCAGGCGGCCCTGGCGCTGTGGCTGCAGGAGCAGCCCTGGGCTGTTTGTTCTGGTGGACACCCTCGTGTTTTCCTCCTGGAGCTCCTCCAGCTGCTTGGAGGGTCAGTCAGAGCCTGGAGGCCACCCCAGCAGGGACAGAGGGACAGGTCCTGCTGGGGAGGGGACAGAGGGACAGGTCCTGCTGGGAAAAGGGACAGAGGGATGGAGGGACAGGTCCTGGTGGGAAAAGGGACAGAGGGACAGGTCTTGGTAGGGAAGGGACAGAGGGACAGGTCCTGCTGGGGAAAGGGACAGAGGGACAGGTCCTGGTGGGAAAAGGGACAGAGATACCAGGTTTTGGTTTTAGAGCCCATCCTGCCACAGCTGCAGGAGCAGAACCACAGCTGGCTCCCACCTGTGGCACTGCCAGCTCCTGGTGTTGGGAGCTGCCCCCAGCAGAGGTTTTGGGTGGCTGAGAAGTGCAGAATGCTGCTGGGGAGGGGGAGCTGTTGGTGAAGGGAGCTGCCCAAAGGTGATTTGATTTGAGCAGAGTGCGCTGGGGTGGTGCTGGTGTGATGTGAGTGTCCAGAGCACGTGGCGGCCGCAGCAGCGCAGGGACCAGCCCTGCACTTTGCAGGGGCTGAGGCGATTAGAGCTGAATCTCATTAGTGCTTCATTATCTCTGGGAGGTGGTGGGGAGGGGCAGCAGCTCCCCCTGCCAAGTGTGCCCAGAGCTGCCCCTGCTCTGCCCTCCTGCCACACGTGGTTTTGTCTGGAGGGCTGCAGGACCCTGGGGCTGCACTCTGGTCACTCCATGGGCTGTGGCTGGGGTGCAGCAGCCTCATTCACTCCCCTCCCTCAGCTCTGTGAATTAAAGCTGCTCAGCTGCAAAATTGATGCTGTGGTGGAAGCCCAGAGTGGAGTGGAGCCTTCCCATGTGGAGAGGGAGCAGGTCTTGGCACCTCAGGGCATCTCAGCTCGTCTCCAGCCCTTCCCTGGAGGCTGCTTTGCCCTCAGAGCAATGCTTAGCACAAAGCCACGACCTCCTGCCTCTTATTTTCTTTTTCTGTTTTTTATTTGCTGAGAGAGCATTGGCAAAGCCTCGTGCCTTCCCCGTCAGTGTGCTGCGTGTTCTGGGGGTGGGGGACCCTCAGCAGCTCTGTCTGCACTGCAGCAGGGCCAGGGAGCCCCAAACCAGCTCCCTCTGCCCCAGCTGGCTCCTGTTAGCAGTGTGGTGGTGAGAGCTGAGCGTGGGCTGGGAGTCAGAGCCCAACGTCTGCCCTGCAGCTGGAGCTGCTGCTGGAGCCAGCACCCAGCCCCAGCCAGCCCTCCAGGATCACTCCTGCTCTGCTTCCAGCTCAAGGCAGGGCAGGCTGGGGACCCCAGTTGGGCAGGCATGGAAAGGAGAACACCCCAGTGAGGTCCCACAAAGGGACAGCAAGGTGGGAGGTTTTGGTTCAGCAAGGTGGAAGTGGCAGCTGGGCAGCTCCTGGCACAGAGGGGCTCGTGGTGCCCTTGGATAAGGGATAATGGGGGCTGGTGAGCAGGGCAGTGAGCACCCCTGGGAGGTTTTGGGGTGCTGAGCCCCAGCTCTGTGGCCCCCAGGGTTGGGCACTCTCAGTGCAGCTGCACTGAGCGAGGACAAGATCTCCATGGCTCGAATATTCCACTTCAAAACCCGCAGCCCCCGGACAGATGGCAGCTCTGCTGGGGATTTTGCTGAAATTTATTTTCTCTTGATTTGGCAATATGTGATTTCCAAGGCTGATAATCATCTTTGTGAAGTGTCTGCCTTTGGAGGATCCCAAAATAGGCAGCAATGGGAACCGTTGGGAGAGGGAGGCGAGAGAGGAGAGCTTGGGGTTGGGTCCAGTTGGGGAAACTGAGACAGAACATTCTTTCTGCATTCCCCTTCCTTTTGCTCTTCCTCCTGTGGTCATTCTGTTTTTCTCTGGGAGCAGGGTGGCCACAGCTTCTGACCATGGCTGTCCTTGCTTTCAGGTGACCTTCACCAAGCGCAAGTTTGGCCTGATGAAGAAAGCCTACGAGCTGAGCGTGCTGTGCGACTGTGAGATCGCCCTCATCATCTTCAACCACTCCAACAAGCTGTTCCAGTATGCCAGCACCGACATGGACAAGGTGCTGCTCAAGTACACCGAGTACAACGAGCCCCACGAGAGCCGGACCAACGCCGACATCATCGAGGTGAGGCCCAGCTGTGCCACCAGGGTGGGGCCAGGGCTTGGGCTGGGACCACTCTGTGTGCTGGGAGGGCATGGAGCCAGCAGATCTGCCACACTCAGGTGGATTTGGAATGGTTTGGGTTCAGCAAACCCATGGAAATATTCTGTTCTGGGTGGTAGAGTTGTCTCCAGCTGTGTGGTGACCTGATGTCCTGAAGCTTGAGGTGCAGGTTTGCTTTGTGGGACCTTGCTGTGTAATCCAGGCAAACCAGGAGATGGATTTGGGCTGCTGCTGGAGTGCCTGGTGCAGCTGGTGGCATTGTTCTGAAATGCCTGGTACACCTGGTGGCATTGCCCCCACCTGATACTCAGGCACAGTGGGGTTGTGGGAGGGCACCAGTGGCCAAATTGCAGGGGAATTCAGGTGGGATGGTCCAGTTCCTGCTCAAAGCATAGCCAAGCTCATGGGATGGTCCAGGGCCTGCTCAAAGCATAGCCAAGCTCATGGGATGGTCCAGTTCCTGCTCAAAGCATAGCCAAGCTCATGGGATGGTCCAGGGCCTGCTCAAAGCATAGCCAAGCTCATGGGATGGTCCAGGGCCTGCTCAAAGCATGGCCAAGATCATGGGATGGTCCAGGACCTGCTCAAAGCATGGCCAAACTCATGGTATGGACCAGGGCCTGCTCAAAGCATGCCCAAGCACATGGAATGGTCCAGGGCCTTTTTAAAGCATGGCCAAACTCATGGGATGGATCAGGTGGGATGGACCAGGGCCTGTTTAAAGCATGGCCAAGATCATGGGATGGTCCAGGGCCTGCTCAAAGCATGGCTGTGATCATGGGATGGATCAGGTGGGATGGTCCAGGGCCTGCTCAAAGCGTGGCCAAGCTCATGGCTTGGTGGCTTTGCTCAAGGCTTGTCTGGCTGTGTTTTGTGGCTCTCCAGGGATGGCCCAACCACCAGCCTGACCCATGCCCAGCTCTGCCACTGGCATCATGCCCAAACTGTGCCCCCTTCAAGGCTGCTCTCCTCCAGCCTGCTGGCATCACAGGAGATGCTCAGATGCCCACACTTGCTCTCTGCTGAGCTTTGCCCTTGTCCCTGATGCTGGCAGAGGGAGCATGGGGCACATTTGGCTCTCAGGGCAGTGCCAGCAGTGCCCTGGTCCTTGGTCACATCCTGTCCCTCACAGTGGCTGGGCAGTTGGAGCTGCAGGGACCTCAGCATGGGGGCAGTTGCCATTAAACCAGGACAGACAGACAAATGAGGGGCTTGAGTTTGTAATTAGTGGCATCATGGGCATCACTTAATGCCCTCAGAGCCACTGTGGCAGAGTGGAGCAGCACAGCCTGCACTGCTGGAGGAATTGAGCTTCTGCTTCTGCTTCTGAATTCCTTTGGTGCCCCTTGGCCACTGTGCTCAGCCTTTGATTTCATGAAGGAGAAGGGAAAAAAACCCCAGCCTGCCTCTTCCCCCCAAAAATCTTGCTTTCTTTTTCTTTTTTATTCTCTGTAAAATGTGTCTTTTTGAGAGATTTGAGGTTTTCACCCCATGGCTGAGCCGAGCATCTCACAACATGGGGTTGTGAGTTGGGGGTTTGGAGACCCTTCTGCCACAGCACAGCTTTTTAGGGGCCTTAAAAATGCTTCCAAAATGTCCTTTTTGGCCAGTTGGAGGCAGGTCATGCCCCCTTTTGCTGTGCAGATGCTGGCAGCCTCTCCGGGATGCTCAAGCCGCGCTCGCAGCATCAAACAGATTTGTCTTGGCCTAAAAATACCATCAACATTTTGGGCAGCCTTCTCTGTTCCCTTATGGTCCAAGATGCAAACACTCCCAAGCAGACAAGTTACACACAGTCCTTGGCACCCAAAGGAACGTTGTGTTTGCACCACATGAAAAGCTGGATCTGCATCCAAAGCCAGCCAGAGGAACATCGGGAGCGGAAGGATATTGGTGGATGGCAAAGGAAAAAACCCAAACACGCTGGGCTAGGCTTGGATTGCTGGCAGAGCTCTCATGGAGCAAAACCTGCAGGTTTGGAGGCTGCTCAAGCATCCCCTCCTCATCCTTGTCTTGTCTGGGAGCAGGGTTGGGGCTGCTCGAGGGTTTTTAATGTTTTCTGCACCCGTGTCCCCCATTCCTGCTCTTGGGGCTGATTTCTGTTTCTCCTCACCCAGGTCAGGTTCCAACAGCCCAGCTGTGTCCCCACTGCACACAAATCCAATTTATCTCCTGTTTCTTGGTGGTTCCCAGTTGAACTTGACTCACCAAAAGCATCTTCTCATTCTGGAAGCTTCCCCACATCGAGCATGTAGAGACTGCGACAACCCAGGCTGGGAATTTGCCGCCAAATGTGATTTTTAAGTGGATTTCAAGGGGCTGCTGCATCAACCCACCTTCCCTGGGATGTCTGCCTGCCTTTCCTGCCGAGGGATTCAGCCATGAGTGGCTCTGGCAGCATCTCAGGAAGGATGAGGAGCAGCCAGGACCTGGAGGAATTGAGGCAGAAACCTTTTGATTTTGTTTTTGTGCTGGAAGGAGAGCGAGCAGAGGCTCTGCAGGGCTAAGCCAAGCACTGCCAGGCTGGGGCCAGCAGCACTGGTACCACAGCTCAAGGCAGGATGAGTTGCTCTGTCCAAATTATGCTTTAAAACAACAAACATGAGATCTCCTGGTTTTTGGTGCTGGAGAGGTGCATGTGAGGGTGGGACTGAGGGCACAGGAATGTCTTCGAGGGGTTTCTCCCCTGGATATTTAGTGAGAGGCAGAGCTGCTCCATGCTGAGCACACCCAGCCCTAGCTCAGGAGGGGTTCCACACCCCAGCTGCCTTTTGGGGCCCAGTCATTCCTTTAGCTGCTCAGAGTGACCCTGAGAAAAGTTCCAAAGTCTCTTTTCCCAGCCTGGTGCTTGAAGAGGGAGTCAGGGCTCTTCATTTCTCGGTCTCAAGGTTGTTTATTTTATCTTATCTATAAAAAATTTTCTCCTGCCCTGCTGAGGTCCATCCAGCAGGACAGTTCCAGGCACTCTGCCTGCCCCCAGGGCAGTGTTATGTCTTTGTACTAAAAACTACCTGTACAATATTTACAATTACTTCCCAATGCCTATCACCTGTGTCAGACAGTGAGCTTCTACTCTAAACCAATCTAAAAGTGCCACCATCACAGCAGAAGATGGAGGCCAAGAAGAAGAAGGAGAAAGACTGGGCATGCCCAGTTCCCTCCATCCTGCCCCCTGAACCCCCCTATCAAAAACCCCATGATAACTTCACTATTATTCCACTTAAACTGTTGTGGCTTGCTGATCTTCATCTAAGGTTGGTAATTTGCTCCATGGGTCATAATCAAACCCACATTTTGGGCATTCTGGGCTCTGTGCCGGGGTCTCTGAGCCCCCTGGCAGGGGTCTGGCCAGAGGGATGTCCTGGGTGCTGCCAGGGTGGGTTCCAGCCGTGCCAGGGCTCTGCAGTGCCCATCAGGATTCACCCACACAACCCCCGCCAGACAAAATCCTGGTTCCTGCGGGCTTTTAAGTCAGAGCAAATCTCCCTGCTGCAGAGAGGGGGGTTTCCTGGGTCGGGGGGGCCCAGCTGAGCCCCCAGCCGGGCACGCCGGGTGCCACGTGCCCGCCCAGCCGGGATCACGCCGGCTTTGGGGCTCGCTGTCGCTTCTCGTTTCCTGCCAGCCCGGCTGACGTGCCAGCTCCTCAGAGGGGACTTGGGCAGGGCAGAGCTCACCAAGCACCAGGATGCTCCACAGCCACTTAAAGGCACCCAGCTGTTCGTGCCCTGTCCTTGGCTGGGTGTCCTGGAGGGGCTGATTTTCCCCCCTGATTCGCTTTCCCGGTTGTCATTCCTCAGGATGTGTTAAATCAGACATTCTGCAGGATGCTGAAATGCAGGGGCAGCTGCCAGTGTCAATGTCTTCATCCTCATTCTCATCCTTATCCTCATCCAGACTTCCCCAAAGGCCAGAGTGGTTGAGGCTCCCTCCTCTAAGGGAAGCGGGCTGCATCCTGGTTGAGCATCGTTTCCTCTCACATGTTCTGCATTTCCTGCTGCTCTCTTCCCCTCTTCAAATTGGAAATCTGCTCCCCTGAGAGCTGCACTCATGGAAGTGAGAATATGGCTGCAAAAGCAGGATGTGCAGCGGGTCCTGATGGAATGGGGGGATCTGAGGGGCAGGTGATGACCGAGGTGGGCTTTGCAATGGGAAATTCTCCCCCTGGTTCTCTCTGAAAATTTTCTGCTGTAAAGGAACTGCTTTTAAATCTCTTCCATATGAGAAATTGTTGTGTTCTGCTGGCTGCAGCCCAGTGACAGAAAGGTTTCCTGAAAACCTCTTTGCATCTTCTGTTTTTTTTCCCCTGGCAAAATAAAAGAAGAGGAACGAGAAGGAAAGTTCTTTTCTAAAAGACCTTGCAGAGATCCCAAACACAGGAATCTTTGGGTTTGACTCCTGCTCCAGCAGAATTATTTTCCTTTTACATCATCTCAACAAAAAAGCTCAAAATGTGGGATGCACATTTTAATTTTTCTTTTGCAAAAAAACCCAAAAGAAGCAGCAGCCAACGCCCGTATGGCTGGAAATGGCATTTTGTTGTCCCCAAGCTCTCATCTTGTTGTCTCAGAGAGCAGCAGATTGCTGCAAGGCACGCTGCCCTGGCTCGTGTCCTGCTGCCACTCCAGCCTGGTGCTTGCTGTGCTGCAGAGCTCAGCCCTGGGCTTTGTCCCCATCCCCTTCCCTGCAGCTCCTCACGGTGTCACAGGGTCACAATCCAGCCCCAGGGTCACAATCCCAGCTCAGGGTCGCTGTCCCAGCTCACAGGTTTGCAGGAAGGATTTTTTTTTTTTTCCCTGGTTTGATGTTTCCTGGGGCTGCTGGTGGGTTTGCTGCAGGAGCAGGGATGGTGACACCACACAGTTCAGCTGCTGCAAACCCACCCTGCAAGGAGCTCAGAGACAATGAAATTATGGCTGATTTTTTATGGGGAGAGCAAAAACACCAAGGCAAAGCTGGTTAGCTAAAACAAAAATGAGTTAGAGAAGGACCTGGGGGGAGATGAAGGGGTGATGCTGTGAGATATTTCAGGGTGTAGGTCCACTGCTTTCCTTGACACCCTTGTGGAAGGACCAACCCCCAAGATGATTTTATGTGTTTTATTTCAATTTTTTTCGATTTTATTTTATAATTTAAAAATTTATTTGTGGTTTTTTTTGCCATTTATTATGGCAAAATGCTGGGGCTGCTGGTGGGTTTGCTGCAGGAGCAGGGATGGTGACACCACAGCTGCCCCTCACAGTTCAGCTGCTGCAAACCCACCCTGCAAGGAGCTCAGAGACAATGAAATTATGGCTGATTTTTTATGGGGAGAGCAAAAACACCAAGGCAAAGCTGGTTAGCTAAAACAAAAATGAGTTAGAGAAGGACCTGGGGGGAGATGAAGGGGTGATGCTGTGAGATATTTCAGGGTGTAGGTGAGCAAAGCCGCATCCACCCATTCCACTGCTTTCCTTGACACCCTTGTGGAAGGAACAACCCCCAGGATGACTTTATGTGTTTTATTTTAATTTTTTTAGATTTTATTTTAAAATTTAAAAATTTATTTTTAATTTTTTTTGCCTTTTATTATGGCAAAATGCTGGGGCTGCTGGTGGGTTTCCTGCAGGAGCAGGGATGGTGACACCACAGCTGCAAACCCACCCTGCAAGAAACTCAGAGACAGTGAAATTATGGCTGATTTTACAACATTGGTGGCTGGGGAGAGCAAAAACACCAAGGCAAAGCTGGTTAGCTAAAACAAAAATGAGTTAGAGAAGGACCTGGGGGGAGATGAAGGGGTGATGCTGTGAGATATTTCAGGGTGTAGGTGAGCAAAGCCGCATCCACCCATTCCACTGCTTTCCTTGACACCCTTGTGGAAGGAACAACCCCCAGGATGATTTTATGTTTTTTATTTTAATTTTTTTAGATTTTATTTTATAATTTAAAAATTTATTTTTATTTTTTTTTGCCATTTATTATGGCAAAATGCTGGGGTTGCTGGTGTCAGCCCCTTGCTCATCCCTGTGCTTGGTTCTGGTGTCAGATACAGGCAGAGCTGAGGGTCTGGGAGCTGCCTAAAAACCTCCCTTTAAAAAAGATGTTTTTAAAACCTGAAACCTTTTGAAAAATCCCATTGTGAGATTCCCTTCTTTGGGGGTCCTTGGGGATAGCTGTAAATCCCCACATCTTCTGAATCTGCCAACAGCTGTTGCTGGAGGAGAGGAATTTTCTGGTTTTTTTTTTTTTTTTTTTTTTTAATTTTTATGTGATTTTGATTTTTTGGGTTTTGATTTGATTTTTGATTTTGATTTGATTTTGATTTTTTAATTTTGATGTTATTTTAAATTTTTTTATTTTGATTTGATTTTGATTTGATTTTTTTTTTAATTTTGATTTGATATTTTGGATTTTGATTTTGTAAAATTTTGATTTGATTTTTAATTTTGTTTTAAATTTTGATTTTGATTTGATTTTGATTTTTTGGAGGGATTACCTTCCCAATCCCCAGGCAGGGATGGGAGAGCAGAAATGAGAGCTCCAGCTCCTGTCCCTGTGTTAGACACCAGAGAGTTTCTGCAGTGCCTGAAGGAAACCCAGCTCCATTGATGGAACAACTTTTTTCCATTTTGCCTCTGAAAGAGAAAAAGAAAAAAAAACTTATTTTTTTTTAGAGAAAAGCTCAACTTTCCGTCTTTCGGCTGCGTCGGCGAAACAAAAGGTTTTGGAAAAAAAAATCCACAAAAAGCAGTTTCAAACAAAAAAAAAGCAAAGCTGTTCCTTCCCCAGCAGCAGCACCTCTTCCTCTTTTGGGCCATTCTGAGAACAAACAAGGACATGTACAAAAATAGAAAATTAATAGGGAAAAGTCCTGAGGAAACGGCAGAAAAAGGCCTGGGAATCTCCTGATCATGGCAGTGACTGATTCCCATTGCCTCGTTCTACAGACAGGAATTAGGGACACCAGGAATTACTAAGTTATTAATATAATATAATATATTGATATAATATAACATAATATAATGTAATATAACGTAATACAATATAATATAATACAATATAATAATATAACGTAATATAACGTGATATAATATAATATAATATAATATAATATAATATAATATAATATATTACAATCCAGTATAATACAGTATAATACAATATAATACAATACAATGCAATACAATGCAATATAATATATTACAATACAATATAATATAATATATTGCAATATAATACAATATAATACAATACAATATAATATCTTATGTATAATATTAATGTTAGCTATAAGAATTATTTATAATCATTATTATTAGGTAATTAGTTAATAATTATTAAGTGTCAGGAATTACTGGTGACACCAGACACCACCATGGTCAGGAGTGAGTGGAGTTTTTCTATATGTGAACAAGAACATTTCCCCTCTGTGAATCCAGAAATGAGGGTGAAAGTGGTGCTGGGAAGGCCCAGGAAGGAGCAATTTTAATGGAAAATATTGTGAAAAGCTTCAGCTGGATGCAGAACAGGCTGGGCTGGGTGTGGTGCCCATTGCTTGCAAAAGGATCCACGGAGCCCAACCTGTGGTGCTGAGCAGATCCTGCCAGCAGTGTTCCCAACCCATGTGAGATTTATTCACTGCAGTTTTATTTCCCCCAGAGGCCCTGTGTTTCCTTTCCTGGAGCTCTCAGGTAATTGAAGAGCCACTCCCAAATAAGCTTTGGCCTCAGAACTGAGATGTTTGTTGCTGTTTAGGAAGGCAGAGAATTGTCAAGGCTTTTTTTTTTTTCTTTTTCCCTGCTGAATTTGGCGTGAAAAGGGATGAAGACTTCCAGGAAATTCTGCATCTTTGACTCCTGCAAAAAAAGAAAAAAGAGTTGGCAAGTGCTGGTTCCATCATAATGCCTTAATTGCTTTTGGTGTGTTGAAAATAGAAGGATTCGAAGTGGATCTCAGTGTGCTGCTGAAGATGAGAGAGGGACTTTGGGGTGTCACTGTGCGCTGTGCTCACTGGGCTCCTCCTGGCATCTCCCCTCATTGCCTCGATGCAGCAGTGCCCAAACCTTTCCTGTGTGTGAGCCCAGCCTTGGCGTGGGGTTTGCTGCCCAGTGCTGTCACCATCACCCCCTGTGTCACCCCCAGCTGTCACTGTGCCACCTGCCCTGTCCTGTGATGCCCTTCTTGTGGCACCTTTGCGTTTGGCAAATGCCACTCGTCTGCTTTTGTCAGGAGATTCTGTCAGATTGGACAATTTGCCTGTAATTTCAGGGTTTATTTTCCTATTTAGCTGTTTGTAAGCAGGTTTTCCCTAAGTTTTGCAGGACAGCAAAGAGCATGAAGGTTATTTTTCTCCTTTGTGATGTTGTGGCACCTGAAGGTGACAAAGATGCCTGAGTTCATGCAGGGCCAAATTCAGTCCTGGTGTAAACAGAACCTTTGAAAACAAGGAAGTTTCTCTCTGCTGCTCCCCATGCTGTAATTCCTAAATTAGAGACACCCTGGCATCAAGTCTCAGGGGTTGTATCCTGACTTTTTAATGCCATGGAAGTCACTGATGTCTTGGGGTGATGTTGTTGATTTGTATAGGAGCCAGTCCTGGTCCATGCAGGCCAGGGGAGGTTCTTGGGGGTCCTGAGTTCATGCAGGACCAAATTCAGTCCTGGTATACAAAACAAGGAATTTTCTTTCTGTTGCTCCCCATGCTGTAATTCCTAAATTAGAGACAACCTGGCATGAAACCCAGGGGCTGTATCCTGATTTTTTAAACACATCGAGGTCAGCAATATCTTGGGGCGATGCTGTTGATTTGTACAGGGGCAAGTCCTGGTCCAGGGGAGGTTCTTGGGGGTATCTGGTATCAGTTGTTGGTTTCTCTGTGTCTGGATTGAAGGCACTTGAGATGGTAGTTCATGTTTAAATAAACACTCAGGTGTTTATTATTATCAGTAAAACAGCCTCACAACCATGAGTTGGGCAGCTTTTCATTAGAAGGCACAAAATGGCCAATAATCTTTTGTTACAAGGTTCTTTTAAGACTAAACTATCCAATTAAGAGCTGACACCTGGATTATTTTCCCTTTTAACCCAATAGCTGATCCCAATGGGGACTTTTCTGCCCAATTACAAAATGCCACCCAAATCCATGAAGAAGGAAGAAGAAACCCAGGATGACACTCTGTGCATACTAAAAACCCCAAAACCTCAATTTCTCACCAAGTGATGCACCTACACTGCTCTCTATAATCTATTTCACACTTGAGTGGATTGTGGTATATTCTGGAAATATACCACAGGAATATTTCAGGAAACTTTCTCCATGGATGAGGGTCACAGCCAGAGCTCCCTGGGGGCCAGGGCACCCCAGAGCAGACAGAGGAGCATTCCCAGTGGTGCCCTGGGTTTCCACAGGGAGCTGCCCCCTGTTCCTCATCTCAGACTGTCCTGGTTGTGTTTTCAGACGTTAGGAAAGAAAGGTTTTAAGGGCTGTGACAGCCCAGAGCCTGATGGCGACGACTCCATAGACCAGAGCATACTAAAAACCCCAAAACCCTCAATTTCTCACCAAATGATGCACCTACACTGCTCTCTATAATCTATTTCACACTTGAGTGGATTGTGGTATATTCTGGAAATATACCACAGGAATATTTCAGGAAAATTTCTCCATGGATGAGGGTCACAGCCAGAGCTCCCTGGGGGTCAGGGCACCCCAGAGCAGACAGAGGAACATTCCCAGTGGTGCCCTGGGTTTCCACAGGGAGCTGCTCCCTGTTCCCCATCTCAGACTGTTCTGGTTGTGTTTTCAGACGTTAAGAAAGAAAGGTTTTAACGGCTGTGACAGCCCAGAGCCCGACGGCGATGACTCCATAGACCAGAGCCCCTTGATGGAGGATAAATACCGCAAAGGCAGCGAGGATCTGGATATCCTGTTCAAGAGATATGGTGTAAGTACCTGCCCGTGGCTGGAAATCCTTCATTATATGTTCTTTTCTGTTTTGTTTCTCTTCTGTTCGACCTCCCCTCGCCCTGTCCCTGCTCCCCCCGTGTCCCCCACACGTAACAGGCGCTGAACAAGAAGCACAGGGAGTGCGAGAGCCCCGAGGGGGACGAAGTGTTTGCTCTGACCCCGCAGACGGAGGAGAAATATAAAAAGATTGATGAGGAGTTTGATAAAATGATGCAGAGTTACCGGCTCGCAGTGAGTAGCTGGTGGCCTGCAGCACCCCCTGGTCCCCTCCCCGGTGCCTCCAGGTGATGGGGGGGTGGATTTTGGATTTTGCATGGCTTTGCTTTGGAGCCGATGCCAGCAGCCCCTGCAGCCCTGAATGCACCTGGCTCTCGAGTGCCCTTCCTTGGGAGAATCATTCCTGACCCTCCTTGGTTCTAGCCAGGCAGTTCAGCTTGTCTCATCACCTCTACTGGGTCAGGATCTCCTTTTTCACCCTCTTTTCCTCAAAAAAATCAGATTTTTGTCTGTTCATGTGAGCTGGTAGCAAGTGCCGACCTCTCACATCCCTGCAAAGCTCAGCCTGGTTTGGGCTATTCCACATTAATTCCCCCCAAATCCACCGAGCCCTCAGGGCAGCTGGTGGCTGTGGCAGCAATCCAGGGAGGTTTTAGCCTGTGATCCCAGAGCTGTCACTGGCACTGGGGTGGCATCAGGACAGTGCTGAAAGGGATTTGTGTCAGGAGACGGGAGGAGGAGGAGGAGGAGGGGGACACGTTTCAAATTAGTTGTTAGTTCAAGGGAGCAGAGACTATTGATGCAGGCAAGGGCTCTTCAGGGGATTAGCCCCGAGTTGCTGCAGCAGTAATTAATGCTGTGGGAGCAGGGGGGAGGCTCCTGTCCAGGCCTGGATGCAGCACAGCAAAAGTGACACACACACAGCCCCACCCAAAATAATCTGCCCTTCTGTGCTTTGCAAGCCCCCACAAGTTCGAATTCTGGCTTTTGTTGAGAGCTGGGCCTTGTGAAATCTTCAGGTTTTGGGGTTTCTTTTTGCTGACTCAGCACTGTGTTGCTCCACGAGCCTTGCAAGGATCCCAAAATCTGGCTTTTGATCCCCTAGATCTCAGGGTGGAGGAGGTGGGGAGGCTGCCCTGAGACCTGGGAGGGCTGAGGAGGTGGAGGGAAGTGCAGGTGGTGATGATCTCTTGCAGCTCTGGAGGAGAGGGGTTCAGGGCAGGATTAGCTCTGTCAGGACATGGATCTACCTCAGCCTCCCTGGTTTCACTAAGGAGGTGCAGATTCCCACCCTACCAGGGTGTGTGGGGTGGGAGTGGAGCCCCAGCAGGACCTGCAGCCCCCCAGCACCTGCCATGGTGGAAAATCAGCTGAAAAGCCGCCTGAGCTTTGTCCTTAGTGCAGAACACCCTTATGAGCAGGGGCTGCTCAGCCTCACAACGTGTCTGCTGCAAAGGGAGGGCCCTGAGCAGGCTCTCATCATCCAGACAGGCCCATCCAAAGGGACAGTCTGTGCCCAGAGGTCCTTTCAGCAGGTGGCATTCAAGTGCTGGGTGGCTCCTCATCAGGGCACAGCATCTGGCTCCCCCACTAAACCTCCCTGGCAGCAAGGGGCCGGGCAGTGCAGGTGGAGTGTGTGGTTGAAGGAGACGCTTTTCCATTTTAACGCTGGGTTGGTTTTGTGTGTGAGCAGAACTAACCCAGAGGGGCAGCCTAACGACAGCTGTGTCTGCTAACGAAGGGCCCCGTGGGGCTTCTGCCTCTGGTGTTTGCCCTCCCTTCTAACAAGAGCAGAAATGGTGGATTTTGGCTGATTTGTGCATCTTCTCCCCCAGACTTTGGAGCCATGTGCAAGCTGCCATTGTGCCGGGGCAGTGCCAGCCTCACACCTGTCTGCAGGTGCATTAAGGCAAATCTCAGCTCCTGGGCTGCTGTGTCAGCTCACAGCCCCACCATGGCACTGCTCATGGTGTGGTGTGGAGGAGCTGCAGCTCTTCCTCTCCCTCACAGCTCCACCATGGCACTGCTCATGGTGTGGTGTGGAGGAGCTGCAGCTCTTCCTCTCCCTCACAGCTCCACCATGGCACTGCTCATGGTGTGGTGTGGAGGAGCTGCAGCTCTTCCTCTCCCTCACAGCCCCACCATGGCACTGCTCATGGTGTGGTGTGGAGGAGCTGCAGCTCTTCCTCTCCCTCGCTGGGAGCTCTGAAGGCACACGGCCGCGTTGGCAGTGATTTATTACACAACGCCGCTCCAGTGTTCGTGCAACGCCCAAGAAACCTTCCTCCTCCTCCTCCTCCTCCTCTTGCCGTGATTCTGCTGCCGTGCAGGATGAGCAGAGGGAGGGCTCCGTGTTCCAGCTCTCCCTGGTGCTGTAGGAGTTGCTGAGGGCGCAGGCTCGGAGCCGCTGCCCTCACGGCTTGGCTGCAGCCTCGGGATATCTCTGAAGGACAGGATGCCCTTGGGAGGCAGGTGGGGACAGTTCCTGCCAGGGAGGCGTGGGTGAGCACTGTCCTACTCCTTCCTGCCATCCCCCTCTCTCACCTAAGGAGCAGGAGCTATAGAGGAGCAGATTTTTGGAGGAGAAGGGGCCGCAAGTCCCTCTTCCCTCACTGGGGTTCCACTCTGGCTCTGTGATGGTCCCATTCAGTGCTGGGCTACTCTCCCTCTCCATCCCAGAGCAAATTAAAATGGGACTTAAGCAAAGCCCGTGCTAAAGCCTCTAAGCAGGTGCCAGCTCCTGTTAAGGAAGAGCAAATCAGTGACATAAGACAAACGGCTGGGATAATCACAGCGGCTCTGGCTCCCACGGGACGCTGGTAGGTGAAGCTGCTCCTCAACCTACAGCCAAGGATAGGGCTTTAGTGATGCTCCTGCGTTCCTGAGGTCAGCTCCTCCTTCCCAGCAGCTCCCAGAGGGGACAGGATGGATCTCAGAGTGACCCAGGGGCTCCCTGGAGCAAAATGAGTCTTTACCAAGTGCTCGGCCACCAGAATGGGGATCCACTGCTGGCTTCCTGCTGGCTGAGGGACAGAGAACAGAATCCTGCTTGGGGTGAGGGGTAGTGCCAAGCTGGGCTGCTGTCAGTGCTGGTGGGGGCAGACCACCAGGCTGGTGCCCACCTTCATGCTCTGGGCTGCTCCCAGCCTGTCCTGAACACACAGGGGGTAAATAAATACAGCCTGAAAAAGAGGCCACAACAGTTGTTTGCAGAGCTTGGGTATGTCCAGGAGGATGGCCCATTGCTCTTCCTGGTGTTCCCTGGTGGGAAACTGGGCTCTGGGGCATCCCCCCAAAGTGCCAATGTGGGTTTGAGCACAGCAGTGCAGGTTTGAGGAGCCTGCCTGTCCCCCTTTGGCCAGCAGCTGTGCTGTGCTGCAGGAACTCTTCTTGGTGGGGAGCTGGGCTCTGGTGCATTTCCCCCAGAGTGCCAGTGTGGGTTTGAGCACAGCAGTGCAGGTCAGCACTGCAGGTTTGAGGACCCTGACTGTCCCCCTTTGGTCAGCAGCTGTGCTGTGCTGCAGGAACTCTTCTGGTGAGGAATGGGCTCTGGTGCATCCCCTGCAAGGTGCCAGTGTGGGTTCAAGCACAGCAGTGCAGGTTTGAGGAGCCTGCCTGTCCCCCTTGGCCTGCAGGAACCCGGCTCCCCTTTACCCCCTGCTCTCTGTTCAGTCCACAGTGCCCGCTCCGAACTTTGCCATGCCCGTGACGGTGCCGGTGACCAACCAGAACTCGCTGCAGTTCAGCAACCCTGGCAGCTCTCTGGTCACCCAGTCCCTGGTGACCTCCTCGCTGACAGACCCCCGGCTCCTGTCCCCACAGCAGCCAGCCTTGCAGAGGAACACCGTGTCCCCAGGGCTGCCACAGAGGCCAGCCAGTGCAGGTGAGCCATGCTGTGAGCCCCTCACCTGTGGGAGTGTCGGCGGTTGGATGGTTGGGATGGATGGAGATGAGAGATCTCTGAGGCCAGGTCTGGAATTTGGGGTTTATTGCAAAGGGCCTGGGTGCAGGGCCCTGCTGGGATTTGGGGTTTATTGCACAGAGCCTGGGTGCAGGGCCCTGCTGGGATTTGGGGTTTATTGCACAGGGCCTGGGTGCAGGGCCCTGCTGGGAGCTGCAGCCACAGCTCAGAGCAGGACTGAGAGAAGAGAGGGGTAGAGAGGATGAGAGGGTGAAAACGTAAAAGTGTAAGAGAGCAAAAGGGGTAAGAGAGTTAAAGGGGTAAGAGGGTGAGGTTCCCGTTATAATACAATAAATCTTCTGTGCTGAATATTCTAATTCTCACTAACCAATATAGTACAATATACAAATCCTATAGCATTTCCATACAGTCTGTAAGAATCATTACATTCCCACATTGTGTTACATTTTAAACCCTAAAAACTCCTCTTTGGGCCCCTTCTGCCAAGCTGGCAGGGTCTGCTCTGAGCCTTGGAGCTGTCTGCAAGCAGAGGGTGTTGTTCCATCAATAGGGGATCACCTTCAGTGAGCACACCATTGTTTTCCAGGTGTTCAGTAACTGAGGGATCTTAAAGCTTCCTTTCATTTCAATCTCACTTATAGTTTCTATATTCTCAAAATCTTTTGCCAGACAATCATATTTATAAAGTTTTCCTGTTCCATCTTCCCCAACACTCACCTCCTCATCCTTCCTGCCTGCTGGGCTTGCAGCACCCAGTCTGGGGCACCCCTGAGGGAGGGGGACACCCCTGCTGCTTCCATGCCCTGCCCAGGGTCCACATTGCAGCACCTGTGGGTGGCAGAAGCACCCTGAAAGTGTTGCTGCACCTCAGTGTGTGCTTCTGCCAGCCATGGATGCCCTGTTTGTGCCCCAAACTGAGGGCAGCCTCCCCACCTTACCTAGGGCTCTTTGAGAGCTGGATCCCTGCAGGCTCTGGGTTGGATTCCTGCAGGATCTGAGTGGGATCCCTGCAGGCTCTGGGTTGGGTTGGGCAGTGCAGGATGACTCACCTGGCACCATGCCCAGGCTCGGGGGTGGCTGCTGGCACCCAGCTCGCTGGTGGCACTCTGGTGACATGGGTCTGGCTGCCTAAAAAGGGCTGTTCTGAGTTGGGCTGTGCTGCCTGCAGTTGGCTGTGGGTGATTACTCATGTGGCTGTGCTGACAGATCTGAGGAGCAGTCATTTCCAGCAGGGACAGCCCATGGGTGGCACAGGACAGGCTGGGGCAGAGCAGTTGTCACCCCGCAGTGGCAGAGGGGACAAGGACAATGTGTGACCACAGCCTGGCTCTCTTTTATGATCATAAATAATATTCCTGCTATTTTGGATGTCACTGTAAAAGTCACCCAGGCTGCAAATGGCAGAGCTGGTGCCAGTGACCACCTGGACATTGGGTCCTCAGCTATGGCCCCTGGGGCTTTCAGAGCTCTGGGGAGCTTTGCAAAGAGGATGGGTTGGGAGACAAGGCTGGGAGATGCTTCCAGAAGGTTTGTGCTGGATCAGGGTGCGCAGGAGGAATGGGATGCAGCAGGAACCGTGGTGCAGAGAGAGCTTGTTTGCTCACTGCTCTCACCACAGTCTCCAAGGTGCCTCACAGCACTCAGGTGTCAGGATGAGACCCCAGAGCTGCAGGAGAGGGGAAATTGTGCTCTAGGACTGATCCCAGAGAGCAGAGAGGATTCATTCTGCTCCAGGACTGGTCCCAGAGAGCAGAGAGGGGAAATTGTGCTCCAGGACTGATCCCAGAGAGCAGAGAGGGGAAATTGTGCTCTAGGACTGATCCCAGAGAGCAGAGAGGGGAAATTGTGCTCTAGGACTGATCCCAGAGAGCAGAGAGGATTAATTCTGCTCCAGGAGTGATCCCAGAGAGCAGAGAGGGAATATTCATTCTGCTCCAGGACTGATCCCAGAGAGCAGAGAGGGATCATTCTGCTCCAGGAGTGATCCCAGAGAGCAGAGAGGATTCATTCTGCTTCAGGACTGGTCCCAGAGAGCAGAGAGGGGACATTCTGCTCCAGGAGTGATCCCAGAGAGCAGAAAGGATTCATTCTGCTCCAGGACTGATCCCAGAGAGCAGCATTTCACTGCAGGCAGGGTGGCAGAGCCCTCCTCAGGCACAGGCAGCCATGGCTGAGGCTGCAGGGATCTCCTGCCCTCTCTGAGGCCCCTCAGCTGAGAGCAGCAGAGGCTTCCTGGTGGAGCAGACCCCTCTGGGGGCTCGCTGTTTCCAGCTCTCTCCCTGCTCCTTTCAGGGGGATCATTTTGTGGTTGTGAGCTCAGAGGTGTTCCAAGTCTGGCCATCTGTGTCTCATTCACTGCCTGCCTGGGACACGGAAGAAATCCTGTTTATAGGAGCCAGGGCCTTGCATGTTAGAAAAAATCCTTTTTTTTCCCCCTAAATGTTTTTTAGCTGGTTGTGTTGTTTCCAAAGAAATGCGCAGGGAGGGCTGGGTGGGTGCCCTGACAGTGCCTGGTGCTGCTGGCTCGGGGATGCTGTGGGAGAAGGGCAGCCAAGGAGGGTGCACAGGGCTGGGGCTGGGTTGGCATCACTCACCCAAGGAGCTGAGCCCTCTACGGCACCATAGGCACAGTGCTTGGGGTGCCACAGCAGGGCACAGCCACAAAATCTTGGTGGATTCCCTTCTGTTGCACATGGGAGGCACGGGAGCTCTGGCTTTGCATCCCCATCCTTCAGGGGGGTGCCTGGGACACGGAAGAAATCCTGTTTGTAGGAGCCAGGGCCTTGCATGTTAGAAAAAATCCTTTTTTTTCCCCTAAATTTTCTTTTAGCTGGTTGTGTTGTTTCCAAAGCAAATGCACAGGGAGGGCCCTGGGTGCCCTCCAGTGCTGCTGGCTCGGGGGTGCTGTGGGAGAAGGGCAGCCAAGGAGGGGTGTACAGCGCTGGGGCTGGGTTGGCATCACTCACCCAAGGAGCTGAGCCCTCTGTGGCATCATGGGCACAGTGCTTGGGGTGCTGGTGTTGTCTCACAGCAGGGCACAGCCACAAAACCCTGGTGGGTTGGGAAAATTGTCACTGTTTCATCCTAATGTGTCCTTGCTAATGCAGCTGAGTCAAAATTCAAACAGGAAAAAACGTAGCATACATGACTTAGACTGCAGCCAGATAGGAGATCCACGGTTTTGGGGCGCATTCAAACAAGTGGTGGTTTCAACTATCTTGCCAGGAGGATCTGCCAATAAAGCCTGTGATGATCAAATTGATGTCTGAGTCTCCTTCCGTCGACAGGGTCCCTTCTGTGGGACTTTGGAGGCACAGGGACCTCTGGCTTTGCATCCATCCCTTCAGGGAGATGCTGCAATCACGTCTAGTGGCTCATCCACCCTTCCTCAGGCCATACAATTTTTTTAGGACCATATGAGGAGTAACTCCTTCCCTCACTCAGCTCAGCCCTCCCAGCCTCCTCCAGCTTCCAGGGGCTCGCCGAGAGCCGCGGGCTGGATCAAGATTGGTGTCTCAGGTTTCTCCATCTGCCTCGGGAAGGGCTGGGCAGTGCTCGGAGGTGGGGTTTGGCACCCACAGCCCCCTGTTGGCCAGCCCGGGGCTCCGGCTTGACTGCGGTCACAGCTCCGGAGCCTCCGCGCCGCCTCTTGGCTGCAGCCGCGGTCAGGCAGCCCCGGCTGGGGAGTCGGTGGCTGTCAGAAATAACTCGGAGCAAGGCAGAAGAAAGAGCGAGTCTTCTTCCAGGAGAGGCAAAACGTTCTGGTTTTTTGGGGAATAAAAAGGTCCAGTTTTTCCCAGTTTGGTGGGGAATTTCAGCGCTTTGCTGCAAGTGTTGGGACGATGGGAGTGGGGATCGCTGTGGTGTCCTGGCAGTGTGGGATGGTTTCCATCAGTGTGAACCTTTTGGGAATAAAAATGTCCAGTTTTTCCCAGTTTGGTGGGGATTTCAGTGCTTTGCTGGAAGTGTTGGGAGTGGGGATCACTGTGGTGTCCTGGTAATTTGGCATGGTTTCCATCCCTGTGAACCTTTTGGGAATAAAAATGTCCAGTTTTTTCCCAGTTTGGTGGGGAATTTCATGCTGCAAGTGTTGGGGCAATAGAAGTTGGGATCTCTCTGGTGTCCTGGCAGTTTGGGATGGTTTCCATCAGTCTGAACCTTTTGGGAATAAAAATGTCCAGTTTTTCCCAGTTTGGTGGGGATTTCAGTGCTTTGCTGCAAGTGTTGGGAGTGGGGATCACTGTGGTGTCCTGGCAGTGTGGGATGGTTTCCATCCCTGTGAACATTACAGGGGGGATTTTATTTCCTGTCATGCTGCTGGGGCTCTCTCTCTCTCTCTCTCTCTCTCTCTCTCTCTCTTCCCCAGCAGCACCAGCTCTGTGTCCCCCCCAAAAGGGGGGCTTGGAATAAAATAGCTGCAGTGTTTTCCAAGTTGCCTCCTTCCTTTGGAGCAGGCTCCGTGCACTTGGCTCCTTCCCAAAGGAAACGGATCTGCCTGGATAACATTTCCCAACCTGATCACCAGGAATGCTGCTCCTTTTGCCCAGGACTTTGTCTTTCCTCTGCCTCCCTCCACCGTGCTCTGGGCCCCCCAAAGGCAGGGATGCTCCCCCTGTTCCTGCCCTGGTGCTGATGCCATCTCTCCTCTTGCTTTGCAGGGGCGATGCTTGGGGGAGACCTGAACAACACCAACGGAGCCTGCCCAAGCCCTGTGGGTGAGTAAGGAGCCTTCAGCCCCTGCCTGGCTCTGTGGGGCCCTCCTGCTTTCCCCACACCTCCCACAGGGTTTTGCTTTGCTGTTGAGCCCATGGGGAAGGTTTTGCCAAGGAGTTGGCATGTGGAGCTCCAGGCTGCCTTTGGTGGGGGTGCTGGTTTCAGTGACCAAGGAGTCTCCATCTACCCAGGGTTCTGGGGAGAGCTGCAGAGCAGGGAGGTGACCCCCAAAATCCAGGATTTGAGTAGCTCTGGGTTTAGCTCCTGCTGCTGCAGCCAATTCTATGATCAATTAACACCCAGCTCCTCCTCGTGCTTGGGCCCTATAAAGGAACTTTACTGCAAGCAAAAGAAGCTCATTAAGGGCCTTTTCCACTGTGAGAGCCACGGTGCTAATGAGGCTCAGGCCTCGTGGCTCAGCTCCTCAGCTGTAAAATGCACTAACAACATCTCCATGCCCACATCTGCCTCTGCCATCTGCAGGCTGAGGATGTTGGGCCGCTGCTGGTGCAGGCACAGCCCAAAGAGCAGAGCCAGCCCTGGGTAGTGCTGGGAAGCAGCTGCTGCTCTCAGCACTGGCCTTGGCAGTGCTCCCAGGCTTGGCAGGGTAGATGCCATCCCTCCCAGGGCAAGGGCAGAAGCAAAAGCTCCTGGGCCTGACTCCTCACCCCTTTTTGCAGTAGGTGCCCAGCTGGCAGCACAGAGCAGTGTGGAATCCCACATCGCCCCAGTTTAAGCCAAACTGGAGCCAGGTCCCGCTGGTTTTTGGGTGGGGTTGGACCAGTTGTGTTTCTGCAGCACCGTGGCCACCCAACCCCATCCCTGCACTCTGGATTGTGCCAGGAACAGCCATTTCCCTGTGCTGGGCAGCACCAGGGGGATTTGTTCACAGAGCAAAACCTGCAGGGTGGTTTGTGGGGCAGTGTCTCCCTCAGCTCTCCCAGCACCCAGCACTGAGCTTTGCTGGAGGGCACAGGGAAGGGGCCATGGTGCAGCTCTGGATTCTGGATTATTCAGGAATAACCATTTCCCTGTGCTGGGCAGCACCACAGGGATTTGTTCACAGAGCAAAACCTGCAGGGTGCTTTGTGGGGCAGTGTCTCCCTGGGCTGTCCCAGCACTGAGCTTTGCTGATCCTTGAGGGCACAGGGAAGGGGCCATGGTGCAGCTCTGGATTCTGGATTATTCAGGAATAACCATTTCCCTGTGCTGGGCAGCACCACAGGGATTTCTTCCCAGAGCAAAACCTGCAGGGTGCTTTGTGGGGCAGTGTCTCCCATCACTCAGCGCGGAGCTTTGCTGCTCCTGGAGGGCACAGGGAAGGGGCCATGGTGCCCCAGCCCCCAGGCAGCTCTGGGGCTCCCATCCACCCCCGTGTCAGCTGTCGGAGCAGCCCCTGCGGGTGCAGAGCTTGGCAGGGCCCCTGAATGTCAGCATTGACGTCACCCGAGCATTCCCTGCGTTCCTGCTGCCACTGCAGGAAATGGGGCTGAGCAGCAGGGCCAGCCCCACAGCCCTGCTGTCCCCAGAGCCCTGCACCCTCCCTGGGGCTCCCCTCGTGCCTCTGGGAGGGGATGTGGCTCTGGCAGGTCTCAAATACCTGCTACGTCTCTTCCTCCTCCTCCTCCTCCTCCTCGTCCTCCTCCTCCCTTGCAGTCTCTGCAGCACTCAGTGATCACCTGCTGCCTCTGAGTCATCAGCTGCGGGTGCCTCTGGCCGGATCCTGCAGTGCTGTGTCCCTGCATCCTGCCCACACTCCCTGGCTGTGCCACCCTCGGCATGCGGCACCCACCCCTGCCCCGTGGGGGATGCTGAGCCCTGGGTGTCCCTGCTCAAACTCACACCAGGCTGATGCAGAGGCTGCCCAGAGGGTTCCTGGCACTGACGTGTTTTCTGAAAAAATCCTTTCTTTCTTTTCTGAGAAGCTGAGAGGCCTCGGGAATAAAATGTAAGCAATGGTTATCTGCTGCTGTGGAATGCAACAGGTAGATTTGTAATTAGTCTCACGCAGTTGTTTCTAATTAATGGCCAATCACAGCCCAGCTGGCTCGGACAGAGAGTCCAAGCCCCAAGCCTTTATCATTCTTTCTTTTTCTATTCTTAGCCAGCCTTCTGATGAAATCCTTTCTTCTATTCTTTTAGTATAGTTTTAATGTAATATATATCATAAAATAATAAATCAAGCCTTCTGAAACATGGAGTCAGATCCTCATCTCTTCCCTCATCCTCAGACCCCTGTGAACACGGTCACAGCTCCTCTTTTGGACTCCTTCCCTTGGCTGGGGGGTCCTGGTGGGAGTGCAGCCCTTCTGTGTCTGGCTGGATCCATGCTGGGTGCACATGGCAGTGACAGCAGCAGTGACAGCCCAAGGCCACTCCTCATCTTTGGGGGTGAGCGGTGGCAGCACTGGAACCCAAAGTCCAGCACAGGGAGCCACCCCAGCCCACAGTGATCCAGAGAGTGCCTCAAACAGGGTCAGCACGAGAGCCCCATGTGCATCCATGCCTTGGGAAGGAGAATATCAAAGGATTTAACATTTCTTCTGGCTTTTCCATGGCCTTGGGAAGGAGAATATCTGTGACCGTGTTCACAGGGGGATCTGAGGGTGAGGGAAGAGATGAGGATCTGACTCCATGTTTCAGGAGGCTGATTTATTATTTTATTATATAAATTACATTAAAACTATACTAAAAGAATAGAAGAAAGGATTTCATCAGCAGGCTGGCTAAGAATAGAAAAAGAAGGAATGATAACAAAGGTTTGTGTCTTGGACAGAGTCTGAGCCAACTGGGCTGTGATTGGCCATTAATTAGAAACAACTGTATCAGACTGATTACAAATCTACCTGTTGCATTCCACAGCAGCAGATAAGCAGATAACCATTGTTTACATTTAGTTCCTGAGGTCTCAGCTTCTCAGGAGGAAAAATCCTAAGGAAAGGATTTTCCATAAAAGATGTCTGCGACAAATATCAAAGAGTTTACCATTTCTTTTAGCTTTTCCATGGCTTTGAGAAGGAGAATATCAAAGAATGTAACATTCCCTTTGGCTTTTCCATGGATCTGGGAAGGAGAATATCAGAGTTCAACATTTCTTTTGGCTTTTCCATGGACTTGGGAAGGAGAAAATCAAAGGATTTAACATTTCTTTTGGCTTTTCTATGGCCACCAGCACTGCAGCTCACCTGAGGAATTTCTGCACATTTGTTGTTGATAAATCTAAAAGCCAGTGCCCCTGTGGGACCAAGGGGGGCATTGCCACCCCCTGTGCCATCTGTGGGATCCAGGGGAGTGTCACCACCCCTGTGCCATCTGTGAGATCAGAGCATTGCCACCCCTGTGCCATCCATGGCATCAGAGGGGAGCATTGTCACCCTTGTGCCATCTGTGGGATCAGAGCATTGCCACCCCCTGTGCCATCTGTGGGATCAGAGCATTGCCACCCCCTGTGCCATCTGTGGGATCAAGGGGAGCATTACCACCCCCTGTGCCATCTGTGGGATCAGAGCATTGCTACCCCCTGTGCCATCATTGCCACCCCCTGTGCCATCTGTGGGATCAAAGCATTGCTACCCCCTGTGCCATCTGTGGGATCAGAGCATTGCCACCCCCTGTGCCATCTATGGCATCAGAGGGGAGCATTGCCACCCCTGTGCCATCTGTGGAATAAAGGGGATCAGTGCCGCCCCTGTGCCATCATTGCCACCCCTGTGCCATCTGTGGGATCAGAAGGGAGCATTGCCACCCTCTGTGCCATCTGTAGGACCAAGGGGAGCATTGGTGCCACTCCCCTCTGACCCCACAGATGGCACAGGGGTGGCAATGCTCTGATCCCACAGATGGCACAGGTGGTGGGATCAAGGGGAACATTACCACCCCCTGTGCCCAGTGCCATCTGTGGGATCAGAGGGACCATTGCCACCCCCTGTGCCATCATTGCCACCCTCTGTGCCATCTGTGGGATCAAGGGGAGCATTGCCACCCCTGTGCCATCCGTGGGATCAAGGGGAACATCACCACCCCCTGTGCCCAGTGCCATTTGTGGGATCCAGGAGATCATTGCCACCCCCTGTGCCATCATTGCCACCCCCGTGCCATCTGTGGGATCAGGGGGAGCATTGCCACCCCCTGTGCCATCATTGCCACCCCCTGTGCCATCTGTGGGATCAGGGGGAGCATTGCCACCCCCTGTGCCATCATTGCCATCCCTGTGCCATCTGTGGGATCAAGGGGATCAGTGCCACCCCCTGTGCCCAATGCCACCCCGCGTGCCCGCTGTGCCCACCCTGGCAGCCCCAGGGGTGCAGGGATTTTGCTGAGCCCCCCTGGCTGCAGTGCTGGTGGCAGCAGCCCCTGTGAAATGCAGCTGCAGCTCGATGTGCATGTCATTAATAATGCAATCAGCGACCTATTTTTCCCGGTCTAACGTGCAGTGAATGTGAGGGCTGAATCCTGGTGATTGCTGAACGCCTTTCTATCTTTGGGGCCTATTCATGAAAAAAAAACCAGCCCTCATCAGAACTGTAATCTGATCCAATTTATTCCTTTCCTGATGTTCATCAAATCTTTTCCTTTTTATTTTTTTTTCTTCCTTTCCTTTCTTCTTTTTGTTTTTTTTTTTTTCTCTTTGCACATAAAATCTTTAAGTGGGGCAGCAGGAGGAGGAGGAGGAGAGAACCTCAGATCTTCAAAGGGGCAGTGGGAGCAGTGAACTGAGTGCTCACTGTGCCACAGCCCCTTTGCACTGCCCCAGCACCATAAAGAGACCTTAAAAGTGAATTTGCCAATAATTACCCATCTTGGCAGGGCTGTGGAGCCCAAGCAGGGCAGGGAAAGAGCCTGGCTGCACATCAGGCTCTGGGATTTGCTGGGTGTTTCTGCAGGAACACACAGGGGAGTCCCTGCAGGTTGGGGAGCTCAGGGGCTGCTGCCTGTCCTGGGGTGAACCTGCTGGGGTGCAGGAGGGATTTGGGGGGGATTTTGAGGTGCTGCTTTCCCACAAGGAGGAGCAGTCATGGAGTGTAGGATGGTCGGGATGGATGGAGATGAGAGATCTCTGCAGCCAGGGCTTGGAAATTGTGGTTTATTGCACAGGGCCTGGGTGCAGGGCCCTGCTGGGATTTGGGGTTTATTGCACAGGGCCTGGGTGCAGGGCCCTGCTGGGAGCTGCAGCCACAGCTCGGAGCAGGACTGAGAGAAGAGAGGGAGAGAGAGGGTGAGAGGGTGAGAGAGTAAAGGAGTAAAATGGGTAAGAGAGTAAAAAGGGTAAGAGGGCGAGGTTCCCATTACAATACAATAAATCTTCTTCTGTGTTGAATATTCTAATTCTCACTAACCAGTCTAGTACAAGATACAAATCCTATAGCATTTCCATACAGCCTATAAGAATCACTACATTACTACACTGTGTTACATTTTAAACCCTAAAAACTCCTCTTTGGGCCCCTTCTGCCAAGCTGGCAGGGTCTGCTCTGAGCCTTGGAGCTGTCTGCAAGCAGAGGGTGTTGTTCCATCAATAGGGGATCACCTTCAGTTCAGCCACATCATTATTTTCTAGTTGTTCAAGGTATCTCAAAACTTGCTTTCATTTCAATCTCACTTATAGTTTCTATATTCTCAAAATCTTTTGCTAATCATATTTAGAAGGCTTCCCTGTTCCATCTTCCCTTACACTGGAGCACTGATGCAGCCCCAGTGCAGCCCCACAGCTGCAGTGTGTCCATCACCATCACCAACCTTCACCTGCTCCCTCTCTGTGCTCCCTGTGAAAAACGCCAGTCACTTGTTTTTAAAATTTTAATAGTTGAATAGTAATAAAGTGGTTATGAAAATAGTAATACAATTAGAGTAATTATAATTTGGGCAATTTGAATTAGGACAGTATGAGACAATAGAGACAAAGAGTTATGGATGTCTGGGTACCTTTTACTGGGCAGCACGAGCCCGAAGAAGGACACATGTTAAGAAAGGATTAACTCTTAAAACCAACAGCCTGTTGCATATTCATACACCTCATACATGATGCATAAATTCCATTCAAACACAGGATTCTGTCTGGTCGTTGCCAACTTCTTCCTCCGAATCCTAACAGCGCTTTTGAGGCAGGAAGAAGTTCATTTCTTCTGATAAGAAAGCAATAAATTCTCTTTCTCTGAAAGATTCAGGTGTCCTGTGGCTGCTATCTTGTTGCAAATCCTTTCTTTACAAAAAGTATCCTACATAGTTTCTATTGTAACAATTTTTATAACCTAAAACTCTATTTAACACACTACTTAAGAGAATTAACCCAGCATTACTTTCTAACACAACACGTATCATATTTATTTTAGCACTTGTGAAAAGCCAACCGTAAAACACACATTTTTCCCACTGCAGGGAACGGCTACGTGAGTGCCAGGGCCTCTCCGGGGCTCCTGCCCGTGTCCAACGGCAGCAGCCTGGGCAAGATCATCCCGGCCAAGTCCCCTCCGCCCCCGGGGGCGCACGGAGCGCAGCTGGCCCCCAACAGCCGCAAGCCCGACCTGCGAGTCATCACCTCGCAGGGCAGCAAGGGGCTGATGCACCACCTGGTGAGTGCCATGTGCCGCTGCTGGGGCTGCCAGGGGGCACCAAGGGGCTGGGAGGGGCTGCCAGGGGGCACCAAGGGGCTGCCAGCGGGGCAATTTGGGGCTGTGGTGGTGGGAGCTGGATGGGGTCGTGCTGGAGGGGAGATCTGAGGGGGAAGGATGGGATTGGTGCCTGCAGCATGCTGGAGCAGCACCACTGTGAGCTCTGTGTGCCCCTTGGATGGTGCAAACCCTGTACCAGGCACCATCTGAGCTGTGTGTGCCCCATGGATGGTGCAAACCCTGTACCAGGCACCACTGTGAGCTGTTTGTGCCCCATGGATGGTACAGACCCTGTACCAGCACCATGTGAGCTGTTTGTGCCCCATGGATGGTACAGACCCTGTACCAGCACCATGTGAGCTGTTTGTGCCCCATGGATGATGCAAACCCCATACCAGGCACCATTCTCACCAGTTTGTGCCCCATGGATGGTACAAACCTTACACCAGGCACCACCTGACCTGCACTGCCCCATGGCTGGTACAAACCCTGTACCAGGGACCATCTGAGCTGGTGGTGCCCCATGAATGGTACAAACCCTCTCCCAGTCACCATTTTGAGCTCTGTGTGCCCCATGGATGGTACAAACCCTCTCCCAGGCACCATTCTCACCAATTTGTGCCCCATGGCTGGTACAAACCTTACACCAGGTACCACTCTGAGTTATTTGTGCCCCATGGATGGTACAAAACCTCTCCCAATCACCTCCCTGACCCGTGTGTGCCCTATGGAAGGTACAAACCCTCTCTCAATCACCATTTTGAGTTTTTTGTGCCCCATGAAGGGTACAAACCCTCTCCCAGTCACCACTGTGACCTATTTGTGTCACATGGATGGTGCAACCCTCTCTCAGTCACCCCCCTGACCTTCATTGCCCCATGGATGACACAAACCTCTCCCAATCACCATTTAAGCTGTTTGTGCCCCATGAATGTCACAAACCCTCTCCCAATCACCCTCCTGACCCATGTGTGCCCCATGCATGGTACAAACCCTCTCTCAATCACCATTTTGAGCTGTTTGTGCCCCATGAATGGCACAAACCCTCTCCCAATCACCCCCCCTGACCAGTTTGTCCCCCATGGAAGGTACAAACCCTCTCCCAGACACCATTCTCACCAGTTTGTCCCCCATGGATGGCACAAACCCTCTCCCAATCACCATTTGAGCTGTGTCTGCCCCATGGATAGCACAAACCCTCTCTCCATCACCCCCCTGACCCATGTGTGCCCCATGGCTGGTACAAACCCTCTCCCAATCACCATTTAAGCTGTCTGTGCCCCATGAATGGCACAAACCCTCTCCCATTCCCCACCCTGACCCGTGTGTGCCCCATGGGGGTGAGGGTGAGGTGCCAGTGGGCACAGTGCTGCTGGGGGGGGCTGTGTGAGCTAACAGTGCTCTCGGTTCTCTCCCTGCTCTCCCCTGCACAGACCGAGGACCACCTGGCTCTGGTGAGTTCCCCTCTGGGTGTGCATGGTGTGGTGGCACTTGTGCTGTTTGTCCCCTCTGTGGGGCACACACAGGGGTGGGCACTGGCTCCTGTGGTGGGATGTGGGCACCAGCTTGGATCCTGCTGCAGAAAATAAATCCAGAGGAAAGCAGCTCTTAGGAAAACCCAGTTCCCTGTGGAAAAGGAGCTGGCATGAGCTGCAAAGGGCCTGTTTCTCCTCCAAGGCCAAAATTGCTGCGTTGGTCCCCCTGGGGAGGTCAGCCAGGGTCCCTTTGGGGACTGTGGAGCTGAGCTGGGCACTGTCCCTGGCCTGGAGCTGCCCATGGGGCTTGGCTGGAGCCAGCAGCACAGGGAGACCTGGCCCATGGCCAGCACATGAGAGACAGGGAGTAAATCAGGCTCTTCCCATATTAAAGATATTATTTAAAGCCTGTGGAAATCCACTCCCTAAACCTCCCTTGTGCACGGGGCAGTTTTCTGTGTTATTTTTATGGCTTTTTTTCCCTCCTCTCCCTGGCAGCAAAGTGAATGCCACCTTGTTTGTGGCAAGGATTCACTCTGCTCTGTTGCTATTCTGGTGCAGGGCAGATGGGAGACAGGTCAGGCCAGCAAGGGAAGGGCAGGAGCTGCTGCAGGATGCAGAGCACACAGCCAGGGAAAAGCTCTCCAAAAACACAGGAGAAAGCCAGTATCCCTCTGGAAGCTGCACTGAGACACTCCTGGCCAGGGCAAAGGTGGGCCAGGCATGGCAGGCACAAATTCTGCTGCTCTTTGTGTGCCCAAACCCTTGCAGCATCTCCGTGCCTCAGTTTCCCCATGAATGGAGGGGGACCAGTGTTTTCCCCACTCCCCATCTGCTCATTCCTGATCCCTGTGCCCATTCCCTGGCTGCACACTGCAGAGCATTGGTGGAAATCCACTGGGGTGGCATTTCCAGTTTTAATTGTTGGGCTGAATTAACCTGAAGTGAAAAACGTCCTCACCTGTGACCGTGTTCACAGGGGTCTGAGGATGAGGGAAGAGACAAGGATCTGACTCCGTGTTTCAGAAGGCTTGATTTATTATTTTATGATATATAGTATATTAAAACTATACTAAAAGAATAGAAGAAAGGATTTCATCAGCAGGCTGGCTAAGAATAGAAAAAGAAAGAATGATAACAAAGGTTTGTGGCTCAGACAGAGTCCGAGCCAGCTCACTGTGATTGGCCATTAATTAGAAACAACCACATGAGACCAATCACAGATCCCCCTGTTGCATTCCACAGCAGCAGATAATCATTGTTTACATTTTGTTCCTGAGGCCTCCCAGCTTCTCAGGAGGAAAATTCCTAAGGAAAGGATTTTTCATAAAAGATGTTTGTGCCACTCGCCCCATCAAGGTGGCAGCAGTGAGGTGTTTGCCAGTGAGGGTGATGAAATGTGGCCAGGGTGGCACAGGCCCCTTGGCACTGCTGCAGGGTGTGTGCCCCACAGATCCCCCCTGCTCCTCCAACCTTTGCTCCCTCCACACTGCACAACCCGCCCAGCAGATCCTCTCTCCAAATGGCAGCTCCCACCTCACCCCAGGCAGCTGTGAGATGGGTCAGGATCCCTCCAGTGCCTCCCCAGTGCCCACAGCCCCAGCCCTGGCACCCTCAGTGCTGCTCCTGCAGCTCTGAGCCTGCTTTCCTCCCTGCCAGGGTTCAGAGAGGTGTCCCCCCATTTCTGTCCACACTCCCACCACTGCAGGGGCAGCAGGCTCCATGCCCTGGATCCCTGCCCTGGGAGCCAGCAGGGTCCATGCCCTGGCAGCATGCTGCATGGTTGGTACCAGCTGGGAGTGTTGTGTGTGGGCACAGTGTGGGGGGCAGCTTGCACACCTCCTCCCTGCATGGGTTGTGGTGAAAATCGGGGGGTTGGAATAGTGCCAGCAGTGCCCACACTCACTTTGGGGTGTCAGGGAGGTTCCTGGGGCTGGCACAGCCTGCCCTGCTGGTGTGCCTGTGCCCTGCCAGGGATGGCACAGGGCCCTGCAGAGAGGGGCACAAGGGATGTGGGGCTGTGGGGGCTGCAGAGAGGGGCAGAATGGGGCTGTGGGGGCACAAGGGATATGGGGTGTGGGGGCACAAAGGATGTGGGGCTGTAGGGGCACAAGGGATATGGGGTGTGGGGGCTGCAGAGAGGGGCAGAATGGGGCTGTGGGGGCACAGGGGATGGGGGTGTGGGGGCTGCAGAGAGGGGCACAAGGGATATGGGGCTGCAGAGAGGGGCAGAATGGGGCTGTGGGAGCTGCAAAGGGGGGCAGAAGGGATGGGGCTGTGAGCCCTGCAAAAGGGATGGAGTATGGGGGCTGCAGAGAGGGGCACATGGGATGGGCTGTGGGGGCTGGAAAGGGGCAGAATGGGGCTGTGGGGGCACAGGGGATGGGGCTGTGGGGCTGGAAAGGGGCAGAATGGGGCTGTGGGGCTGCACAGGGGATGGGGCTGTGGGGCTGGAAAGGGGCAGAATGGGGCTGTGGGGCTGCACAGGGGATGGGGCTGTGGGGGCTGCAGAGAGGGGCACAAGGGATATGGGGCTGTGGGGGCTGCAGAGGGGGGCAGAATGGGGCTGTGGGGGCTGCACAGGGGATGGGGCTGTGGGGGCTGCAGAGGGGGGCAGAATGGGGCTGTGGGGGCTGCAGAAGGGATGGGGCTGTGGCTCCTGCAGAGAGGGGCACAAGGGATGGGGTGTGGAGCTGCAAAGAGGGGCACAGGGGATATGGGGCTCTGGGGGCTGCAGAGAGGGGCAGAAGGGATGGAGTTGTGGGGACTGGAAATGGGGGCAGAAGGAATATGGGGCTGTGGGGGCTGGAAAGGGGCAGAATGGGGCTGTGGGTCCTGCAGAGAGGAGCAGGTGGGATGGGGCTGTGAGCACAAGGGATGGGGTGTGGGGGCTGCACAGGGGATGGGGCTGTGGGGCTGTGGCCCCTGCATCCCCCTGGTCTCATGCAGGCAGGACAGGGACAGGGCTGTGCCTTTGTGAAGACATTCAGTGCCATGTCCTTAACACCCAGCACGGCCAGGGCTGGCTGCCAGCAGGATGTGTGCCAGGAAAACCTTCTCCTGCAGCCCCCCAGAGCTTTAGCACTCAGAGCCCTGCTAATCTCCTTGCCCAGGCCACGGGGGGCACCTGGGGCTGGGCACTGTGTGGGTGCAGGGGCAGCAAATCCTGCACAGCCAGGTGCTCTCAGGTGGCCAGGGCAGGGTGCCAGCATCCAGCTTTGTCCCAGGAGAGTCTCCCTGGCCATGGGGGAGCTCTGCAGAGTGTGTGCCCAGCCTGGGGGCCCTCAGTTCCTCAGTTCCACCCTGGTGCCAGGCGTGGTTCAAGCTGGGCACTGCCCCAGTCTTCACAGGGTGACGTGTGCTGGGTGCTGGGGATTAGAGTCAAGCCTCTTGAGTCTGATTTAAACCAGATCAGCAGAGACAGCCCAGATTATCTGCCTTGTAAACAGGGCTGAATCTGACCTATAGATCTGCCCACATAACTGCCTGGAAAACCAAGGGGGGAGTTTGGGGTGCTCTGGTGCAAGGGCAGAATTTTTCCACGGTGGACCTGTTAATACCTGAGTCACCAAAACCTTGTGAGGGCACTGAGCCAGCAGGCTGCTGAGCACTGAGCTTGGAGTTTAGGGATATTCCAGAGTCCCTTTAAAATCCTGAGGCCAATGCTTGGTGTCCTCAGCTTCCCTTTGAGGCAGGGGCTTGTTCCTGGCCACCAGAGCTGCAGGGAGATGTCAGCTCTGTGCTGCCTCAGCTGGTTCTGCTTTGCTTTGGTGCCTTTGTCACTGCAAGGCTCACTCTGGAAGCAGTGAGGAATTGTCTGAGGCCTCCTGGTGCTTTCCCCCTCCATGCACTCAGGGCATGGCTGGTGCTGCTGGGTGAAGCCCAGCCATGACCTGCACATGAGTGTCAGTAGCTGGTGTGGTTTTTACTTTGCTTTTTTTTGCAGTGTGGAATGGCCAGAGGATCAATCCTGCCTGTCCCACGCTCTCCATGCTCAGCCCCAGTGCATGCCCAGGGGGTTTGGGGGGGCCACAACCCCTGAAAATGACCCAATGCAACCCTCTGAGCTTTAACTCCCTCCCTGTTTGCTCCCACAGCAAAACACACAGCGCTTGGGTGTCTCTCAAGCAACTCACTCTCTGACCACACCAGTCGTGTCCGTGGCCACTCCGAGCCTGCTGACACAGGGGCTGCCCTTCTCTGCCATGCCCACAGCCTACAACACAGGTAAGACATGGCCAGGACACAGGTGAGACATGGCCAGGGCAGGGATTTGACACAGACAGGGCATGGCCAGGACAGAGATGTAAGGCGGGACATGGCCAGGGGAGAGATCTAAGCAGGTGAGACATGGCCAGCACAGCTCTGACACAGGTGAGACACGGCCAAGCCAGAGCTTTAAGCAGGACATGGCCAGGACAGAGATTTAACACAGGTGAGACATGGCCAGGACAGAGATCTGACACAGGTGAGACATGGCCAGGACAGAGATCTGACACAGGTGGGACATGGCCAGGACAGAGCTGTGACAGATACCAAAGCAAAGCTCTGACACAGACAGGACCTGGCCAGGGCAGAGCTCTGAGACAGACAGACAGACAGACAGGACCTGGCTAGGCCAGAGCACTGACACAGACAGACAGGCAGACAGGCCCTGGCCAGGACAGTGCTCTGACACAGACAGACAGACGGACAGGACCTGGCCAGGGCAGAGCTCTCAGGTGTCTCAGTTAGCCCCACAGGGAATTGTGCTGCTGCAGAACATCCCTGGGGCTCCCTCAGCAGCTGCAGTTTTGCTCCTGGAACTCTGCACTGCAGCCAGCACATGGTGCAAGGGTCCCACAGGACTAAAACCAAGGGAAATTCATTGTGTCAGTGGTGAGAGCTCACTGTCATAGCCAGCAGGGCTGTGAGGGCTGGTGCAGCCCAGTGCACTGTGCTGTGGATACTAATTACAGCTACACCCATCCCCAGGCTCTCAGAGCTCAGGGGGTGTTGTAATAATGACAAAAAAATCCCTCAAAAAGTTTGGGAAGAATGCAAACCAACCTGCTCCCAGCCACATCTATTGGAGTGCTGGATTGAAAGCAGCCTGAGGCGACAGGGACAGTGCCCAGACACAAGAATTGCTCATCTCTCACCTGTCAGACCTCCAGCAAGACTTTGAGGCCTTGCTGGCTGCCTGTGCAACTTGTTCTGAGAAAAAAAATTGGCAAGAAATGTCCAGAAGCTGCTTGTCTGGGAGAAGGCAGAAGTGGCAGTTGGATACTCCCTGTCCTAATGAGTAGGTGCAGCCCCAGAGATGCTGGCTGTGTGTGATGGGGCTGCTCTCCTGTGTGACCATGTGGTTTAGCAGTCAGCCAGAGTCCCCAAAATAGGTTTTAATTGAGGCCTGTGCCCTGCTCAGAGCAGAGGAGCCTGAATTTCAGCTCTCTGTAGTTATTTTTTCTCCCAGCTGACCGTGGGCAGAGCTGTGTTGCTGCCCAGGTGCTGTGGGGGCACCACTGTGGGGTACAAACTCTGAACCTGGCACTTCTGTTAGCTGGGCAGGAATTGGCTTCATTTGTGAAGAGTCTCAAGCACAAGGAGCTGAGGGGGCTCAGCCTGGAGAAAAGGGGGTTTGGAGGGACTTTGTGCAAAGCTCCCTGACAGGAGGGGACAGCCGAGACTGGGCTCTGCTTCTGGGTGACAAAGGGCAGGACAAGGAGAAATATCCCCAGGGATGTTTTAGGTGGGATATTAGGAAAAATTTCTGTGTGGAAAAGGTGTTCAGGCCTTGGAACCTCACTGCCTTGGGACAGTAGTGGTGTCACCATGCCTGGAGGGATTTAACAGAGGTGACTGTGGCACTTGGGGACATGGCTTAGTGGTGCCCCTGGCAGTGCTCAGGAACAATTGGACTCCATGGTCCTGTACAGCCTTTCCAGCCTGGAGAAAAGGAGGTTTGGGGGGACTTTGTCACTGTCCACAATTCCCTGACAGGAGGAGACAGCCAGGACTGGGCTCTGCTCCCCTGTGACAAAGGGCAGGACAAGGAGAAAACACTCCAGGTGGTGCCAGGGGAGGTTTAGGTGGGATATTAGGGAAAAATTCTGTGTGGAAAAGGTTTGTGAAGGGTCTGGAGCACAAGGAGCTAAGGGGGCTCAGCCTGGAGAAAAGGAGGTTTGGAGGGACTTTGTCACTGTGCACAACTCCCTGACAGGAGGGGACAGAGGACTGGGCTCTGCTCCCGGGTGACAAAGGGCAGGACAAGAAAAAACGTCCCCAGAGGAGGTTTAGGTGGGATATTAGGGAAAATTCTATGAGGAAAAGGTGTTCAGGCCTTGGAACCCCAGTGCCTTGGGGCAGTGGTGGTGTCCCCCTGCCTGGAGGGATTTAACAGATGTGATTGTGAGATGTGACTGTAACAGATGTGACTTGGGGACATGGCTTAGTGGTGGCCTTGGCAGTGCTGGGGGAGCAATTGGACTCCATGGTCCTGGACAGCCTTTCCAGCCCAGATAATTCAGTGATTCTGTGATGCTGCAGATGCCCTGACAAACTCCCAGCCTGGAGCATTGCCCAGGACTCACCTGGTAGCTGGGTGGGCACTGGGTGGGCATTGCCTGCATTCCAGGCTGGTGCAGCTGTGCTGAGCTGCCTCTGCCCACAGCTCTGTGCCCATTCCTGTGCTGGGTGTCAAACCTGCCCATCCCCAGCTCTGTGACCTGGGGCAGCTCCAGCTCCAGCCCTGCTGGGGGCTGAGGGGCAGCCGGGAGTGTCAGGAGCTCCCAAAGTAGACCAGGCAGTGCAGGGGGGTGTGGAGCAGGGAACCCAGTGCCAGGATGTGTTGGGTGGGGTGTGCTGGGGATTTGGCAGCAGTTCAGCACCAGCACAGCCACCTCTGTGTGTGCTGCTGGGGTGGGGACGGCTGAAACCACGAGACACCCAAAATTAGAGCTGGGAAGGGGGAGGAGAGGGGGTGAGGAGGGTTTGTTGGGTGGCTGTGTCAGGCTGACACGGCTGACCAAGGTCTGACCATCTCCTCAAGGAGCAGCACTTCCCTCCCTGGCTTTGTCCACCAGCATTCTTTGTAAAATGCCCCCACCCTGGTTTGAGGTGCCCCATTGGGGTTTTCAGTGGGTTCTGCATGCGGACAGGCATTGCCCTGCAAATGTAGGGGGGGTCCTGGGGTGTGGGGGGTGCCCGTGGAGGGGGTGGCAACAATGTGGGGAGGGGGTCCCGGAGTGCCCATGGAGGGGGTGGAACAGTGTGGGGAAGGGTCCCGGGGTGCTCGTGGATTGGGTGGGAACAACGAGGGGTAGGGGTCCCGTGGTGTCCGTGGAGAGGGGGGTCACGGTGACAGTCCCGTGTCATCATGGCGGGCAGCGAGCGCCCCCTGCTGCCACCCGGGACACGGCGCATGCCGTGGGGCTGTCCCCGGTACGGCCCAGGTACAGGTGAGGGTGTCCCAGGTACAGGTGAGGGTGCTCCAGGTAAGGGTGGGGATGCCCCAGGCACAGGTGGGGATACCCCAGGTATGGATGAGGGCGCCCCAGGTACAGGTGGGGATGCCCCATGTGGGGATGCCCAGGCACAGGTGAGGGTGTCCAGGCACAAGTGGGGATGCCCAGGTACAGGTGAGGGTGCCTCAGGTACAGATGGGGATGCCCAGGCCCAGGTGGGGATGCCCCAGGCACGGATAAGGGTGCCCCAGGTACAGGTGGGGATGCCCCAGGCATGGATGAGGGTGCCCCAGGTACAGGTGGGGATGCCCCACATGGGGATGCCCAGGCACAGGTGAGGGTGTCCAGGCACAAGTGGGGATGCCCAGGTACGGGTGAGGGTGCCTCAGGTACAGATGGGGATGCCCAGGCCCAGGTGGGGATGCCCCAGGCACGGATGAGGGTGCCTTAGGCACAGGTGAAGGTGCCCAAGCCCAGGTGAGGGTGCCCAAGCCCAGGTGAGGGTGCCCAGGCCCAGGTGGGTGCCAGCTGCCAGGTTTGCTGTCCCAGCAGGGCAGGAGCTGTGTCTGGCTCTGTACATTTGGCTGGAGGGGGCTCTGGGGGTCTCATGTGTTCATGGCCCTTCCTTGCGGTACCCAGACACAGCTACCATGGGCACTGCTGTGCCAGGGGCACTGGGGGTGATGTGGAAGGGGCAGCTCCTGCCAGCAGCACCCTCTGGGTGGAGGAGAAGTGGATTTGAGGAGGGAGTTGGATTTAAGGAGGGAATTGGATAGAAAGAGGGAAATGGATATAAGGAGGGAATTGGATGGAAGGAGGGAATTGTTCACATTGAGGGTGGGGAGGTGCTGGCACAGGTTGCCCACAGAAGCTCTGGCTGCCCCATTGCTGGATGTGTCCCAGGCCAGGTTGAACAGGGAACAGTCTGGGATAGTGAGAATGTCCCTGCATGTTGGACTAGATGGCCTTTAAATGTCCCTTTGCTGATGGAATGTTTGGTCATAGATTGAGCTGGATCTCAGAGGTCTTTCCAGCCTGATTGATTCTGTGATTCCAGCACAGGCCATGCACTCAGGAGCTGTGTGCTTTACCACAGACACCCCAAACACCGTGTGTTTGTGTCTCTGGTGTGTGTCCATCCTCCCTCAGTGCTCAGGGCACTCTGGGGACAGCTTTGACCTGGCATTCACTGCAGGGCTCCTCCCTTGCAGATTATCAGCTGACGAGCGCTGAGCTCTCCTCGCTGCCAGCCTTCAGCTCACCTGGAGGGCTGTCCCTTGGCAACATCTCTGCCTGGCAGCAGCAGCAGCAGCAGCAACAGCAGCAGCAGCAGCAACAGCAGCAGCAGCAGCAGCAACAACAGCAACAGCAGCAGCAGCAGCAGCAGCCACAGCAGCAGCCGCAGCAGCAGCACCTGGTCCCGGTGTCACTAGGAAACTTAATGTGAGTGACACCAGAGGGAAATGGGCAGTTCCATGGGGGTGCTACATCTGTAGAGCCCCAGAGAGCTGGGAGAGCCCTCTGTCTTCTCCAGGCTCCCAGTGCCAGGTGCTGGTGGGTCACGCTGTGTTCCTGGGGGCAGGAGCTGTGTGCCTGTTCATAGCTGTGGGGTTTGGGCAGTGCTGTCCCTGTGGCTCTAAGGGTGACCCAGAGTCCCTGGCTTGGATCAGGGTATTTGGGGATGCTCCCAGAGCCTCATCCTGCTGCCTGTCCACTGTGGGGTTGATCCCTGCACTCACCTGGGGGGAGCTGGGAACAGGTAGGGCTGGATGGGATGGACATTGCAGGATAAGGTGCCTGGAATAGAGGAAAGTGGCTTTTAAAATTGCAAAAAGATTGATTTTCTCCAGGGCAGAAAATACAGGCACTTGCACGTTAGAGCAGGATTTTTGGTGTGGATCTGCTTTTACTCTGGAATAAAGCACCCACACACAGTCAAAAGAAAGATTTAAGCCACTTGCCCATGATCACATTGAGACCGTGGGACAAAGAGAAGCAAGAATTTAAGAGGGAGGATCAATGATTGCCCAAACACTGAGCCAAAGCCACATTTCCACCATGAAGGGATGGATGGATGGATGGATGGATGGATGGATGGATGGATGGATGGATGGATGGATGATGGATGGATGGATGATGGATAGATGGATGATGGATGGATGATGGATGGATGGATGGATGGATGGATGGATGGATGGATGGATGGATGCAGGGCTGGATGGATGGATGGATGGATGCAGGGCTGGATGGATGGATGATGGATGGATGGATGGATGATGGATGGATGGATGGATGGATGGATGGATGGATGGATGCATGGATGGATGGATGGATGGATGGATGATGGATGGATGGATGGATGGATGGATGGATGATGGATGGATGGATGGATGGATGGATGGATGATGGATGGATGGATGGATGGATGCATGGATGGATGGATGGATGGATGGATGGATGGATGCATGGATGGATGGATGGATGGATGGATGATGGATGGATGGATGGATGGATGGATGGATGATGGATGGATGGATGGATGCATGGATGGATGGATGGATGGATGGATGGATGGATGGATGCAGGGCTGGATGGATGGATGGATGGATGGATGGATGATGGATGGATGGATGGATGGATGGATGGATGGATGGATGGATGGTAGTGTGTGAAAGTTCTGAATTCTGTGTACTGGAGGCTAGAAGGCCACCAAAAAGATACTAATGAGCGATTTCCCATTATCTCCTCCTCCATCTTTTTCTCCCCCTTCCTCCTCCTCCTTTCCCATCCTCTCCCCCACCCAGACAAGGGAGTCACTTATCCCACACCACCACGTTGACTGTCAACACCAACCCCAACATCAGCATCAAGTCGGAGCCCGTGTCGCCCAACCGCGAGAGGAACACTGCCACCCCGCTGAGCACCTTCCCCCACCAGCCCCGCCACGAGCCCACCGGCCGCTCGCCCGTCGACAGCCTCAGCAGCAACACCAGCTCCTACGAGGGCAGCAGCGAGCGCGACGACCCCGCCCGGCCCGATTTTGGCTCCTCGCTGGGCCTCCTGCGAGCCAGCGGCGAGCCCGAGGGGGAGAGCCCCTCGGTAAAGCGCATGCGCTTGGATACCTGGGTCACATAACCAGCGAGCCGCAGAGGGGCTGGCAGAAGGGCAGGGGGAGGGTGAAACGGGTGATGGGGTGTGGGGTGTTGGGGGGGGGATGTTATCATAAACTGCCTGAGAAATAGCTTTAGGATTTTGTAGGCGTTCATTCTAGCACAGCAGCAGGGACGCATGCAGGGCATCCGGGCCAGGGCTGGGGGAATGGGGGCTGCAGGGGGGTGAATGTGTGCTCACCAAGCCCAGGGATGCTCCCCTGAGGACCAGCAGGACCCCCTGGGAGGTGGGAGCCCAGCCCTAAGCAGAGCACCTGCAGCAGGATGGGCTCTGGGGGGAGATGGGGCACAGAGCACCCCAAAATGCACCTTCCTGGCCATTCCTGTGGCTGCCTGTGCAGGGAGGGGCAGGTCAGACAGGAGGCAGCTCTGTGGAAGCTTGAAGGGCTTTGGTAGGCACAGCTTTTTCTCCAGAAGGGTTTCCCTGCCGAAGGGTTTTCCTCCAGAAGGCTTTTCCTCCAGAAGGGTTTTTCTCCAGAAGACATTTCCTCCAGAAGGGTTTTCCTCCAGAAGGCTTTTCCTTCAGAAGGGTTTTCCTCCTGAAGACATTTCCTCCAGAAGGCTTTTTCTCCAGAAGGGTTTTCCTCCAGAAGGGTTTTCCTCCAGAAGGGTTCTCCTCCAGAAGGCTTTTCCTTCAGAAGGGTTTTCCTCCAGAAGGGTTTTCCTCCAGAAGAGTTTTCCTCCAGAAGGGTTTTCCTTCAGAAGGGTTTTCCTCCAGAAGGGTTTTCCTTCAGAAGGGTTTTCCTTCAGAAGGGTTTTCCTCCAGAAGGGTTTTCCTCCAGAAGGGTTTTGCTCCAGAAGGGTTTTCCTGCACAAGCTGGGAAGGGAGGTGAAGAGCAGCTCAGGGATGCAGCCACATCCACAGCCTGCTTCAGGAAAAGCTGCATCAGGAGGAAGAAGAGGGAGATTTTTAAGGCTTAGTCCCATTTGCATGACAGTCCCATTTCCTACCTGGACAGGGAACTCCACTGTTCCTCACCAGGGTCACTGGAACACTGGAGTTCCTGTTTCCCTCACCTCCACCTGGGCACAGCAGGTGTGTGGAGAAGGGATTTTAGTGCTGGTTTGGAGAGAAAATTATGGATTTTAGCAAACAACGTCCATAAAAACATTTGAGAAATGTTACACATGGGCCAAAGCTTTAAATCAGGAAAATGGGAAGAAATTATTTTTTTACTGAAAAATGCAACTGAAGTAATGATCCTAAAATGAGATTTTGCCTGAAGGTTTCTGGGCCTCAAAATGCAACAGTGAGCAGTGATTTGGTGGAAGGAAAAAGGAAAAATTCCTCATGCTGCCACTTGTTGTGGCAGTTTCCCAGGGATGGGTGTCGGTGCCCTGATCCCAAAATGCATCAACCTGCTCATGGCTGGAGGGTTTGGAGGAGAAGGGGCCGTTCCTGGAGGGTTTGGAGGAGAAGGGGCTGTTCCAGGAAAGTTTGGAGGAGAAGGGGCTGTTCCAGGGGGGTTTGGAGGAGAAGGGGCTGTTCCAGGGGGGTTTGGAGGAGAAGGGACCGTTCCTGGAGGGTTTGGAGGAGAAGGGGTCGTTCCTGGAGGGTTTGGAGGAGAAGGGGCCGTTCCTGGAGGGTTTAGAGAAGGGGCCATTCCTGGCTGGCATTGCCATTAGGGATGGGCTCTGTCCCTGCAGGTGCTCATGCTGGTGTCCCCTCCCAGCCTGCTGCCCTGTCACCCCAAGGTGACAGTCCCAAACAGGCACCAAACCTGCCCAGGTGCCACCTTTGCCAGCTGGAGCTTGGCCAGCCTTGGGGGGCTGTGGAGGAGCTGGGGGTTCCTGGGGTTCAGCAGAGGGAGAGGAGCTGAGTCAGGGTGGGCTTTATCCCTCTGCCAGGTGTCAGCAGCCAGCTTAGCCTTGGAATGGGGCAGATGGCATAAAAACCTCCCAGGATGAGGGCAAAACCAAATTTATGGGGTTTTACAAACTTTTCCCAACCAAAAAGTTTCTAATTGGAAAAACAGGACAAAAAAAAAAAAAACAAAAAAAAAAACAAAAAAAAACCCCCTGATGATTATTGTGGGATGAACAGGGCTGCCTAAAGGGAGTGGTTGGAGGAGAGGAAATCCTTCAGGAGCTGGGTGAGAAGTAGGAGCTGGTTTTGTGGCTCAGGGTGGTGGGTGCTCAGCAGTGCCGGCGTTCTGGGTGCCCTCAGCACCATCCCTGCTCGTGGATCAAGGCATGGAGACAGATCAACAAACAAAACCCTCCCCTCCACACCTCCAAAGACCAAATTCCTGCCACAAATGACAGCTTTATTCTTCTCCAGCCATCAGTTTGGAATTCCATGCTCTGGGTGGGCTAGAGGAGGAAAGGACCCCTGGCAGGTTTTGTGCATTGAAGCCCCCTGTGCCCCCTCCCCAGCCACACCCAGGCTGGGCTCTCACCTCTGCGATGCCAGCACCAGGAGCTGATCTTCCTCCCTCCCTCATCCCTGCCAAGCCCTTGGGGAAGCAGGAGAGCTGCTGTGGACCGTGGTCTTCCTCGCCCGCCCCGCCGGACGTACCTGGACGCGCACCTGAGCTCTCTTTGCACGGCCTTGCTTTGGAAATTAGGCGGGATAATGACGTCTCATCGCTCTTGTTTTTTTTTTGTATTTTATTTTATTTTTTGTTTTTCTTCACAAAAAATAAACTCAACCCAAGGAACCCCACAGGAGCAGCGTGGCAGGAGGGCCCAGCTGGCTCAGAGACCCCAGAGAGGAGGCAGCAGTGGAGACCCCCCAGCACTCGATGCCCATCACGAGGGGGGAAAAAACCAAAAAAACCCATTTTTGCTCATTGACTTCACGCCCTGACTCCCAAGTTCACACTTCTGCCATGAAGCTGAGAGGCTGGAACCATGGAACCAAGAGACAAACGCTGGGATGGGCACATGCAGGGTCAGATCTGCCCAGCTGGATCTGCAGCTGCAGCACTCGACGGTCCCTGGGCTGTGCCATGGGCAAGGATGGCTCTGGTGCCAGGGGCAAGGATGGCTCTGGTGCCAGGGACAAGGATGCTCTGGGCTGGTGCCATGGGCAAGAATGGCTCTGGTGCCAGGGACAGGGATGGCTCTGGTACCAGGGGCAAGGATGGCTTTGGTGCCAAGGGCAAGGATGGCTCTGGTACCAGGGACAAGTACAGCCCTGGGCTGATGCCAGGGGCAGGTCCAGCTCTGAGTTGGTGCCTATGGCTCTGGGCTGTGCCCAGGGCAAGGATGGCTCTGGTGCCAGGGGCAAAGATGGCTTTGGGCTGGTGCCAGGGGCAGGTACAGCTCTGGTGCCATGGGCAGGTACAGCTCTGGGCTGTGCCAGGGGCAAGTACAGCTCTGGGTTGGTACCAACAGCTCTGGGCTGTGCCGGGGCTAGGATAGCTCTGGTGCCACAGGCAGATACAGCTGTGGGCTGTGCCAGGGGCAGGTCCAGCCCTGGGCTGTGCCAGGGGCAGGTCCAGCTCTGGGTTGGCACCCACACCCCTGGGCTGTGCCAGGCTCATGGGGAGGTGGGCATGCCCAGGTCAGACACGCCGTTGGCCTCACATCACAGTGAAAGGGTTTGGGGGCTGTTTGTCGGGGTCTTCACTTTGCTGGGGGCTTGGGGTTATTTTATTATTATTATATTCTATTGGGTTTTTTTTGTCCAGGTCATTATCCTTTATTTCCCCCCTCCCCCAGCCTGTAGTATCTGGTAAACTCCTCCTAATTTTCAAAAGACAACGAGAAGAATGACAATCTAAGAAACCAACACCCTCCTTTGTGCTTCTATAAATATGTTTCTGATCTAATTTTATTTCTCGTGCTCATCTGTACTGTTGACAGTTACAATTGTGTATAATTTTTTTTTAATTTGGAATTTTTGCGTTGTATAGGGTTTAGTTTTAAAATATATATATATTTTCCATTTTTTAAAAAGGGGTGTTGCAAAAAAAAAATTGCACGATTTAAATGACAATAGTTAAAATGCTGCAGTTTTTAGAGATGTGGAAGCAAAATGGAGCTTATTTATTCTCAAAGGCTATAAAGGTGTAAAATGCATGAAGAAAAAAAAAAAGCATTTACAAAAAAACCAAAAAAAAGACAAAAAAAGTGTAACCTGAACAAAGTGTAGCGTTAAAGATTTTAAAGGATGACAACAAGAAAAAAAGAAAAAAAAAACCAACAAAAAAACAGCTAATATATTGTGTTTGGGCTAGTTTGCTTTTGTTTTTAATTGTTCCTTTTTTGGAGAATGAAATACATTTGTGTATATTTTCATATAAGAAGTATGCACTGAGATGTTTCCAAACTGATATATTCCTTTCTAAACGTGTGGTTACTTAACCAAAGTCTGTTTCTGATCTTTTACCTTCTAAAACTCTCTCTCTGTGGATGCTCCAGCCCTCACCTGAGCCCAGGTAAGGCGGGGTGGGGGCAGCGGCACGGCCCCCTGCCCGCGGGGTGCCAGGGGTGCCAGGGGGCTGAGCCGGGGAGGCTGGCACAGGGGGGCTATGACCCCCGGCCTGGGGAGGCTGGTCTTTCCCAGGGCTTGGCAAAGCTGGGGTTTGGGGTGTCTGTGCCCTTTTTTGGGGTGTCTGTGCCGGGTTTTGGGGTCTCTGTGCCCATTTTGGGGGTGTCTTTGCCCATTTTTGGGGTCGCTGTGCCCATTTTTGGAGTCTCTGTGCCCGTTTTTGGGGTCTGTGTTCCGGTGTGGGGTTCATCCTTCGGGGGGCACAGAGCTCTGCCGTGGGCTGGGATGGCCGAGGTGTGTGCAGAGAGGAGGAGGAGGATGAAGGGAGGAAGAAGGGAGAAGTTCCCAGGGTGTGGCTCAGGTGATGCTGCTGCTGGCAGCTGTAGGAGTAGGATGGGGTGGGAATCACCTGCCCAGCCCTGCAGGAGATTTGGGGTTGGAGCAGGACCCTAAATGAAGGATAGCACCTAAAATAGTGGGAAGGGCACTAAAAGGGGCCTAAAATGCTGCCTGGGAGCAGTGAGGATGGTGATGGACCTGTGGGGGTGGTCCTGCCTGCTCTGGGGGCTCTGGAGGTGGTGAGCTGGGGTTGGGTGGTCAGCTGGAGTTGGATGGTCAGCTTGAATTGCATGGTCAGCTGGAGTTGGATGGTCAGCTGGAGTTGGATGGTCAGCTGGGATGGAGTGGTCAGCTTGAATTGGATGGTCAGCTGAGGTTGAATGGTCAGCTGGAGTTGGATGGTCACCTAGGGTGGAGTGGCCAGCTAGGGTTGGATGGTCAGCTGGGCTCAAATGGTCAGCTGGGGTTGGGTGGTCAGCTGGGATGGATGGATGGTCAGCTGGAATCAGCTGGAGTTGGATGGTCAGCTGGAATCAGGTGGAGTTGGATGGTCAGCTGGAATCAGGTGGTCAGGTGGGGTTGGAGTGGTCAGCTGGAGTTGGATGGTCAGCTGGAACCAGCTGAGGCAGGATGGTCAGCTGGGCTCAAATGGTCAGCTGGAGTTGGAGTGGTCAGCTGGAATCAGCTGGGGTTGGATGGTCAGCTGGGCCCAAATGGTCAGCTGGGCTCAAATGGTCACCTGGGGCTGGGTGGTCAGCTGGAGTTGGATGGTCAGCCGGAATCAAGTGGTCAGCTGGAATCAGCTGGGTTTGGATGGTCAGCTAGAGTTGGATGGTCAACTGGAGTTGGGTGGTCAGCTGGAATCAGCTGGAGTTGTGGATGGTCATCTGGAGTTGGGTGGTCAGCTGGGATGGAGTGGTCATTTGGGGTTGGATGGGCAGCTGGAATCAGGTGGTCACCTGGGGTTGCGTGGTCAGCTGGAGTTGGGTGGTCAGCTGGAATCAGCTGGGGTTGGAAGATCACCTGGGGTTGGGTGGTCAGCTGGGATGGGATGGTCAGCTGGAATCAGGTGGTCAGCACGTGCACAGGGTGACGCCTGCTCAGGGGGTTGTTTGGTGGTAGCACAGAGCCTGGCTGTGCAGGGACAGGGACAGAGCCTGGCTGTGCAGGGTGTTTGAATGAAGAGCTCAGTGCTGGGGCAGGCTGGCAGTGGCTGTGGGGGTGTCAGGGGCACCTGAACCCCCATGGGGGCTGTGGTTATGGCAGGGACACTCTGGGGGTCCCTTGGGGAGGGGTTTGATGCTGTGGGGTGTCTGAGGCCACTGCCAGGTTGGGGTCTGGGGGCAGTGGAAGTGTTAAATCCAGAGCTGGTGGTGATGGGCCTGGGGGAAAATGGGGCAAAGAGAAAGAAAAGATTTCCTTTTCCTTCCCCCTTTTCACTTCCCTCTTCCTCTCCAGAATAATTTCAGCAAACCAAGGAAAAAGCAAATTCACAAAAAAACATCCGCACCTTTTCCTTGAAAATTTCACTTCCTACGCTTTTTCCTCCCCCTGTGATGCTTGTCTGGGGGGTTCCCCCCATCACTTTGGGTGTGAATTGGGATATTGGGGTGTTTGTCACCAGTTCTGGAGACAAGGCTTGGCTGGGCTGAGGGGCACTTGGTGCTCTGGGGGTCCCCTCTGCCCTCCTGGGGAGAGGGGAGAGCATCCATCTGCTGAGGAAGGAGCATTTCCCAGCCCCTCCTCAGCTCTGCCACATCCTGCCTCCCATCCCTCCAGCTGGGGGCACAATTTGGGGATGTTTTGGGGATTTTCATCACCCAAAGTGGTGAAAATTCATCCCCATCCACCTCTCCTGGGCTGTGTCTAACAGTGAGCTTCAGCTGAAGGTTTGCTCTGGTTTCCCAAGTTCATTCTTTATTCCACTTTTCCCTCTCACTTCACTTTTCTCTCTTTTTTTTTTTTTTTTTCCTCTTTTCCACAAAAAAACCCAACCAGACCCACAAACCAAGTATTATGTTTTCACTACCTCCATCCACCACCCTTCCTTGTCCAAAGCAGGAAGCCACATTTGGGATGTAAAAGGGCCTTCCCCCTTTATTTTCCCCTTTTCCCTGGTGATTTTTCTCTCCCTTCTGTCCCTCTGCCCCTCCTCTCTCTGGTCTCTCACCTGTAGTATTTTACCTGGCTACTGTAACTGTAAATAGCGAGTTTCAATCTGTTAGCAATGGTAACAGTACAGAAAACTGGTTTGGGGGTTTTTTTTGTTTGTTTGTTTTTTTTGTTTGTTTTTTTTGTTTTTTTTTTTTTTTTTTTTTTTTTTTGTTGTTGTATTGATATGAAATGAAATTATATTTTTGTCAGAGTATATTGTAATAATACTGACTTTGGACATGGCTGAGTTGTACAGCGATTTTCTTGTTTAACCCTCTTGGCTCTTCCCCTGCACCCCTTCCCCGAGGTCCCTGCTCCCCAAATTTCCATGTCCCAGGCCCAGGAGCAGCCATTTGGCAATGGGATATTGGGATATATTCAATTTCTCCAAATTTCCATGTGCCAGATCCAGGAGTGGGATATTGGGATCCAGCAGTGGGATATTGGGATATATTCAATTGCAGGTCCAGGAGCAGCCATTTGGCAGTGGGATATTGGGATATATTCAATTTCTCCAAATTTCCATGTGCCAGATCCAGGAGTGGGATATTGGGATCCAGCAGTGGGGTATTGGGATATATTCAATTCCAGGGCTGCTTTTCCCCAAATTTCCATGTCCCAGATCCAGCAGTGGGATATTGGGATATATTCAATTCCAGACCCATGAGCAGCCATTTGGCAGTGGGTTATTGGGATATATTCAATTACAGGGCTGCTTTTCTCCAAAGTTCCATGTCCCAGATCCAGCAGTGGGATATTGGGATCCAGCAGTGGGATATTGGGATATATTCAATTCCAGGTCCAGGAGCAGCCATTTGGCAGTGGGATGTCGGGATATATTCCATTCCAGGGCTGCTTTTCCCCAGATTTCCATGTCCCAGATCCAGGAGCAGCCACTTGGCAGTGGGTTATTGGGATCCAGCAGTGGGTTATTGGGATCCAGCAGTGGGTTATTGGGATCCAGCAGTGGGATATTGGGATATATTCCATTCCAGGGCTGTTTTTCGCCAGGGTTCCCAACACCCCCATGTCTCTGGGGAGCTCAGCACACCCGGGAGTGCTTTTAATGAAGATGTCCCAGCTAGGCAGGGATGCTCTGGGTCTCTGCCGTGGTTTGAGCAGGAATCAGGACCTTGGAGCAGTGAGCAGGGTGGTTCCAGCTCCCCTCTTCTCCCCAGCCAGGGAAAACCCCGGGTTCGTCCCAGGATCTTCCTCCTGAGCTCCGTTCTCTGCCTGTTTGGGATGTGCTGGGATTAAACCAGAAGAGGGTGGTGTGGCTCAGGCTGTGCCAAAACAGCTCTAAACGGGCTGGGAAGGTGGCAGGAACTGAGGGGTTGACAATATCCCCATCCCTGGGAAGGTTTTTGGGGACTGAGGGATTGTGGAAGACCTTCCAGGCTGGGAAGGTTTTGGGAACTGAAGGATTGACAATATCCCCTGGCTGGGAAGGTTTTTAGGAACTAAGGATTTGCAATATTCCTCAGGCTGGGAAGGTTTTGGGGACTGAGGGATTGACAATATTCCCAGGTTGGGAAGGTTTTTGTGGACTGAGTTATTCGCAATATCCCCTGGGCTGGGCAAATTTTGGGGGAATGGAGGGATTGATAATTTTCCGCAGGCTGGGAAGGTGTTTTTGAACGAAGGATTTGCAATATCCCCCAGGCTGGGAACTGAGAGATTGACAATATCCTCATCCCAGGTTTGGAAGGTTTTTGGGGACTGAGAGATTGACAATATCCTCCAAACTGGGAATTGAGAGATTTGCAATATCCCCCAGGCTGGGAAGGTTTTTGGGGTAATTGAGGGATTGATAATATTCCCCTGGCTGGGAATTGAGGGATTTGCAATATCCCCCAGGCTGGGAAGGTTTTTGGGAACTGAGGGATTTGCAATCTCCCCATCCCTGGGTGGGGGTGAGTGGCCGTGTCTCCCCCCAGCTCCCACACCCACCCCAGCATTGTGCTGGGGGTCACAGCGGGATTTTTCACTTCAGATGGGTTTTCAGAATGAGATTTTCCTGCTGCTGCCTGCGACTGGCGCAGCTCCTCCCTCTGCAGAGCTGCAGGAACATCCCCAAGCTCTCCATGGGCTCCTGGCATCCCCAAGGCCACCTTGGGCCACCACTCCCCTCCTCCCCACGGCCCTTTCCAAGCATTTGCAGGCAAATCAGAGATGCTGGAGAAGTGGGGACCATCTGCTGCTCCCTCTGCTGTCCCCCACAGCCTCCCTTTGCTCCCCATAGCTCAGTTAAGCACGTAGGTGTTAGCAAACTCTGGGCTGTCTGCAAAACCTTTTGTAAAATAGAATAGACCTTCAAATAATGCACTAAAAAAAAAAAAAAAAAATCCTAAATGCCCCTCGCCAGTCAGCTTCTCTGTGTGATGGTTCCTTGGATGTCCCTGCTCAGCACAGGCAGCTCTGCATCCTCCCCCCAGGGTGCTGCACAGGTAGAAACAAACCAGGACGTGCACTTCCCCACCCCCGAGGAGTTCTATTTATTGTTTTGAGAAGCAATTTAAAAGGGAAAAAAAAAAAAAAACCAAAAAAAAAAAAAAAAAAAAAAAACCCCAAAAAAAAGGGAGAAACTGTATCTATAATATATATATATATAAATATATATATATTTTTAACCTGTTTTTTTTCCTGATGCTCCTCCAGCCGTGTGTGTGGGTGTGTGTGGGTGTGTGTGCGAGTCAAGGGATTGGGCACCGGGGCAGGAGCAGCGGGACCGGCCCCGGGAGGGGAGGGAGGGATTATTTCGAGAATTTGTGATGTTTTAACCGCGATTTTCAGCTAATTCCACCTTTTCTGAAGTGTTTGCACCCTCGGGGTCTGGCCTGGCTGGGAACCCCCCCATGCCCTGTCCCATTCCCTCCCTCCCTCCTCCCTTGACAATCAGTGGCTCCTTCCCAGGGACTGCAGCACGTGGTTGAGACGTCGATTTTCGTTTTTTCAATATTCCTTTTTTTGTGCTGTATGGTGATGCGTTATTGTATATTCCACAATAAGGAGAAAAAAATATATTAAAAAAATGATGATAATAATAATAATAATAATTACCATGAGAAATTCTTATGAGTTTTGTTTGGAAACTCTTTCACTATATTTGTTGTAAAGAGGTTTACTATTAAAAAGAAAAAAAAATACACGTTTCTGATAATTTTCCATGCCTCTGGCTCTTTATTTCCTGCTCTCTGTGTGGCAGGGTGCAGCAGGGTGACACTGGGGACATCCTGGTGACACCCTGGGCTCCAGGTTCTGGTTCTGGTGACATCCTGGGCTCCATCTCCAACTGCTGGTGACACCCTGGGCTCCATCTCAAGGTCCTGGTGACACCCTGGGCTCCATCTCCAGGTGTTGGTGACATCCAGGGCTCCATCACCGGGTCCTGGTGACACCCTGGGCTCCAGGTTCTGGTTCTGGTGACACCCTGGGCTCCATCTCCACATCCTGGTGACACCCTGGGCTCCATCTCCAGGTGTTGGTGACACTCTGGGCTCCATCTCCAGGTCCTAGTGACACCCTGGGCTCCATCTCCAGCCCCTGGTGACATCCTGGGCTCCATCACCGGGTCCTGGTGACACCCTGGGCTCCAGGTTCTGGTTCTGGTGACATCCTGGGCTCCATCTCCAACTCCTGGTGACACCCTGGGCTCCATCTCCAGCCCCTGGTGACATCCTGGGCTCCAGCTTAGGGTCCTGGTGACACCCTGGGCTCCATCTCCAGGTCCTGGTGACACCTTGGGCTCCAGCTCCAGGTTCTTATCAGTGCAAAAATCACCTTATCACTGCAAGAATCACATTGTCACTGAAAGAATCACCTTGTCACTGCAGGAATCCCTTATCACTGCAAAAATCCCCTTATCACTGCAAGAATCCTCTTATCACTGCAAGAATCGCCTTATCAGTGCAAGAATCACCTTATCAGTGCAAAAGGGGTGCAGGGGAGGGAGGAGCATCCAGGGGTGCGTTGGAGCATCCAGCCCCGATGCTTTATTTATTTTCACAAATTCAAAACCGGGTTTATTTCACCTACCAAATTAAAACCCAGGTTTTTATTTCCTTTAACAAGCTCCAAAATGAGTTTTTATTTCCTGTAACAAGTTCTAGGCCGGGTTTATTTGCTTTAACAAATTCTAGGCCAGGTTTATATTTCCTTTAACAAATCCTTGACTGGGTTTTTATTTCCTTTAGCAAATTCTAGGCCAGGTTTATTTCTTTAAATGAATTGGAAGCTGAGTTTATTTCCTGTAACAAATTCTGGGCTGGGTTTATTTAATGTACCAAATTCAAAGCCGGGTTTACTTCCTTTAACAAATTCAAACCAGGTTAACAAATTCAAAGCCGAGTTTTTATTTCCTTTAACAAGTTCTAGGCTGGGTTTATATGTCCTTTAACGAATTCAAACCTGGGTTTTTATTTCCAGTAACAAATTCAAACCCGCGTTTATGTAATCTAACAAATTCTAGGCCGGGTTTATTTCCTGTATCAAGTTCTAGGCCGGGTTTTTATTTCCTTTAACAAATTCTAGGCTGGGTTTATATTTCCTTTAACAAATTCTAGGCCAGGTTTATTTCCTGTAACTAGTTCTAGGCCAGGTTTATATTACCTTTAACAAATTCTAGGCCAGGTTTATTTCTTTAAATGAATTGGAAGCTGAGTTTATTTCCTGTAACAAATTCTAGGCTGGGTTTATTGAATGTACCAAATTCAAAGCCGGGTTTACTTCCTTTAACAAATTCAAACCAGGTTAACAAATTCAAAGTCGAGTTTTGATTTCCTTTAGCAAACTCTAGGCCGAGTTTTTATTTCCTTTAACAAGTTCCAGGCTGGGTTTATATTTCCTTTAATGAATTCAAACCCAGGTTTTTATTTCTGGTAACAAATCCAAGGCCGGGTTTATTTCCTGTAACAAGTTCTAGGCCAGGTTTATTTCCTTTAACAAATTCTTGACTGAGTTTTTATTTCCTTTAACAAACTCTAGGCCAGGTTTATTTCTTTTAATGAATTGGAAGCCGGGTTTATTTCCTGTAACAATTTCTAGGCAGGGTATATTTCCTTTAACAAATTCTAGGCCGGGTTTATTTCCTGCAACAAATTCAAGGCCGGATTTTTATTTCCCTTAACAACTTCGAGGCCGAGTTTATTTCTTGTAACAAATTCTAGGCCGAGTTTTTATTTCCTTTAACAAATTCTAGCCCGGGGTCGGGTTCGGGGGGCGCTGGGGGGGGTCGGGCCGGGCGCGTTTCCCCTCAGCGGCCGCCAGGTGGCAGCAGAGCGCAGCGCTGCACGGCGCTGATTGACAGCTGTCAATCACCGGGGCATGGGAGGCTGGAAATGGCGTTCGAGGGGTGCGAGGGTTTGGGGTTGCGGCGTGGGAGGGTTCGGGTCAGTTTGGGATGTTTCCATTGCTCATTGTCTCAAATGCTGGGGAGATCCTCAGTCCGGAACGAGTTCGTGAGTTCCTCATGCTGGAATGGATTCCTGAGTTCCTCAGTCTGGAACAAGTTCCTGAATTCCTCAGTCTGGAATGAATGTTTGAGTTCCTCATTCTGGAATGAGTTCCTCACTCTGGAATGAATTCCTGAATTCTTCAGTCTGGAATGAATTCCTGAATTCCTCACTCTGGAATGAATTCCTGAGTTCCTCAGTCTGGAATGAGTTCCTGAATTCCTCAGTCTGGAATGAATTCCTGAATTCCTCAGTCTGAAATGAGTTCCTGAGTTCCTCAGTCTGGAATGAATTCCTCAGTCTGGAATGAATTCCTGAATTCTTCAGTCTGGAATGAATTCTTGAATTCCTCAGTCTGGAATGAATTCCTGAGTTCCTCAGTCTGGAATGAACTCCTGAATTCCTCAGTCTGGAATGAATTCCTCAGTCTGGAATGAACTCCTGAATTCCTCAGTCTGGAATGAATTCCTCAGTCTGGAATGAATTCCTGAGTCTGGAATGAATTCCTGAGTTCCTCAGTCTGGAATGAATGCTTGAGTTCTTCATTCTGGAATGAATTCCTGAATTCCTCAGTCTGGAATGAATTCCTCATTCTGGAATGAGTTCCTCAGTCTGGAATGAATTCCTGAATTCTTCAGTCTGGAATGAATTCTTGAATTCCTCAGTCTGGAATGAATTGCTCAGTCCAGAATGAATTCCTGAATTCCTCAGTCTGGAACAAGTTCCCGAATTCCTCAGTCTCGAATGAATTCCTCATTCTGGAATGAGTTCCTCAGTCTGGAATGAATTCCTGAGCTCCTCAGTCTGGAACGAGTTCTTCAGTCCAGAATGAATTTCTGAATTCCTGAGTCTGGAACGAATTCCTGAGTCTGGAATGAATTCCTGAATTCCTCAGTCTGGAATGAATTCCTCATTCTGGAATGAGTTCCTCAGTCTGGAATGGATTCCTGAGTTCCTCAGCCCAGAATGAATTCCTGAATTCCTCACTATGGAATGAATTCTTGAGTTCCTCAGTCTGGAATGAATTCCTCAGTCCAGAATGAGTTCCTGAATTTCTCAGTCTGGAATGAATTTCTTAATTCCTCCGTCTGGAATAAATTCTTGGGTTCCTCAGTCTGGAATGAATTCCTGAGCTCCTCAGTCTGGAATAAGTTCCTGAATTCCTCTGTCTGCAATGAGTTCTTCACTCTGGAATGAATGCCTGAATTCCTCAGTCTGGAATGAATTCCTGAGTTCCTCGGACTAGAATGAGTTCCTTCGGAAGGAGTAAAGCCACAGAGATGTGTTTGATATGAACTGAGCACATTCATTGGCAGCCCAGAAAGCCAACACTGACCTGGGCTCCTCCCCAACAGCGTGGGCAGCGTGTGAGGGGGGGATTCTGCCCCTCTGCTCTGCTGAGACCCTGCCCTGCAGAGCTGCCTCCAGCTCTGGGCTCCCCAGCACAGGGAGGACAAGGAGCTGCTGCCGTGAGCCCAGGGGAGGCCACAGAGATGATCTGAGGGCTCTGGAGCTCCTCTGCTCTGGGCACAGGCTGGGAGAGCTGGGGGTGCTCAGCTTAGAGAAGTAAAGGCTCCAGGGAGACCTCAGAGCCCCTTCCAGGGCCTAAAGGGGCTCTGGACTTTGGACAAGGGCCTGAAGGGACAGTATCAGTTTCTCTGGGTCTGGATTGAAGGCACTCCAGGCAGAAGTTCATGTTCAGACTCAGGTGTTTATTATTTATCAGTAAAACATCCTCACAACCATGAGTTCTGCAGCTTTTCATTAGAAGGCACAAAATGGCCAATAATCTTTTGTTACAAGGTCTTTTAAGACTAAACTATCCACTTAAGAGCTGACACCTGGATTATTTTCCCTTTTAACCCAATAACTGATCCCAGGGGGGACTTTTCTGCCCAATTACAAAATGCCACCCAAACCCAAGAAGAAGAAGAAGAAGGATGACACTCTGTGCATACTAAAAACCCCAAAACCTCAATTTCTCACCAAGTGATGCACCTACACTGCTCTCTATAATCTATTTCGCACTTGAGTGGATTGTGGTATATTCTGGAAATATACCACGGGAATATTTCAGGAAACTTTCTCCATGGATGAGGGTCACAGCCAGAGCTCCCTGGGGGTCAGGGCACCCCAGAGCAGACAGAGGAACATTCCCAGTGGTGCCCTGGGTTTCCACAAGACAGGACAAGGGGGGATGGCTTCCCACTGCCAGAGGGCAGGGATGGATGGGATTTTGGGAAGGAATTCTGGGCTGTGAGAGTGGGCAGGCCCTGGCACAGGTGCCCAGAGAAGCTGGCCCATCCCTGGAAGTGTTCAAGGCCAGGCTGGACAGGGCTTGGAGCAACCTGGCACAGTGAAAGGTGTCCCTGCCATGGCAAGGGGTGGGACAAGGTGAGATTTTGTTCCTCACAACCCAAACCATGCCCTGAGTGTTTGCTGAGCAGCCTGCAGCATTTCCAGCCTGTGTGAGTGATGCAGGACCTGGATCAGCCCTGGACCAGCCCTGCCTTCCCTTTTGAGGCTGCTTATGGAGAAACATCACCATCATCATCATCATTATTATTATTATTATTATTATTATTATTTTTATTATTATTATTATTATTATTATTATTATTATTATTATTATTATTATTACATCAATATTACAATTTATTATATTAATGATATTATTTATTATAGTAATTATAGTAATTAATTATAATAATTATATTAATTATAATGTAATATTATAATATAACATAACATAACATAACATAACATAATGTAATGTAATATAATATAATATAATATAATGTAATATAATGTAATATAATATGATGTAATGTAATGTAATGCTATGTTATGTTATGTTATGTTATGTTATGTTATGTTATGTTATATTATATTATATTAATGTTTCTTCACAATTATTATATTATTTAATAATGGAGAAACCCCTGAGATTGGCTTCACACTCCTGGGAAAGGACAGTTTGAAAAGTGGGACCAAAACCACCCAGCTCTGAGGGGCTTCTCCTTGCAGGGCTTTGTGCCAACTCTGTCATCCAGCCCCAAAATACCCAATTTTTGCTGAAAATGTCATTTTTTATGCAATCTGCTTTTTCCGAGGAGCAGCCTGGGAGCTGTGGGAGCCCCTTGGAAAAAGCTCTGGCTCTTCCCTGGGTGGAGCTGGGAATGGCAGCCCTGAGGATCCATCAAAGGCATTTTTGGGAATTATTCTGGTTTATCAAAGACACTTTTGGGAAATTGGGGATGATTCTGGTTCATCAAAGGTACTTTTGGAGATGATTCTGGTTTATCAGAGACATTTTTGGGGATGATTCTGGTTTATCAAAGACACTTTTGGAGATGATTCTGGTTTATCAAAGGCACTTTTGGGGATGATTCTTGCTTATCAAAGACACTTTTGGAGATGATTTGTGTTTATCAAAGGCACTTTTGGGGATGGGAGATTATTCTGGTTTATCAAAGGCACTTTTGGCAATGGGGGATGATTCTGGTTTATCAGAGACATTTTTGGGGATGATTCTGGTTTATCAAAGGCACTTTTGGAGATGATTCTGGCTTATCAAAGACACTTTTGGGGATTATTCTGGTTTATCAGAGACACTTTTGGGGATTATTCTGGTTTATCAAAGACACTTTTGGGGATGATTTGTGTTTATCAAAGGCACTTTTGGGGATGGGAGATTATTCTGGTTTATCAAAGGCACTTTTGGGGATGATTCTGGTTTATCAGAGACATTTTTGGGGATGATTCTGGTTTATCAAAGACACTTTTGGCAATGGGGGATGATTCTCTTTGTCTCACTCTCCCTTTGTGCCAGAGGTGCTCTCTGCTCACCAGGGATGTGGCAGCCAGGGGAAAAGGAAGGAATAAAAGGGAAAATCCTTTGCCTTGGAGTTTTTCTCACCTGCATTTCCAAGTTTCAGTAACTGAGGAAGCTGGAATTTGTCTATGGGATGATCTTTGTTTAGATCCTCTTCCAGCTCCAGGTCTAATCACTCCCTGCAGCCACGAACTATTCTCTGTGTGCTCAAAGAACAGTAGAAGAATAGAAAAAGAGTAGTAAAAGAATGGTGAAAGAGTAGTAAAAGAATAGTTAAAGAGTAGTAAAAGCATAAAGCCCAAAATAATATTTTTTAATTTTTGAGGTATGGTCTCAGCTCAGAAGGAACCTGCACTCAGCAGTAGGAGGGAATAGAGGTAATTTCAATATTTTTTTGATTTTATTTGGTGTGAGGAGCAGGCCTGGGAGAGCCCCTTTGCAGAGCACAAAGTTTCCATCTGTGGCATCACCAGTTTGCCCTGGTGTGTGCACTCACACCCCTCCAAAAGCTCCCAGCTGCTGCACAGTGTTTATTTTACACCCACCCTGCTCACACTTTGAAGTAGATTTAAGCAACAACAACAAAATTATGGGCCCTGTATAAATCTTTAATCAGAACATGCTTCCCCCTCCGAGCCCGCACTGCTGTGCACAATCAGAACAAATCAAAAGAAAGCTGAGTAAATTATTCATTGGGAGTTTATTCCTGCTTTCCCTGCATGGAGGCAGGGCTGGGCTGTGTGTCTGTCTGGGACTGATGGTGTTCACCCCAGAAAGGCACAGGATGGGCAATTCCCGCTCTGTGTGCCCACGGGATGGGCAATTCCCGCTCTGTGTGCCCACGGGATGGGCAATTCCCGCTCTGTGTGCCCACGGGATGGGCAATTCCTGCTCTGTGTGCCCTCAGGATGGGCAATTCCAGCTCTGTGTGCCCTCAGGATGGGCAATTCCAGCTCTGTGTGCCCTCAGGATGGGCAATCCCAGCTCTGTGTGCCCCAAGGCTGATCCAAACATTCAAAGCTGTTTGGAGAAGGGGCTTTTGGAGGTGGCATAATAATATTTATTTATTTATTATTTAGTATTATTATTAATACAATAATAACAATGATAACTATTATTATTAGAAGTATCCTTATCCTTATCCATATATAATAATAATAATAATAATTCCTTATTATTATAAAATAAACAATAATAATAAGGTAAGGATAAATAATAAGAAGAATATCCTTATTATTATTGTTATCATCATCATTATCATTATCATTATCATTATCATTATTGTCAACACCCTAATATATTATATTATATTATATTATATTATATTATATTATATTACATTATATATTATATAGAGTATATATATTATATTATATTATATTATATTATATTATATTATATTATATTATATTATATTATATATATTATATATATTATATATATTATATATATTATATATATTATATTATATTATATTATATTATATTATATTATATTATATTATTTATTTTTAATTATTATTCTAATCCTCCCAGTGTTTACCCAAGAAATGTCCAGCCCATCACTACAGTGTGTCTGATACAGTGCACTGCTGTCAGCTGTTAGTGGAACCAAACCCCTTGGAATCAACCCCCTTTTTCTTAATTTTATTTTTAATTTTGCTTCAGAGTCACGCTCCACGGCACAAACTGCAAAAAATACATTTTCCAAATGTCCAAAACAGCCAGGTCGAGACCTTTCAGCTAACAACCCCCCACCCCATCCTTGAAACCTAAAGCAGTGAAGGATTTTCCAGAAAATAATGGATCATTTTCCCATTTACCCATGATTCAAGGATTAATAACTAATCCCATCAAAGGACATCTGCTTAGATTGTTCCTTGTCAGTGAAAGTAAATAGAGCCTTTTAGTCTTTAGACCTAAACTCCTCTGAGGTTATTGTGCCCAGGAACCTCCTACAAGCTCTGGCTTTCTCTGTCACTCCTGCTGTGCCTAACCCTGGAGGGAGAAAGCAAAACTTTGCGAGTCCCTGCACATAAAGGTTATTTGCTAGAATGGAGGAGAATTTTCTGGGCAAGCTGAGACCCTCACCCTGCCCTGGGGCTGGGCTGGGGCTGGGGCTGCAGCCCTGAGCCCTCGGAGCTCTTTGTGCCACCCCTGGGCCACGGTTTGGGGTGGGAACGAGGGGGTTTGGCTCTCCTTAAAGCTTCTCTTCTGGTTATGGGGTGTTTCAGCTCAGAAAACATCCCATAAACCCAAAACATCCCATAAACCCACAAACCCAAAACATGCCATAAACCCCATCTGGGGTTAAATGGGAAGAGGAGGAATTGGTCGGGTCTGGGTGCAAAATGCCAGCCCTGAGCCCTCTGAGCTCTTTGTGCTACCCCTGGGCCACGGTTTGGGGTGGGAATGTGGGGGTTTGGCTCTCCCTAAAGCTTCTCCTCTGTTTATGGGGTGTTTCAGCTCAGCTCTTCTGGGGTTAAATGGGAAAAGGTGGAATTGGTCTGGTCTGGGCGCAAAATGCCAGCCCTGAGCCCTCTGAGCTCTTTGTGCCACCCCTGGGCCACGTTTTGGGGTGGGAATGAGGGGGTTTGGCTCTCCCTCAAGCTTCTCCCCTGTTTATGGGGTGTTTCAGCTCAGAAAACATCCCATAAACCCAAAACATCCCATAAACCCACAAACCCAAAACATGCCATAAACCCCATCTGGGGTTAAATGGGAAAAGGTGGAATTGGTCTGGTCTGGGCGCAAAATGCCAGCCCTGAGCCCTCTGAGCTCTTTGTGCCACCCCTGGGCCACGTTTTGGGGTGGGAATGAGGGGGTTTGGCTCTCCCTCAAGCTTCTCCCCTGTTTATGGGGTGTTTCAGCTCAGCTCTTCTGGGGTTAAATGGGGAAATGAGGAATTGGTTGGGTCTGGGTGCAAAATCTCCAGGAAAATATGGGAGGGGGGCTCCAGGGGCTGGCAGGGGGACCTTGGGGGAAATGGGGGAAATGGGGAGGGGGTGACAGGGTTTGAGGGAAGAACCTCGTGGAAACAATGAGCTGCTTGTCAAACAATGGCCTGGCAGAGCATGATTTGGGTTTGCACCAGTGGGGCTCCCAAAGCTGATTTTTGGGGCATGGAGACATTCCCAAAGCTGATTTTGGGGGTGATGGAGACATTCTCAAACCTGCTTTTTGGGGGGATGGAGACATTCCCAAAGGGGTTTTTGGGGGCATGGAGACATTCCCAAAGCTGCTTTTTGGGGGCATGGAGACATTCTCAAACCTGCTTTTTGGGGGGATGGAGACATTCCCAAAGCTGCTCTTTTATGGGATGGAGACAATTTTTGTGAACGGGATTTTTAGGGGATGGAGACGTTCCCAAAGCTGATTTTTGGGGGGATGGGGACATTTCCAAAGGGGTTTTTGGGAATGGAGATTGGGGGGATAGAGACATTTCCAAATCAGCTTTTGGGGTGATGGAGACATTCTCAAATTTGCTTTTTGTGGGGATGGAGACATTCCTGAAGGGGCTTTTTGGTGGATGGGGACATTCCCAAAACTGATTTTTGGGGGATGGAGACATTCCCAAAGGGGTTTTTGGGAGATAGGAACATTCCCAAAGGGGTTTTTTGGGGGGATGGAGATGGAGACATTCCCAAAGCTGCTTTTTGGGAATGGAGATTTGGGGGGATGGAGATGATTTTTGTGAATGGGAATTTTGGGGGATAGAGACATTCCTAAAGCTGCTTTTTTGGGGGATGGAGACATTCCCAAAGCTAATTTTTGGGGGATGGAGATTTGGGGGCATGGAGATGATTTTTGTGAATGGGAATTTTGGGGGATAGAGACATTTCCAAAGGGGCTTTTTGGGGTGATGGAGGCATTCACAAAGGGTTTTTTTGGGGGGGATGGAGACATTCCCAAAGGGTTTTTTTGGGGGATGGAGACATTCCCAAATCTGCTTTTTGGGAATGGAGACTGGGGGGATGGAGATGGTTTTTGTGAGCAGGATTTTTAGGGGATGGAGACATTCTCAAATCTGCTTTTTGGGGTGATAGAGCCATTCCCAAAGGGGTTCTGGTGAATCCAAAATGTGAGAAAATCACCCCAAATGAGAGGAGCCCTGTAATTATTGATGCCTGGCAGTGCCCAGGGCAGGAAGGTCCCACAGGGGACATCCCTTGGGGTCACCTGGGGAGATCCTGGTGCCCAATCCCAGCTCCCTGCTCTCTCCTTATTTCCAGTGTGGAAATAACCACTGGTGCCCGTGCCAGGCAGTTGGAGGGACGCATGCTGTAAGCATTTCAGTACATCTAAAATTAGACTTTGTCTTTTTTTTTCCCCCTACCAGAACACGGCTGAGCGTCTCATCCACCAACACCAGCTGTGGATTTTTTTATTTAATTTTTTTTTTTTTTTTTTTTTTTTTTTTTTTTTTTTTTTTTTTTTTTTTTTGCTCTCGCTTTGGAAAAAGCTTCCTCAGAGATACAGACAAAAAAGAAACGCTGCTCCACCCCTCTCCCTCTCCCTGGCACACGCGAAATATGAGAGAGGAGTAATTACAAACTGGGGGCTCTGGGCCTCAAACCCAGAGCCTGCTCTGGGCTTATTGAGGGGAATCTTTGCAAACCCAATGGAAAGCAGCTCCATCAGCCCTTTTGCCATGTGGGGAAGCTGGTCCTGCTGTGCCCAGCCCTCTGGACCTGCAGCCCTGGTGCTGCTGTGATGCAGCTCCCAGCTCTGAGAAGGGGAACAATTGCAGGCAGAGCCAGTGGGAGTTCAAAAGGAGCAATAGTGAATTAAACGATGGCAATTTCCCTTATTTTCTGCTGCTTAAAGGTGCACGCTGGGAATGTTTAAATATCCTTGTTATCCCCTTCAGTACCTAGGGAACATTTTTTTAACGAGCTGGGCTGTAATCAGGCCGTGTTCGTGCCAGGCATCCCTTACAAGAGCTGCTCTCCAAAAGGGCTGCCCAGAGCGAAGCCCTTTGAGGCAGGAGAAAAAAGAAAAAGGCACCTGCTGCAAGGAGGAGCAGGCAGCTGAGCTGGGGTAGGTGCTGGGGGGACGCTTCACCCAATTTTAGCAGGACAAAACACAGCTCCCTGGCAGTGCAGAAAAGGAATTTTGGTATTTAGTTTAGGTTTGGGGTTTGTGGGATTTTTTCTGGTTTGGGATTTTTTTTTTTTTTTGTGTTGGTTTGGAGGTGAGGATAACATGACATCTGAGATGATCTGATATAAAATTTCCTTACTTTCAGGCTTCAAGCCCCTTTACCCCTAAAGCTGCTGGGTCACATGGGTGCCTTTGAAGGCATCGAGCTTCTGCTCATGGGGGACGCTTCACCCAATTTTACCAGGATAAAATAGAACTCCCTGCCAGTATAGAGAAGGAATTTTGGTATTTAGTTTAGCTTTGGGGTTTGTGGGATTTTTTCTGTTTTTTTTTTTTTTTTTTTTTTTTTTTTTTTTTTTTTTTTTTGTGTTGGTTTGGAGGTGAGAATAACATCACATCTGAAATGATCTGATATTAGATTTCCTTATTTTCAGGCCTTTTCCCCCTGAAGCTGCTGGGTTACATGTGGGCCTTTGAAGGCATCGAGTTTCTGCTCTGTGAGGACATTTCACCCAAATTTAGCAGGACAAAACAGAGCTCCCTGCCAGTATAGAGAAGGAATTTTGGTATTTAGTTTAGGTTTGGGCTTTGTGGGATTTTTCCTGTTTGATTGTTTAGGGTTTTTTTTTTTTTTTTTTTTTTTTTTTTTTTTTTTTTTTTTGTGTTGGTTTGGAGTTGAGGATAACATGACATATCTGAGATGATCTGATATAAAATTTCCTTATTTTCAGGCTTCAAGCCCCTTTACCCCTAAAGCTGCTGGGTCACATGGGTGCCTTTGAAGGCATCGAGCTTCTGCTCATGGGGGACACTTCACCCAATTTTAGCAGGACAAAACACAGCTCCCTGGCAGTGCAGAAAAGGAATTTTGGTATTTAATTTAGGCTTGGGGTTTGTGGGATTTTTCCTGTTTTTGTTTGGGGTTTTTTTTGGTTTTTTTTTGGTGTTGGTTTGGAGGTGAGCTGAAGCTGAGGATAACATCACATCTGAGATAATCTGACATAAAATTTTCAGGCTTCAACCCCTTTTCCCCCTAAAGCTGCTGGGTTACATGGGTGCCTTTGATGACATCGAGCTTCTGCTCAGCCTTTGGGGTGAAAATCCCCAAAAAAAGCCATGAAAATCTCCGGAATTCCCAAACCCTCCACCTGAGGCAGGAAAGCTGGGCACAGCCAGGAGGAAGCCACGAGGTTTTCCAGCCCCGAGGCCAGAAGGGTTGGTGTGGCTGAGGGGTCAAGGATGGAGCCAGGACAGAGGATGAGGATGGGCAGGAGCTGCCTGAACGAGGCTGGCACAGCCTGGGCATGGCTTTGGAGCTTCTCTGTCCTCCAGCCCGCGCCCACCTGCTTCCAAATGTGGCTTTTGTTGGCATTTTCTTTGTCTGGAGAGGCGCTGGCACAGCCTGGCCCAGGCAGCAGCAAAAATGCCCAGGGAGGGCAGAAAAATGCCATGCATGGAGCTGGGGATGGCACCAAGAGAAAGATATCTATAAATAAATTTATTTATTTATTTATTTAGAGACCTCCCAGCTGCAGAGATTCTCCCCTTGCCCCAAACCTGCCAGGCAGTGCTGGCTGTGATCTGCTCAGGCAGCTGTACCCCAGATTTTGGGGTGATTGGGACTTTTGCAAACAAAATTTTGTGTTTGAAAGTCCCAGAGCAGCAGCCACACACATTTAGGGCCCTTTGTGTGGGCATTGTGTACAGAAAATAACCCACACCTTGTCTAAACCCCCTGTTTGTAGGGACTCAGTGTAAATACTCAATCTCAGTGCAAATCCGTCAAAAACCAAAAATCCTCTTTGACTCCAATGTGGCCTTTCTTACAGAGCTTCTCCCCTTTATTTATGGGATATTTCAGCTCAGCTCTTTTGGGGTTAAACGGGAAAATGAGGAACTGGTTGGGTCCAAATCCCCAGGAAAATCTGGGAGGGGGGAATGGGATGGGAGAGGAACGGGGAATTTCGAATCTCCCACACCTCTGAGCTGGCAGGCAAAAAATAAAGGGAATTTCCTTAAAAAACCCACCCAGGGATTTGCAGGCTGCTCCTCTTTGGGGTCCTGCAGGGTTCCCAAACCCCCACGGGCTCGGGGAGAGGGCAGGGAGCACCCAGGGCTGCAGGAGGGCACCTCAGAGGGCATCGCAGAGGGCATTTTGCATTTTCAGAGGGCATTTCAGAGGGCATCTCTGAGGGCATTTTGCATTTTCAGAGGGCATTTCAGAGGGCATCTCTGAGGGCATTTTGCATTTTCAGAGGGCATTTCAGAGGGCATCTCTGAGGGCATTTTGCATTTTCAGAGGGCATTTCAGAGGGTGTTTTCAGGAGGCATTTTCAGAGGGCATTTTGAGAGGACTTTTGAGAGGGCATTTCAGAGGGCATTTTGCATTTTCAGAGGGCATCTCAGAAGGCATTTTGTATTCTCAGACGGCATTTCAGAGGGCATTTCAGAGGGCATCTCGGAGGGCATTTTGTATTCTCTAGAGGGCATTTCAGAGAGACTTTCAGAGGGCATTTCAGAGGGCATTTTCAGGACGCATTTTCAGAGGGCACTTTGCATTTTCAGCGGGCATTTTCAGAGGGCATTTTGAGAGGGTATCTCAGAGGGCATTTTGCATTTTCAGAGGGCATCTCAGAGGGCATTTTGAGAGGGCATCTCGGAGGGCATTTTGTATTCTCTAGAGGGCATTTCAGAGAGACTTTCAGAGGGCATTTCAGAGGGCATTTTCAGGACGCATTTTCAGAGGGCACTTTGCATTTTCAGAGGGCATTTTGAGAGGGTATCTCAGAGGGCATTTTGCATTTTCAGAGGGCATCTCAGAGGGCATTTTGCATTTTCAGGGGCACGGAGAGCATCCCCCCGCAGTGCCCTCGCTGCAGGGAGCTGCTGGGGGATATGGAATTGTTGCGTGGATGGGAATCCCTCTGTGCCGCGCTCAGGGCACACCCTGGCACACCCGGACGAGGTGCCCACAGGGCACGCCCAGGTTTAGGCACATCCCAGCGCCTTCTGCTCAGTTTTGGGGGTGCTGCTGCTGCATTGGTGCCCCCCATCCCCACTCTGGTGTTCGTGGCATCTCCCCGGGTCCGTCCTGGCACACCCGGGGGGCACCGGAGCACCCAAAAACCCCTCGGGATAACCCAGGTATGGGGGCATCCCTCCCCTGTCCCCTGGTGCGCTGCAAACCCGACTCTTTTTGGGGTGAATTTGCCTTTGTTTGGGTTTTCTGGAAGGTTTTTTCCCATTTTTAATGGCTCCGTGCGGGGCGGGGGTCGCTGCCTCCCCCTCCCCGAAAATCCCGGTGAAAATCCCCTAAAATCAGCCGAGACCCAGCGGGATTTGCCTTCCAGCAGGAATTCCCCGCAAAAATAAGTTTAAAGCTCCCGTTTTGCGGCACTCATGCCGCTTTTCGTGCCCGGTGGCAGCGCCTGGCACTGGAAAAATAAACGCGAAATGAGATGGGCACAAAGCTCCTGGGCTGGAGCACGCAGGAGGAGCCGAGAGAATTCCGAAAAAAATGGGAGAAATTGCTCAACCGCTTTGCTCCAACCCCTCCTCTTCAAAGTTCGCCATCAGAGGAAATAAAGAGGCGCTTTGAGTCCCAAAAATCACAAAATCACCGTGTGTCCCGGCGGGAGGCAAAGGTTTTCCACCTTCTTGAATTGCTGCTTTGGGATAAGGAGGGGAAAAAATAATAATCCACTTTATTTTATTTTTTTTTTTTGGAAAAAATAAAAATAATCCACTGTTTTTGGGAAAAATAAAAATCCACTTTTCTTTTTTTCTTTTTCTTTTTTTTTTTTTTTTTAAACAGAATCTGGTGGGCGAAGCCGCCGTCCTCGCTGGAGGGTGGGAAGTGATGCCAGAGGGTCTCGGGGCTGAAATGGGAATTTCTGATTTCTGCAGGGAAATCGGCTCCTCTCGGTGGCTGCGGATTTGCCAAGAGAGGGGGAACAGAAAGGGAATTTCAAATTTTGGAATTTCCTTTCCATCCAGCGCTGCCCACGCTTCCAAACTGACGGGGGGTTTGCAGGAACGGCGGCTGAAAATAATAATAATAATAATAATAATAATAATAATAATAATAATAATAATAATAATAATAATAATAATAATAATAATAATATCCGGGACGGGCAGAAATGGTCACGGCTCCTCCGCCCGCGGCCGCGCAGGATGCTCGTCGTTTCTGGCCATTTGCAGTAAATAAATGGATTTTTAAAATATAATAATAATGGTGAGAGTTTAAAAAACAATTTAAAAATATCCTGGTGAGTCGGGAATTAAAGAGGAATGAGGTAGAGGAATGCAGAGACCCGCACGGGGCTGGGAAAAGCGGCTCAGCTGCCGAGATGGAAAGGAAACTGCAGAAAGAGGCTTTTCCCAAAAAATAAATTTAAAAAATTTAAATTTTATCTGAAAAACTGGAAAGAAAGAAGGGAAGAGACGCCCGCAATTCTCTCAATTGCTGTTATCAACTCCGTGCCCCAGGGCTCGGCTGCTGCCACCCCCACCGCCCCCATCCCTCGCTGAGGTTTTGTTCACTTCGGGTGTTTTTATCTGTATTTTTATCACTTAAACTAAACCAAAAAATAGGGAATTGATTCCTGATTTTGAGGTCATTCTCGTTATCCTGGTGTTTAAACCACGGGCAAAAGGGAGAAAACGTTATTTAATAAGGGGGAAAAGAAAATAATCCTGAGTAGGGAAGAAAATCGGAGCTCGAGATGAGACGGGAGTTATTTTTTAATACGCCGTGATTACAAATTTGTGATAGGAGGGAAATAATTCCCAAATCGAGGGGGAAGCCCCGCGCAGGGGGAAACTTTGCGAGATGCCAAAGGCGAAAACGGGGAAAAATCCTCGCCTTGCGCTGCTGCTGCCGTGTCCCCCCAGCTTTAACCAACACTCAGGAAATGCCAGGGAGATTTTACCCCTAATCTCTGCTTATCGAGCAAAAAAAAAAAACAAAAACAAAAACAAATAAAACCCCCGCGCTGTTTGTAAAAGCGGGGAACTCGCGGTGCAGAACCGGGGATCTGCGCTCCGTGGTGGGGTTTTATTGTTAATAAAACGCAAGAAGTTCAGAGGTTACCTTTAAAACACTCCCTGGGGCCGGGGCTGGAGCGCTCGGAGCCCGGCTCGGGCCCTCCGCTCGTGTTTTATTCCGAATTCTCGGGGTTTTGTTACCGGGGCGGGCTGAGGGCACCGCGCCCTTTGGGGAGCGGCTCCCGGTACCGGGGCCGGGCCGTGCTGCTCGTTAATGGCAAAGGGAGAAAATATTAATTGGAATTAAAGAGCGAATGGGGAGCAGGCTCACGGGCCCCTCAAGCACTCTTTGCTTTCCTCCAAACCCACCCAAACCCCCTCAAATCACCTTTGTTCCCCCCCGTTATCCCCGTTTCCCCCGCACGCCTCACCCCTTTCCCACCCCCCAAAGCCGCCTCGGTTTCCTCTCCGTAGCTGCGGAGAGAGCGAGGTTGCCATATTTGCATATATGGTAATGAGCTCCTAATTGCCAGGCTCGCCGCGCTTTGCCGATCGATTCCGAGCGATCCAGAGGTTAAGGAAGCTTGGAAATCGCGCGGCTCTGAGCTCGCCAACCCCCCCCCTCCCCTCCTTCTCTCTCTCTCGCAACACGGAGCTGGCCCCGCATTTGCATCCCAACTTTTTTTAACTCTCCCACGTACACTTTACGTATCGGCTACGTGGAGGCTGCTCGGCCGCTCCTATATATCCGTACGGCGGGCACGGCCCCCGCTCCTCCGCTCCACCGGCGGCTCCGGGCTCGGGGGCACGGCCAGGAGCCGCGGGAGAGCCGGGCAGGTGAGGGCACGGTGGGCACGGTGGGCACAGGGCTTGATGGGCAGCCTGGGCACTGAGAGGAGGGCACCGCTCCGAGCTGTCAGGACTCTCTGCCCATCAAGCGCATCCCCCAGGTGGGTGAAGAACTCGGGGTAACTCAAGAGAAAGAAAAGGGGGAGCATCGCTCACCCAGCCCGCGGAGCCCCCGCGGAGCCCCCGCACAGCCGGACAAACAATGTGAGACTTGGCGGAACAAAAGCGGCGGGGCTTGGGTTGCTGAACACGTCTGAGGCCAGACGAGCCGCGCGATTTATTGGACTCGGTGAGAAAACCATAATAAAAAAAGAAAAAAAAAAAGGAAAAAAAAAAAAAAAAGTAAAGGGGGGGACGGGGGGGTGGAGGGGGGGAGAGGACTCTCAAAGAGTCTTTATTATGGGCTGGGGGCCGCAGCGCTGCGGGGAAAATGCCCCGGGAGAGGGTCCAGCTCCTGCCTGGGGTCGGGGATGAGGGGTCGGAGTTGCTCCTAAATCCCCGGGCCAAGGGGAGCTTCCTTCCCTTTTCCCTTTTCCCTTTTCCCTTTTCCCTTTTCCCTTTTCCCTTTCCCCTTTCCCTTTTCCCTTTTCCCTTTTCCCTTTTCCCTTTCCCCTTTCCCTTTTCCCTTTTCCCTTTTCCCTTTTCCTTTCCCCTTTCCCTTTTCCCTTTCCCTTTCCCTTTTCCCTTTTCCCTTTTCCCTTTTCCCTTTTCCCTTTCCCTTTTCCCTTTCCTTTTCCCTTTCCTCCCGTCCCGCCGCATTCCGGCACCCGAGCGCAGAAAGTTTGGGCACGGCCGAGCGCGTCCATCCTCACTATTCTCTCGGCCCGCAAGTGACCCAAAGCCACTTTGCGTGAGGGATTCACTTCTTCCACCTCCTCCCGGCTGGAAAATGCAGATTTTGGGGTGCGGAGTGGCCGGGGCAGGGGATGGGAGCGGTCTGGGTCTCTCCAAGCCCCGGCGCTTTGTGCTTTGCTCCAGGGGATGCTCTCGGAGGGACCCCCAAATCCTCGCTCTCATAGGGGTGCCCGAGGATGCTCTGGGCGTCGGGCTGAGCCTCGGGGAGGGGGCAGCGGTGACACGGACACCGGGGGAGAGGGGACAGAAGGGTCCTGGTGCCCCCATCCCCGAGCAGGAATTTGGGGAGGGTTGGGATGCGCGGGGCTGGATCCCAAACTTGGAATAAGCCAATGAATGAAACGAGAGTGGAAATAAGCCCAGAGCAAAGGTTCTGCACATCCTCCGAGGCAGAACTGAGCGGGAAAGGTTCCTCCCCACCTCGGGAACTTCTCCCCGTGAGGAATTTCTTAAATTTCTCCCCCCACCATAACAAGGTGGGAGCCTCTTCATTAATAGCCCTGAACCCCGAGAATTCCTGCCCTGGGGTGGCCCCGCTAAGGCTCCTCTTCCTCAGGCCGTGCAGGGAACCCAAATTAAACGGGTTTAGGGGTTTTTATAGAAGTTATTAAAGCCAAACGTGATGCTCCGGCCGAAATTCGCCTCTCGGTCGCAGCGGGCCCGGGTGTTCCATTCCTGCCGCCGATGGAAAATCCCACATGGCTTTTTTGGGGGTTTATTTTGGTTGTTTTTTCCTGCCAAGGAAGCTTTAATCTTCATTTTAATTTTAATTTTTATTTTAACTTATATTTTAGTTCTCATTGTCCTTTTTTTTTTGGTCGTTGTTGTTGTTTTGGTTTTGCTCTTTAAAAGCCTCATCCCTGTCCTTGATTCTTTCCTCAGCGAGGGGAAGAAGCAGCGCTCAAAGAGTGCACGGGCAAAAATCGAACCCGAGCTTATTTTGGGCTTTTTTGGGGCTATTTTTGGGGTCGTACACGGACTCCTCGCTCTGCAAAAAATGCCCATGGTCCCACCAGGTCAGGTCCTCCCCGTTTTTAGCCCCCGGAAATTAAGTTTTTATCTATGCACTGATGTGCGTGGAAGTTTTAAGGCTGGAAATCCTCAAATCTGCCGTTCAAAGGGAGATCCCGCCGTCTGCTTCCTTGCGGTTTGGATTGGGCTTTTTTCCCCTCAGAAAGACAGCAAAGCACGGAGCAGGTTTTTATTTGTCTAGACACTCAAAACCCACCCGAGCATTTCCTGCAAATCGCTCGTGCCCTTCCCTAAATCCTCCCAGATGGGGTTGGTTCTAACGCGATGTTAAATAAAATTAGAAATAAAAATGCACTGTCATCGGGGTAATCCCAGGGTGAATACAAATTTGAAAGCGAAATCCCTGTCTTTGCAGCCTTTTTCGGGCTAAATCGCAAAATTCGTCGTGTTTTTTTTTCTTTTTTGGCAGGTTAAAAAAAATATATACTATAATTTCTGGAGGGGACTGGAATAAAAATTAAGAATTTTAAAATGTGAATTTAATAAGGAGGAGAATCAAAAGAGGGGCAAGCAGGCGGTTGTATGCCTAAAATCTCATCTCATTTTCGTGTGCCTAAAATCCCATCTCATTTTCGTGTGCCTAAAATCCCATTTCATTTTCGTGTGCCTAAAATCCCATCTCATTTTCGTGTGCCTAAAATCCCATTTCAGTGGCGATGGGGAACGGTCACACCCGGACCCCACCGAGCTGTCCCACGGCCCCGGGGGCTGCATGGGCACAGTGGGCACCGCTGCTTTTTTAACCCTTTCCCTCTTTTCGGTTTCTTTTCCAGGAGAGCCCCGGCCCCCTCTGCCCTCGGAGAAGCCGCTGCTGGCCCAGGTGGGTGATGGGGAACCACGGAGGGAGAAAAGAAACCACGGGCAGCGCCCAGCCCGGGGGGCGAGCGGCTCCAGGAGGGGTCAGGGAGGGTCCCTGCCCTGATAGAAATTGGGGAATGCAATCTGGGTATGGGGGTGCAGGTGGGAGGAACCCTGGGTGCCTCCAATGGGTGCTGCAGCCCCTCCCTTACCCCGTGAGCATCCATAAAATCTTCCCGAAATCTGCGTTTTCCCTCTCAGCTAAGTCTGGAAGGACGAAGGGAAAGGGGAAAGGTGCAACACAGCACCCCAAAAACCCTTTTGTGCAAGGGGGGACTCGCAGAGAACCGGGCAGGAGGCCACGGGGTGGAACAGCCTGAGGAGCAGAGCCCCAGGGCTGTTTTGGGGCTGTTTTGGGGCTATTTTGGGGCTGTTTTGGGGTAATTTCCACTCCCCCAACCCCCTTTCTCCACTCCAATGCTGGGGCCACACCAGTGGGTTCCCATTTTCCCAGTGGGGGGAACTGGGAGAGAGGGCCCTGCCAGGTCGGAGTGGCTGCACTGGTGGCGAGAGCAGCAGAATCGAGCTCCAGAAAGAGACAAAAGCCAGGAGTAACTTCCCAGGCCAAACTGACAGACCCCAAAAACCAGCTGGGAAAAAAATAATTCCAAGGTAAAGAAACCTATAAGAGAAAATGAAAAAACAAAACAAAACAAAACAAAACCAGCCCCAGTCCTCTGTTCTTGCTCAAGGAAAAATCATGGTGGGGTTTTTTGGCTTTTTTTCTTTTTGTTTTGGTTTTTTTGTTGGTTTTTTTTTGGGTTTTTTTGTTTTTTTTTTTTTTTTTTTTTTGCTTTTTTTTTTTTTTTTTTTTAATGGGATCTATATTATAGCAGGGAAATCAAAGGGTAATTAACGGTGGGGTTAAAACTAGAGGAGTAAACCAGCATTTTATTCCATTTGGGATCTGCACACCGCGGCCAGGCCTTGGCACTGACACTGGCACTGGCACTGGGTGGTGTTCGCCTCCCCGAGAAGGGGAAGCCAGGCAGGCTGAGCCTCTGGTGGGCACAGAGGTGGCGACCTGGGGACATCGGTGCTGGCAGGGCGGTCACGGCTGGGGCAGGGGACACTTGGCACTGCCCAGGGCTGGTGGCCATGAGCGGTGGCGCTGGGGGTGGTGGCGATGCCCGTGGTGATGAGGAGCGCCGCGCTGAGCCTGGTGAAGCCCAGGCCATGAGCGTGGCGATGAAGATGATGATGATGAGGGTGATGCTGGCGATTCAGGGCGATGCTGGACGCGCCGATGGCGGGGAGAGGCCAGAACGGCGGAGGCGGTGGCCGCGATGGGGCAGGCGGGGGTGACGGACGGCGATGCCAGGCTGGGGGGTGCCGGTTTGGGGGTACCAGCTTGGGGGGTGCCAGCTTCGGGGGGTGCCAGCTTGGGGGGTGCCAGGTCGCGCGCGGCCCCTCCCCAGCCCATTGATGAAGCGGGAGCGCTGCAGAGGGGTGGGAACGGCGCGGGTGACGTCAGGCGGGTGCGGACCAATCAGCGGCCGCGGCGAGGGCCGGGAGTGTGAAAGCATGAATGAAAAGTGCCGCGCGCCGCTCCCCCCGGCGCAGAGGCTGCGGGCAGCGGCTGCGGGCACCAGGTACGAGCCGAGCCGAGCCGAGCCGAGCCGAGCCGAGCCGAGCCGGGCCGAGCCGAGCCGAGCCGAGCCTGACCGAGCCGAGCCGGGCCGAGCCGCCGGCAGGGCCCCCCGCGCTACCCGAGCTGCGCTCCGCGGGGGCGGAGGAGCCGCGGGGTCTCGGCGGAGCGAGGGCTCCGCGCTCCCCGCAGCGAGAAGGGTGAAAGAGGGACGCAGGTGAAGGAGGGATGGAGCGGAGGGGAGAAGGGAGGGACGCGATGCGGGCTGCGAGGGGGGATGCGGGTTCCTTTCCCCGCGGAATGGAGGGATGCGGGCTGCCCTGGAGAGGAGGAACGGTGCGGGGGATGCGCGTTCCGCCCCGGAGGAGGGAAAGGGTGGAGGGACGCGGGTCACTCTGGAGAAGGAGAATGAGGGTTCCCCGCCGCCCCCGGGGAAAGGAAGGATGGGGGGAAGCGGAGCCGCCGAAGCGAGGACGGAGGGATGCGTGTTCCCCGCGAAAGAAGAAAGGACGGAGGGATGCGGAGAGAGGAAAGCCGGGGATGCGGGGAGAGCAAAGCCGGGGATGCGGGGAGAGCAAAGCCGGGGATGCGGGGAGAGCAAAGCCGGGGATGCGGGGAGAGCAAAGCCGGGGATGCGGTTCCCTGGCGGGGGAAAGCTGCGCTCTCTCTGCCCCTGAACGAACGGAGGGATGCGGGTCCCGCTCCCTGCCCGAGATGCGCGGTCCTTGCTCAGGGCCGGGGTCCTGAGCCGCGAGCAGGAGTCGCTCCCTTCCTTCTTTCCTCCCTTGCATCCCTTTCATCATTTCCTCTGTGTTTTCTGTGTTTGTTCCTTGCTATTCCCCCAGATCTTGGCTGAATCCAAAGCATCACAAGTTACTATTTATATTAACCGGCAGGTTTTGCTCGCAGTCATTTTGTTTAGAGAGCGTTCAACGCATTTGTGGGTGGGGAAATGTCCTTTTGGTCTTTTATGCATATTTTAAGTTGTGGGTGCAAATTCTATTTGCTTTGATTATTACCAGTTTGAATGCATTAATTTGATAGTTATTAAAAATAATGTGGGCTTAATTCTCGGCACCTGCAGAACATCATTTGGTTTGCAAATGAAACAAATTGAAACTCGGCAGAAAATAGGCAGCCCTTGCGTGGTTCTCCTGTAATTCTGCTCCAAATTGTGTTTCCTAGGGGCCTGATCCTGCCTGTCCCAGCGATGCTCAGCACTCTGGGCTGCTCGGGCTGCAGGAGCAGGGCCGGGGCTGGAGCTCTGTGAAGATATTCCGGATCTGGCTGTTAATATTTGCATCTCTTTTTATTCGTTTTCCTCCCTCGTTCCTTCCTTAAAAGCCACGTGCCCCCGAGCCCCTGGAGAAGAGGAGGTTGGCTTTTTCCTGCTGATGCTGTAGACTCCAGGGGTTGGTTGTTATCTTTGGTTATCTAGCTGTATGAGTGGTGTCGATTCTTCATAAAGCTAGATAACCGAAAGTAAAAATAACCCCATTACACGCCTGAGGAGGATGTGGAGAAGAAAGGAAATTCATCAAAAAAGGAAGAGGAGGAAAAGAAAAATATATAAAAAAAAAAAAAAAAAGACCCCCCCCCAAAAAAAAAAAAAAAAAAAGAAGAGAAAGGAAATGAGAGGCGGAAAAAATGGGGGAAAGACAACTTTCAGAGACTGGAATTAAAACTTGAGGTAGGATTTTTTTTTTTTTTTTTAAAGAACCTATTTGCCTCCTGTGATTTTAAGAGTTTAGTGGTTCTGGGCATGTGAAGAAACCATCTGTGTTGAGAAAGACAAAGATGTTGCCGCTCTCTCCTCGGCCGTTAACTGTAATTGAATTAACAAAGTAAAACTTCCAATCAGATTATGAATTAGTTAAGTCCAGGACCCAGACTACAGATCAAGGATGAACTTTCATTGCATAACCAGTCATAGAGCATCAGAAAATCCATAAATCAATACAGATTACTGTGTTGGATTATCTGTTTAATAAAGCAGCAACAGAGCAATGTTTATTAATGGTTGTTTTGCAAATACGAGTGCTGGATTCTTTTTCCTTTTTTCTACCTTCCCTCCCCCTTTTCCCTATTTGTTATACAGATACATAAATTTTCCTCCCTGACAGCTATAACTTGATATCAGTATTAGAAAGAGGGATATGGTGATTTGTAAAATGGTTTCTTGCAGTTTTCTTTGTTTTTCTTCCCTTGTGTCTCTATTCAAATGCTTCCTTTCTTCTTTTAACCCTTTGTTTATGAATGTTGCCTTGAATGGACTCAAGATTCTAATTTGGGGATTTACAAGGGAGATTTTATATATATATATATATATATATATATATATATATATATATATATATATATAACTTGTGTGTGGAACCACATGAGACTAATTGAGGAACTTGATTTTGCTTAATTTATCTTCTCTGCCAATTGATGT